>NC_057720.1:57179870-57206234 GCF_004010195.1 Chiloscyllium plagiosum
ACTCCACCAAGGACATGCAGGTCCTTGGCCTCCTCCATCGCCAAACCATGGCAACATGACGCCTGGAGGAAGAGCGCCTCATCTTCTGCCTAGGAACCCTCCAACCACAAGGGATGAATGCAGATTTCTCCAGCTTCCTCATTTCCCCTCCCCCCACTTTATCTCCGTCCCAACCCTCAGACTTTCAGCATCGCCTTCTTGACCTGCAATTTTCTTCCCGACCTCTCCGCCCCCGCCCCCTCTCCGGCCTATCACCCTCACCTTAACCTCCTCCCACCTATCGCATTCCCAACGCCCCTCCCCCAAGATCCTCCTCCCTACCTTTTATCTTAGTTTGCTTGGCACACCCTCCTCATTCCTGAATAAGAGCTTATGCCCGAAATGTCGATTCTCCTGCTCCTTGGATGCTGCCTGACCTGCTGCGCTTTTCCAGCAACACATTTTCAGCTCTATCCAATGTCTTGTTTAGTTCCAACATTACATCCCTGACATTGCATTCAATATCACTCCCACTAATGAACTCTATACTGTCCATTGGGAAGAAAATTAAATGATGCTAATCTCTGCTCAGAGTGACAAACAAATGACTAAAGATATCATCTCAGATTTATCTCCTAAATAAATGCAGAATGTTTGATATTTTCACAACTCATCAATCCTATAACTAGTTTAAAGATTTATTTTCTCACTGCATTGTACCACCATGACACCCAACAGTAAATTTAGTTTTAATCTGAAATAACTTGCTTCTGGAGCCCTCAATCTTTTACAATTTAAAATCATACTGACATTAAGTCTTCCACAGTTTCTCGTTATTGATCTTTAGTTATTTAAGACGCTCATTACATCTCCACTGTGTTTTTATCAAGGACACTGTAGAATGCTGGCATCTCTCCTTACATCAATTATAGAAGATTTTACTGCAATATCTGATTTCTAAAACTTGTTCAAAGCCAATCTCTCCATCAGAAAACCTTTTTATTATCAATTGTTTTAAATTGCCGATCAAAATAGCTGCATAAAACATGAAACCAAAAAAAGTGGAAAATGTTTTCCAGCATTTCCTTGACTATCTTTAAATGTTGTTGTTCCAGTAGGTGAGTATAGATATCTTCACATATTCTAGAAATAAATTGCAGTAAGGTTGTTGTGTAAGACCAGCCAATAAGACAATCATTTAAAACAAACTCTGTCCTTGATCCTGATTATGATATAAATGACATCAGTAATCTATTGACATACATTTCAAAGATGACTGGATACTAGTCCAGAAGATCTGCAAGCTGTATGCAAGTCTCTAATTTCTCCATGGAACAGGATACTGCACATCATAATCTGAGTATTAGACTGGTACAACTGCAAGCCAAAGTGTGGTCAGCAACTCAATATCTGGATGAATTCTGGGTCACGGGTTTCAACCGTTCTGCACATTTGATTCTATTTTTGAATGTTAATGTCCTGATTGAACAGAAGAATTTGACGGTAATTAGTGTCACTGAATGCCTCCAGCTCTGCATCAGCAGCAAAGGCAAGTACCAGCCATGTTGCAGCCTGCCACTGCCTTGCCAATCAAAGCAGACAGTTCTCAGAGTGTCAACAATATAAAACCATGAAATGAAGTGTGAAACTGAGATTGTGCACACGATTTGACACAAGATACCTCAGGGTCTAATGATCTTAAGCATTAAAGGATCACTTTTCTGCTGTTCCACAGTGAACTTGACAACTGTGTACTAATGTGCACCAGGCTGTTTTAGGTTTTCTGAAAACACCATTAAAACTTGTAATGCTGATTTCACAATTAACAAGCTCCGAAAGAAAATTTTAATGGGCCTTTAGCTGAAGGTAAGCAACTTTCTTTGCTTCCCTGGAATCCCAAGAACATATTGAATACTGAAGACTGTCCTAGAGATGCTGACATCCAGAAACAATACCTTGAATCTCAATTATATCTACATAGAAAATAAAACACTATGGGCAGAAATTGCCCAATCCCTGAATAACATGGGAAATGATGAGTCCATACAGAAAATATAGCAAGATCAGAAAAATGGAATTCTTGACATCTAGCAAATGAAGTCTGATTTTCCACCCAAGGTTTTAATGGCAAGAAAAGAACCTCACGGGTGACTGGCAAGAGGCCTATTTGCAGGCATTTACCTCTCATTATTACCAATTTTTGTCTCATCTATATGCAGTTTACTATTCTCCCATCTGGTGGAGAGAAACTAGACAACAACAGGAAAGTCTGAGCAGGTATTTGGTGGCTCCAGCTCACCGCTTGGCCATCAGCTCATCTTGGCCAACAGTTCTCAACACCTCAGGCCATGTTCCATGGTCAGTGCCAGAGTAACCATCTGCACTCCACATCCACATCATCATAGCTCACCTCTCACTTACTCATGATATAGTTCACCACTGTAAGGATTGCTAGACTATTAATCCTGAGAGGAGAAAGTGAGGACTGCAGATGCTGGAGATCAGAGCTGAAAATGTGTTGCTGGAAAAGCGCAGCAGGTCAGGCAGCATCCAAGGAACAGGAGAATCAACGTTTCAGGCATAAGCCCTTCTTCAGGAATCCTGAAGAAGGGCTTATGCCCGAAACGTCGATTCTCCTGTTCCTTGGATGCTGCCTGACCTGCTGCGCTTTTCCAGCAACACATTTTCATTATTAATCCTGAGACCCAGGTAATGTTCTGGGGACTCAGGTTTGAATCCTACCGTGGCAGATGTGGCATTTGAATTTTAAAAGGTCTGGAACCTAATGATGACCATGAAACCATTGTTGATTGTCAGAAAAACACATCTGGTTCATTAATGTCCTTTAGATAAGGAAATCGGTCATCCTTACCCAGTCTGATCTACATGTGATCTCAGACCCACAGCATGTGGTTGATCCTTATGTGCCCTCTGGGCAATTCAAGATGGGCAATAAATACTGGCCTAACCAGAAATGCCCACACACCTCGAATGAATAAATAATACCGTACTTTGGCAGTCACTAACCACTTTTATTGTAATGCTGCTGATAGGCCACTTTGAATCTAGGGATAAGTACCTGTTCATGAGTTGGAACAGGTTGAACTTCAGGACTGTTCACTTGCTCTATTATCACTCACTATCTTCGCATCTACATGGATGCACACGGCATCTTTGTCTTGCTTTGCTATGTCCTGTTGAACTTTGATGCCTCATTCAGAACTTGCAGGCTCACAGTACTTCTGTCTTACTTTGCCTTTCGCTCAGAAGCAAATTTGGACAGATTGTCATGTTTGTTAGCAGTGATCAGTCAATGAGTGGACTTGTTGCTACACAGTACTATGCTACATCAATGTCACACCTACACGATGTGCCAGCAGCTTCCACAGATAACACACTGCATGTGCTTCAATGAAATAACCATCTCTCACAGTCTAATAGGAGCACTTACCTGTCATGGCCCTGCCACAGTCAGTCAGTCATAGGATGGTCCAATCTCAGTCCAGGGACTTGGATGCATTCATTGGGTTGGTCAGATTCAGGGGTCTGTATTTTTGCAGTCTGGGGAGAGGAGTACAGTCAGTCGTGCAGGTAAATGCAACCAGTCAAAGGATTAGCTGTAAGTCATTTGAGAGCTGCTCAGAGGTCAATCAGAGTCTGGTCATGGATCAGTCAGGGCTGTTGTTTCAAGGCAGTCGAGTGACGGGATGGGACACAATCCATCCTGGGGCTCTGTTCACTGAAAGTCAAGAGAAGGAACTACTGACGTGGTGGGTAATATGGATAACTCAATTGTGGGGATTGGAGGCAGCAAACTGGATGTAAAGGGAACAATAATCAACAGTTGCCACTAATATGGCTTCAACAGAGGGACATTGCAGCAAGATAGTTGGCATGACTAAATAGTAAGTCTGAGGCTCAGAGTGCAATGGTGAGAGATGAAGATTTAAATGAAAGAATTATGTGGAAATGTGTTGAAGCTTAAAACTGAAGCAGTCAACAGGGATTGCAAGAAGAATGAAACATGATGACTTTGGTGGTTTTCCCTAGATTAATCAGACTGAGCCTGCAATCCAGTGTGGAAAGTACAACTTATATTGCCTTCCATCATCATCCGAATTGCAAATCTGCAATGGAAATAAGAAATGGCTATGACTACATGCAGAAAGGGCAGAGTAAACATATTCCTTTCTGTCTGAGGATGCGAACTGTACTTTTGGGTAATGTGAGGCCCTTCAAAGGACAATTGTACCTGGAAATTACACAGTATAGATTTAAGATATTGGTAATCATAGAATTCCACACACAGTGAGATGACCAAATTTGTTGAATACAATCCTTGTCATAAGAAATCCTGACCATGTTATTGGTCATTACAGTTTGATCATAGGCATCTCTGTGAAGCAGAAGTAATTACAGGTGACTTTAAAGGTATCTCTGTGTGCTACAATTCATAATGACATTCCAAGGTCTCCTAGGTTGCACAAGGGTGTGCAGCTGATTTGTTATCATGTTGAACTGTAAATATTTGCCAACTTGCTCTTATATGCAGTCTTGTTTGAGCAATGTGAAAAGGTGGGTACTCAAGGAAGAAGGTTTCAATAATCTTCCCACACTTACAATCTCCTAATGTATTTGTGCGACCTGGCTGGTGCTGCATATTCAGAATAAGGTCCACTATGTCAAAGGTCCATGTAGAAGCATCAACTGGCTCTCTTTGTCAGCATTCCATGTCCCATTATATCAGGGACCATGCTAAACTGTCATTTATATTTGATGCAGTTGTTCACTGCTCACATTACAAAGAACTTGATATTCTGCAGGTCTGTTCATTGGCACCATGACCAACAGATCCAGCCACAACTGGTGTTAACATCCCTGTAACCTTGGTGCAACTAAGACACACAGAAATTGGGGAGGAACAAATGTGCCAGCAAGCCCAGGATCAGCAGCAACCGGTCAGCCTCTACATTAAGAACTCGCAATGGAAATCCCCTCAGTATTTGGAGAATGTACAGGAATCCCAGAGTCTTTCATCCTTGATGCCATTCCTTCCAAATGAGCAAGCTGCTTTGCATCACATGGCAGAGGGTGTCCCGGGACATCATCACTGAACTGTGTCATCTGCTGAAGTGGGACTCTAAATGTGAAGGGGTGATAACTGCATTAAATCTTTATCCAATTGGCTACTTCCAAGTACCCACTGGAGATCTGTGTGGGATCTCTGAATCTTTAACTCTGAAAAACATAGAGTGGTTAGGGAAATGCACTTCTGTGAAGTGTGTTGGACCCCTGGTTCAATTGAGGCCTTCAAGAGGGCATTGGATGATTATTTAAATAGAAATAATATGCAGGGGTAGGGACAAAGGCAGGAAATGTGCAGCAGGTAATGATGGTCTTTTGATGGGCTGAAAAGCCTCTTCTGTGCAATAATATTTCTGTGATTTTGTAAAAAAAATTAAATGATAAGTGAACCATTAGCAATAGCTCCCCTTTGTGGCAATGACCATCAATGCAAGGTCTCATGTCACAAGGGTGACTTCATAGCAAATGCAAGATTTTCTGTCTTGGAACAGCTTCAGTGTCCTCTTATAACTCACATGCAGCGTGAACCTGTGCTGTTCTTTTGCTAATAGTTCCAGAGTCACCTTAAGTGAAGGATGAAAGGTGAAAGCACAGATGAACTAATGCATATCAATTTTTGAAACTTTAAGAAGATGCAAAATGTATATACTTATTTTGTATACTATGAAATAATTACTGTAAAATATACACACTGAAAGAAATATGCTTACCAATGTCTACTTTTGAACCATAACATATTTATCTAGGTATGATGCCTGTCCAAACAAATTCCAGGCAATGACCAACTCCAAGGAAAGATAATCTATCACCTCTTGACATTCAATGGCATAACCATTGTTGAATCCTTTACTTTCAACATCCTTGGATTACCATTAGACGAATCATATAAATCCAACAAATGCTAGAGCAGGTCAGAAGCTAGGAATCCTGCAGTGAGTAATACATCTCCCGACTTTCTACAACCTGTCCATTATCTACAAATCACAAGTCAGAAGTGTGATGGAATACTCCCCTCTTGCTTGGATGGGTGCAACTCCAATTCTACTCAAGAAGCTTGACACCATCCAGGACAAAGCAACCCACTCAATTGACACCATATCCATAAACATTCACTCCTTCCATCACCAATGCTCAGTCGCAGCATTGTTTACCATCTACAAGTTGCACAACAGAAATTCACTAAAACTCTTTAGATGGCAGCTTCCAAACCCATGACCACTACCATCTGGAAAGACAAGGATGGTATTTACATAGGAACACTATCACCTGCAAGTTTCCCTCTAAGCTATTCATCATCAGAACAATATCACCAATCCTTCAGTGTTGTTGAGTTAAAATTCTGGAACGGTCTCCCTATTAGCACTAACTCTAACCCTACCCACCACAAACAGACTGCAGTGGTTCAAGAAGGCAGCTCACCACTACTTTCTCAAAGGCAACTAGAGATGGGAAATAAATACTGGCCCGACCAATATTCCCCACATGCCATGAAAAAAAAATCCAGTTTCAAGATGTAAATCTTTCAAAGGAAATAACAATTTTGCAAAGAGAATCAGAGAAATTTCATGAAGAAGCAGTAGTTTTCCATCATAAACTTTCAAAAATGTTGTCTTAATATAACTGAAGAGGAAGTCTCTTAAATTCAAAGTGAAGACATGATGTGATATTAAAAGCTATCTGTCTTTCAGTTGGTAATGGGATCTCCATAGGTCACCCACTTTAATGCTTTTGGAATTGCAGTAAAAGCTTTAAAGGAAGAAAGATTTAATGAAAAAAAAGTATTTGCTCATTTTCGTTTTTGTTCAAATGAAAGATAATTCACAAGACCTATTCTTTATTTTCTTTACAACAATGTTGTATTTCAGTGACCCTATGCCTATCTTCAAAGTAAATTATGTGATAATTATGTATACACAAACAATTTAGGATAATGATCTATCAAACATTCTTCCATTAACTGTGCTTACCATTTCAGTGATTAGATGAATAGCAAATAGTGTAAAAAAAATTGCCATTTGCAGATAAAGCAAACATGACGTCTCATGGAAAGGACCATAGACTATACTCTCAGATGCTGGCTGGTTTGTCCAGCCTTTCAGTACTTTCTGATTTTATTTCATATCATTTATTACATTGACAATATTAAATGAGGAGAGGTGGTGGTGAAGTTGTAATGTAACTTGACTAGCAATCCAGGACCTAGATTGATGCTCTGCATATGTGGGTTTAAATCTCATCATGACAGTAGGTAATATTTGAATTTAATAAAAATCTGGAATTAAAAGCTAGGCAACGATTATTAATTTTCATTAAAAACCCATCTGGTTCACTCATGTCCTTTTAGCAAGGAAATGTGTCACCTTTACCTGAGCGGGCCTACATCCAGACCTGTAATCATGTAGTTGACACTTAACTGCCCTCTAAAATTGGTCTAACAGATCACTATCATAGAGTCATAGAGATGTACAACATGGAAACAGACCCTTCGGTCCATGCCGACCAGATATCCCAACCCAATCTAGTCCCACCTGCCAGCACCTGGCCCATATTCCTCCAAACCCTTCCTACTCATATACCCATCCAAATGTCTCTTAAATGTTGCAATTGTACCAGCCTCCACCACTTCCTCTGGCAGCTCATTCCATACACGAACCATCCTCTGTGTGAAAAAGTTGCCCCATAAGTCTCTTTTATATCTTTCCCCTCTCACCCTAAACCTACGCCCTCTAGTTCTGGACTCCCCAACCCCAGGAAAAAGACTTTGCCTATTTACTCTATCCATGCCCCTCATAATTTTGTAAACTTCTCAGCATCCGATGCTCCAAGGAAAACAGCCCCAGCCTGTTCAGCCTCTCCCTATAGCTCAAATGCTGGCTCAACCAGCGAAGCCTATATCCCTTGAATAAATAAAACAAAACTCCTTTTACCCTCTCTCCTTTTGGAATATTGCTCCATTGAAAATGTGCTCTAACAAAATTTTGCTCATCTCTCTCATGAAAGGAAAACTCCTACTTTTAAAATAGCGCACCCTCATTCTGGAATGACAAACAAGAGTAAACTTTCCTTTCATGTCCATTTTGTCAAGACCATTCAGAATCTTACACGCTTCAAACAAGTCACCCTTCACTCTGCTCAACTTCACCGGCAAAGGGCCAGACTGTATCCACTTAAGAGAACCTGCTGATTCCAGGTATCAATCTAGTAAACCTTCTCTGAACTGCCTCCAATGTACGTACACCTTTCCTTGAATAAGGAGACCTAGTCTGGATATAGCATTCAGGATGTGGTCACATACCAATACCATGTATAACTGAAGCATAACATCTTTACTTTTATAAAAACTGAAAGAACTGTGGATGCTGGATATCAGAAACAAAAAGCAGAAATTGCTGAAACAGCTCAGCAGGTCTGGTAATATCTGTGTTGGTAGAACCGGCAAAACCCAGTTCTGAGGAAGAGTCACTGGACCTGAAACATTAACTCTGATATCTCTCCGCACATGCTGCCAGACCTGCTGAGTTTTTCCAGTAATTTCTGTTTTTGATCCTTACGTTTATGTGCAATCCCTCTCAATAAAGAATAGTATTGTATTAGCCTCCTTAATTATGTGCCTGCATATTAACTTTTTGGGACTGATGCACCAGAACACCGAACTCCCTCTGCCTCTCGGAATTCTACAGTCATTTTCCACTTAAGTAAATCTTTGCTTTTTCATTCTTCCTGACAAAGTGAACAACATCACATTTTCTCACATTATACTCTGCAAGATTTTTGACCATTCACTCAATCTATCTATATCCATCAACAACTATTTCATGTTTTCTTCACAATATATTTTCCTATCTTGGTGTCTTTTACAAATTTAGGTACCTTCTCTCATCTAAGTTATTGATGTAAGTTGTAAAAAATTGAGAGCCTAGGGTAGACCCACGCTGGATTCCATTTCTCACATCTTGCTAATCAAAGATCTATTTCTGCATACTTACTGTTTTCTCAAGCCAGACAATCTTATATCAATACTGATATGTTACCTCCTATTGCATGAGCTTTAATTGTTTGAAATAACATTTGATGTGGCACCTTATAAAATGCCTTGTATAAATTCAAATATAATACATCTACAGGTTTCTTTTAATCCATAGCACATGGTATTCCTTCGAAGACCTTTAATTATTTGTTTAAACATGATTTCTCTTTGATGAAGCCTGATTACCTTGAATTTTTCAAAGTGAGTAGCTACAATCTCTTTAATGATTAATTCTTAACAGATTTACATAACAGATGTTCTGCTAGCTTATCTGTTTTCCGTTTTCACTGCCACCCCTCCTGTGTAGAGGGATTTTATTCATTACTTTGCAGTCCAATGAAACATTTCCTTAAGGTAGGGAATTTTGGAAAATTCACCCCACTGCATATATTATCTCATTAACAACCTCTTTTAATACCGTAGGATGAAATTAATCAGAACTCAAAGACTTGTTAATCTAGATCTTTATCAGTTTGCTTTTACCATTTCCCTTGTGACTGTAACTTAGTTACGTTCCTCTTTCCTTCCAACTCCTAATTTAGAGCTATCACTGGAATGTTTTTTGTATCCTCTATGGTACAGATAGTAGCAAAATATTTATTCATTTCAGCCACCATTATGTATGATCCATTCCCTGTTTTCTCTATGTGGAGGACCAACACTCTCATTATTTACACATTTTCTTTTTAGATACTGTACTGATTGGAGAAAGTGAGGACTGCAGATGCTGGAGATCAGAGCTGAAAATGTGTTGCTGAAAAAGTGCAGCAGGTCAGGCAGCATCCAAGGAGCAGGAGAATCAACGTTTCAGGCATGAGCTGAAGAAGGGCTCATGCCTGAAACGTCGATTCTCCTGCTCCTTGAATGCTGCCTGAACTGCTGCACTTTTCCAGCAACACATTTGCAGCACTGTACTGATTGGAACCAGGTGGATTTTGTTGACTATGAGATCCTTGATTGGGGTTGTTAACCTGAGCCAATCAGGAAAGCCCTGGCTAACCAATATAACCAGAAGATTTCACTGTGTCTCACACCTGCGCACACACACAAAAAAAAACCAGAAGAGAAGGGCAGTGTTTGTCACTGGCCACTCGGGTGTTTTCCTATCTTCCTGGTTTGTTGGGTCTGTATTGTCTGCACTTTTGTATGTAACGGTATTGTCTAATGTATAAATGTCATTGTCACTGTCTTGTATAGAAAAAAAAATATAACCAGAAGATTTCACTGTGTCTCACACCTGCGCACACACACAAAAAAAAAACCAGAAGAGAAGGGCAGTGTTTGTCACTGGCCACCCGGGTGTTTTCCTATCTTCCTGGTGGTGGAATTTGAATAAAGATTTGTGCACTTTGTGTCTTTCACTGTGTCTCACACCTGCACACACACACACACCATGGGTGCTGGGGATAAAATAAGCACTACCGCACTTAGGTGGTAGTGTGGGGGTTAAATTATAAAAAAAAAAGGAGAGTCACTGCCCTTTGATGTGAAGGGCAGTGTTTGTCACTGGCCACTTGAGTGTTTGTGAAAAGAAAAAAAATATATATATAACCAAAAGATTTAGACTCCTCTCAGGTCAGGGGATTGACTCTGTGCCACAGTCAGTATGTTATTGCTTCTGTTGGGTTTTTTTTGGGAGAACCTGATTCCTAAACTGGCTGGTTTACAAAGCCAGTTTTGTTATTTTATTGAGGACTGATTTCTAAACTGCCTGATCTACCCAGTCAATATGTTTCAGGGGTAATTCAGCCCTCATTATGGAACTGTTGTTTCACTGGCTGGGTACAGCCTATGTATTACTCTTTTCTCTCTTACTTTGAGAAAAGGACAATGTTGATTTTCGTGGCAGGGCTTAGCCCTTGTATTGTTTTTTTTTTAAAATGTGTTTTCACTTTTTTTGGTGTTTGGACTGAGCCCCTGTGAGAAAATACATCTTTCCAGATGAGCTGTTCCTGTTTGGGTAGGCCTGGCCCTTTGTGGATTATAAGGCCTCTGTAAAGACTGAACACCTGTGTGTGCTGGGAGGTGAGCAAATGCTGCCTTTGTGAGTGGACCAAACCCCTGTGAATTAACTGCATTTTTAAAATGTATTGTGTTCCTGAGAGAGCCTGGTTCTTTATGGAGGGGCCAGGCCTGTATGGAGACTGAACACCTGTGTGTGCATTGTGGGATGAGTTTGCTGCATTCAGGAGTGGACTCTGCTCTCTATTGTGGACTCTGGTTTTGGCAATAGTCTCTGCAGTTTATACTATCAATTCATTTATAGGGGCTAGCCAAGTTGCTATTATCTGGATGATGTACTAATAACAGGAAATACCACTACAGAGAACTTGGACATAGTGCTTAAATGTTTCTCCCAGGCGGGTGTACATCTTAGAAGGGAAAGAAATGTATTCCAGGTGCCCTAAGTTACCTACTTTGATTACAGTTAACAAAACTGGGTAACACCCATTGGAAGATAGTGAGGGTGATTAAATGATCCCCTGGCTCCCACATCTGTACCTGAACTTGGGTCTTTCCTTGGGTTAGTGAAGTATTACAGGAATTTTATATGTGCCCTAGCCTCCAACCTGGCACCCTTACACCTGTTATTGAAAAAGGGTCAGCCTTGGAAATGGTCACGTAGCAAAGAAGTGGCCTTTATGGAAGTGAAAAAGCAGCTGTCATCATCTAAGGTGTTGGCCCACTATGATCCAAAGCAAGAGGTAATGCTGACAGATGATGTCTCCCTGTATAGTATCGGGGTAGTGTTGGCTCACCAGTGGCCCAATGAAGAGGAATGCCCAATAACATATCCTTCTCTGACTTTGGCTGATACTGAACACAAATATGCCTAGGTAAAGAAGGAAGGTTTAGCAGTCATCTATAGTGCGAGGAAGTTCCACTAGTACTGTACAGACAGGCATCTGTTATAGTAACAGCTCACAAAGCCCTAGAGCTACTGAAGGAAGACAAGGCGGTGCCACCCATAGCTTCTGGAAGATTTCAGCATTGGGTCCTTATTCTCAGCATGTACAAGTTCGAAGACTGTCTAGGAAGCCAAGTGGCTAATGCGGGTGCCTTGAGCCAACTCTCACTGGCAGATATTCCACCAGCGGTGGCTCCCCTGGAAGAGTTTGTTTTGATTTTAAACTTTCTGGCCACCCTTCTAGTCACTGCTGACAATATCCAACTGTGGACAGAAAAGGCTTGTGAACTAGTGAAACTAAAACAGCTGATGGTAATTGGAGAAACGGAAGGGGCCTCTCAACTAGGACTGAAACCTTTCTTAACGGGCCAAGACCAGATCACTGTAGAGGACGGCATATTATTAATCAGGAGTAATAGTCTCTGCAGGAGTAATAGTCTCTGCCCCTATTCAAGGTCACCACCAGATACTGGTTGAACTCAATAGGGTCATCCAGGGGTTTCCAAGATGAATATGCTAGCAAGAAGCTATTTCTGGTGGCCAGGGTTTGATGCTGAGATAACTGTGTTGGTGGGGCAGTGCCCAGAGTGCAAACGGGAATAATAATTGCCACCAGTGGTGCCCCCATACTCATGGCAATGGCTGGGTAAACTCTGGCCTCTGTTACATGTTGACTATGCCAATCCTTTCATGGACTCAATGTTCCTGGTCATTGTGGATACCTATTCAAAGTGTTGGACGTGAATAAAGTTCATTCAGCAAACTCAGGGATGACGATTGACAAGCTGCGATCATTGATCGCGATGTATAGTCTCCCTGAAGTATTAGTCACATACAATGGGATGTCATTTACTGGCAGGGAATTCGAATATTTGAGAGTTAAATAGCATTCAGCACATAAGGACAGCTCCATACCATCCATTGTCCAATGGTCTGGCAGAAAGAGGGGTCCTAACGTTAAAGGCAGGTTTAAACAAGCAGCCTACAAGCATCAATTGATACCAAACTATATCCGAGTTCCTGTTTGATTATAAAACCACTCCTCATGGAACAATAGGGATAGCTCCAGCAGAGTTGCTGATGGGAAGATGATGTCGCATCAGATTAAACCTTTTATTTCCAGACCTGGGGGACAGTTTGAAATGGCAACAGGAATGCCAATGCTAGCCAATTGCCTCTTCTAAGTAAAAGAGACAATTTAATTTAGGGGATGAAGTTTGATGCAAGAACTATGGAAATAGCTGTGTATGGGTAAGAGGGGAAGTTAATGTGAGATCAGGTCCCATAATTTGCAAAGTTCAGGTAGGTGAGGTGGTCTGGATCAAACATTTGATCACTTCAAAGCTGTTACCTCACAAATGGGGCAGGAGCAAAATATACCTGGCAGTCAGAACAACCAGAAGGTATGTCAGAAACCATAGGTGTTCTTTCTCCATCTGCTGTCGAGGAGTCTGAGATAGATGCAGCCTCGATATCGCTACTGCTGGAAGAGGAGGAGGAATCTCTCCCATGATACTTCAGACACAAGAGATGAGCTATGGTCTGGTATACACCACCTGTGTCAGAGTCCAAACCAGAGGAATCATACTTGGCACAAAAAAGTCACAAGAAAAGCTAAAAGAGAAAGACCAGGTCTACATCACCAAACTTGGGGAGGATGGAAGTTGGGACCAGGTGAATCTTGTTGACTACAAGATCCTTGATTGACTCAAGTTAATAATCCCAGTAAGGAAAGCCCTGACTGACCAATATAACCAGGAAATTTCCCTGTCCTCCCCTTCACTGTTTGATCACGCAGCATTGCCATTTGATGTGAAGGACACTGCTTGTCACTAGCCACTTTGGTGTTTCCTTCCTTCCTGGTGGTGGAAATTGAATAAAGATTTGCACATCTGTTGTCTTTCGCTGTGTCTCACACCTGCACACGCACACACAAAAAACAGGAGTGTCATGGGTTCTCTTAAAAAAAAATAAAATGGCCGTAAAAATAATATAACCAGGAAATTAGAATCTCCTCCATTCAGCTGACTGACTCCAAGCTGGCTGGCCACAGCCAGTGTACTGCGCACAAGTAAATAAAAGGTGACTTGGTGATGGGATACCAGTCTCTTTGCTGTTATTTCAGATACCTTTGTTAGAGAGTTTGTAGACCATTCCCACTGGTGATTTACTTTCCCCTTTTAATTTTGATCTCCTCCCAAATCAATTCTACAATGTAATCTGCTGATCCAAGGTCATGTCTAACTATTGCAGACAAATACCATCCTTGATTAATTGTGCTACTATCCATCTTTAACCAGCTGCCTATTTTTTTTTTAAATGTCATTTACCCCTGAGTATTGTGGACCCAATCCTTGCCATCCAAAAGCAATGGCTGTAATGGCTATCACATTGTATTTATTCACATCAATTGTACTACCATTCATTTACTTTTTTTTTAAATAAATGCCACATGCATTCTGATACAGAATGTTTAGTTTTGTATTTTTGTTATCTTTGTATCATCTATTATTGATTTTTATTTTCCGAGGCTTCTGTCTCTGTCCCTTCTGGTCATTCTCTGACCTTCATTTCCCCCCCATTACTATTTATCTCTCCTAGCTTGTCCCTTTGATATACCATAACTTCCCACATTCTATCCCTTGCCGCACTATTTAAAATTGACTCTAGTTCCCCACTTAGGTGATTCACAAAAACACTGGCCCCAGCATGGTTCAG
Source organism: Chiloscyllium plagiosum (assembly GCF_004010195.1). Taxonomy (NCBI): domain Eukaryota; kingdom Metazoa; phylum Chordata; class Chondrichthyes; order Orectolobiformes; family Hemiscylliidae; genus Chiloscyllium; species Chiloscyllium plagiosum. The sequence continues at coordinate 57,194,588 of NC_057720.1, forward strand.
ATGTACAGATTATTTTTCCAACAATAGTGCTGGTGGTCCATGAATTAGAACCCACTTCTCTCACACTCTTCCTTGAGCTACGTATTAATCTCTAATCGTACGACGTTATGCCAATTTGTGCATAGCTCAAGTAGTAATGCAGGGATTACTAATTCTTAGGTTCTCCTTTTTAATTTAGTATCTCAAGCAATCTATTCAATATTGCATGACCGCTTTCCTAGTTCTACCTCTGCTATTGGTATCTTACATTGTAAGTTCCTTTCCAATTATGAGCAGTTGTTCAAAACCCTGATAGCAGGCAGGCAATGCACTTGCCTGGACTCTCATTTTTTGCTGCAAAGAATGGTGTCAATCACTCTCACTCTACCATCACCTATTACTACTATATTCCTTGCTGCTCCCTGACCTAAATGATTCTATACTATACCGTCATGATATGCACATCCACCCTGCAGCCACAGTTCACTTCCAAATAGGCTGAAAGAACCTCAGGTCTTTTGGACAATTGCAAAGGTTTTTGCTTCTGTAATCTACCCACTGGGTCACTTCCTTGCTTTGCACACCATCATAATCTCCTGTCTCTGACTACTGATCATCTCAGAGGACACCATGCTAAGTAGTGTGACTGCCACCACTGCCAAAGAATCCAGGTAACTCTCCTCACCCTTATGTATCATAATATCTGTAGTTCAGCCTCGAGCTCATAAATTTTAAGTTGAAGCTAGTTAAACATTGAACACTTCCAACAGACATATCTGCCCAGAATCACAGTGGTATCCAGGAGCGTCCACATGCTGTAGCCTTGATACATCACTATCCTGAATGAGTTTGAATTATTTAATAAGATTTTATTTAATAAGATTAGATAGTCTTTTAGATAATTTATTAACTTTAACACCAATTTGTGTATTACTTTAAAATTTAATAATCAATTCTAATCATCTCTAATAAACCAAGCTCTGTATCTGACTGGAATCAACGACCGAATCAACACGGACATCTACTACAAACCGACCGACTCCCACAGCTACCTGGACTACACCTCCTCCCATCCTGCCCCCTGTAAAAACGCCATCCCATTCTCCCAACTCCTTCGTCTCCGCCGCATCTGCTCCCAGGAGGACCAGTACAAAATACGTACAACACAGATGGCCTCCTTCCTCAAGGACCGCAATTTCCCCCCCGACATGGTCGACGGTGCCCTCCACCGCATCTCCTCCACTTCCCGCTCCTCCGCCCTTGAGCCCCGCCCCTCCAACCGCCACCAGGACAGAACCCCACTGGCCCTCACCTACCACCCCACCAACCTCCATGTACAGCGCATCATCCGCCGTCACTTCCGCCACCTCCAAACAGACCCAGCACCAAGGATATATTTCCCTCCCCTCCCCTATCAGCTTTCCGTAGAGACCACTCCCTCCGCGACTCCCTTGTCAGATCCACACCCCCCACCGACCCAACCTCCACTCCCGGCACCTTCCCTTGCAACCGCAGGAGGTGCAACACTTGCGCCCACACCTCCCCCCTCACTTCTCTCCAAGGCCCCAAGGGAAACTTCCATATCCGCCACAGATTCACCTGCACCTCCACCCACATCATCTACTGCATCCGCTGCAGCCGGTGTGGCCTCCTCTATATTGGGGAGACAGGCCGCCTACTTGCGGAGCGATTCAGAGAGCACCCCTGGGCCACCCGGACGAACCAACCAAACCAACCTGTGGCACAGCATTTCAACTCCCCCTCCCACTCCACCGAGGATATGCAGGTCATTGGACTCATCCACCGCCAAACCACAACAACCCGACGGTCGAAGGAGGAGCGTCTTCCCCCAAGTCCCTCCTCCCTATCTTTTATCTTAGCCTGCTGGACCAACTTTCCTCATTCCTGAAGAAGGGCTAATGCCCGAAACGTCGATTCTCCTGTTCCCTAGATGCTGCCTGACCTGCTGCGCTTTTCCAGCAACACATTTCCATCTCTGTATCTGACTGCCTGTCATAGGGTAATTTTCGTGCCTACTCCTCTCAGCATCTGACTCCTACAAAATGGGGCCTGGGTTCTATGAAGATTTTTTGATGCTGGATTTGTGGATTCCTGATCAGGTAACCAGAGCTGCCTCTGTAGGATCTCCAGTACAAAATACATCTAAAGGTAAGTGGGTAATTTTTAACAAAACCAGGATCAGAAATGAGGCTTCCAACCCCGATTGGAATATCTGATAATGTTTTAAAAGCATAATTGTGGTGATGCTTAGCTGTTGGGGGGGAATGGAGCTGGATTTTAGTGTTCCGTGGACAGTCTAGCAAGTGGGGAGGGGAGTGTTGTAAAATTAGTCAACACATTTTGTGCGCTATTCCCAGCAAAGAATCCTCCACTCCACTGCAATTTTACCAGTGAGTTGAATGTCATAAGGTTTGCCTTTCATGGGCTCAATGTTTTTAGTTATTATGGATGGCCATTCAAAATGGTTGGACGTGTATAGAGTTAATTTGGTAAACACAAGGACGACGATTGAAAAGTTGCAAACATCTTTTGCAATACATAAATTCCCTGAAATCAGACAATGGGTTATCATTTCCAAGCAGGGAATTTGACAATTTCCTAAAGTTGAATGGTATTCGACATGTAAGGGCAGTTCCGTACCATCCACCGTCCGATGATCTGGTGGAAAGAACAGTCCAAACTTAGAAGGCAGGCTTAAAGAAGCAGTCTACAGATTCATTCAACACCCAACTGTCCCTGTTCCTGTTTGATTATAGGACCACCCCTCACACAAATACAAGGACAGCTTCAGCAGAGTTGATAGTGGGGAGAAACTCTGCCCCCAGATTTGAGGCTGATGTGAGATCAAGTCCTGTGATGTACAAAGTTCAGGTGGGAGAGGCCAGTCCTGAAAATACACATGAAAGGTGCATCTTCGCAAACAGCAAAACATATCCTGCCCCTCAGAACATCTAGCAAGGTTGTCAGACCCCGGGTTCTCCCCTTTGTGTAGCGTCGAAGAAAGCTCTTAAGATGAGGTGGACACAGCAGAAATCACAGCCTTAATGTTGTTACCACATGAAGAAAGTGATGAATTTCAGCTGAGACACTTAAGGCACAAGAGGCGGGCTATGATCTGCTACATACTGCCAGTATCCAAGGCAGGGTCTGATCTGGTGTACAAATGCCCCAGGATAAACTATGGGAAAAAGAATGGGTGTAAATCCCAGGACTTAGAGAGGGAGGGATGTCGCAGTTGTAATGAGGTCAGCCAAGTGGACCTCATGGAATAGGAGTTCCCTTATTGAGGCTTTTCTGTATTAGATTAGATTCAGTGTGAAAACAGGCCCTTCGGCCCAACAAGTCCACACCGACCCGCCGAAGCGCAACCCACCCAGACCCCATTCTCCTACATTTACCCCTTCACCTAACACTATGGGCAATTTAGCTTGGCCAATTCACCTAACCTGCACATTTTTGGACTGTGGGAGGAAACTGGAGCAAACCCACTCAGACACAGGGAGAATGTGCAAACTCCACACAGACAGTCGCCTGAGGCGGGAATTGAACCCGGGTCTCTGGCGCTGTGAGGCAGCAGTGCTAACCACTGTGCCACCTTGCCACCCACTGAGCTCCCCTATTGGACTTTTAACTGGTCCAATAGGGGAGCTCTGGCTGTCAGGCATAAATAGAAGTGTCAGGGATTCTGTTCTCTCTAGGCACTAGCTCTGAGCTAGCTGGGTCAGCATCATGTATATTGCATGTGTAAATAAAGGTGACAAGATACCGGCCTTTGTGTAGTTATTTCCAATACTAAAACTATGTTGAAAACATGAAAGTATGGATTACAAGAGATGTATTTTGCAACTTATGTAATTTCAAATAAAAGACAAAATCCTGGAAATGCTTAGTGGATCTAATAGGATCTATACAGAGAGAAAATCAGTTATATTTTCCAAGTTGGTTATCTTTCATCAGAAGCTCCAATCAATGGGGATCAAAAACCTGAAACATGAAGCAGAATGTTCCCGTAACTCAGTGGTAAATTTACAGGTAGATGTAAATGTGTAAAATTCCCTGGGTGACTTATCCTCACCTGCCTTCCCACTCTCAACTAGGCTATAGTTTACGTGGAGTGTGAGAGGCATGGGATGGTTCACTTGATCATACCCCAGTTGAGCTCCTGAAGACCCAAACTTCAATTTCTCAACTTGGATAGGAATTAAGGTGACTCTCTTTTACATTTCAGGTGTCCTTACCCATCCACCCAACCACCACCACTCTCTAGGCCAACCTGGGTGTAGGCTGGAAGTCCAATCTCCAATTAGTTAATCTTCTTGAGAGAATAAAATGACTGTCATCCAGCTGTGATCACAGGAATATATTCTCATCAAGTCTTCAGTTTGTACATGGGAAGTACTGCCATCCAGAAAATCCTGTCCATCAACTCTCTCCATAGAGCTTCCAAGATAAGAATACCTGGTTACCAACCACTTGTGGTTGTGGTGGAGTGCTGCCACCAATTCATTTTATGTCAGCATAGGGTCTTTCAAATGGTCAAGTGGTAAAGGATGAATTATAAATAAGTCTCAGCAGAAGGGTCTTTTGTCTTAGAAAATAGGATACAACTTATCACATCTCAGTAACTACATACAGGTTAAGCTAACTCTTTGTAGGATTAGTCGGGAAACATGATTAGTTTAGTTATATAATAAAATTATATTCATGGATTAAATGTTATTTTACTTAACTGTAACAGATGTGGATTTTAGTAGTTGAATATCATGTGACTATGCTTAGGCTCAATTGATGAAGTAATAAACCATGGGATTTTGAACTGAATGAGGGTGTCAATATACCAGAGGCCCCTGTTTAGTTTATTTTCATTTCATGGAGTCAGATTATAACAACATGTAACATTCAAGGTTGAATAATGCAAATTAACATCTCCCAAACTTGTTAAATTCTTATTGGGCAACAGCATAAGACAAGGAGAAAGTTGCTGGAAGAAGAAAATCATAAAAAGAGTTGCACTCTGCACTGGATTTGTTTCCAGTGTCTTGGAAACAAAGCAATTAGATTTGACTAAATGTAATCTTTGTATTCAAGTTATAAAATTATGAAGGGCATGGATAGGGAAAATAGACAAGGTATTTTATCTGGGATGAGGGACTCCAGAACTAGAGGGCAAAGTGTAGGGTGACAAGGGAATAATTTAAAAGGGACCTCAGGAAAAATGTTTTCACTGGGGGTGGTGCATGTATGGAATGAGCTGCCAGAGGAAATGCTGGAGGCTGGCACAATTATAACAGTTAAAAGGCATCTGGATGGATATATCAATAGAAGTTTAGAGGGATATGGGCCAAGTGCTGGCAAATGGGACTAAATTAGTTTAGGATATCCGGTTGGCATGGACGAATTAGATAAAGAGTCTGTTCTGTGCTGTATATCTCTATGACCCTTTCTGTTTAAGTTTAACCTTATAATCCATTAGAATCCACTTATTAATGTCGTAATATGAGTAATGTATAAGGATATCCCACTAATTCACACAATCTCTATATTAATGCTTTGTAACTTCTGTAATCATTTCATTAATTTTTTAAGTTACAAGATACTTTCTCATTGTATACTTTGTCTTAAGAAGTACTAAGAAATGAACTTTCGGCCACAAATACAGAGACAAAATTATCACCTAACAAATAGCCCCTAAAAATAAATGGTCAAGTGTTTGATCAAATGAGGAACTTGAACCAATTAACAAATGATGCCTCAGAAGAAAGAGATATCAGTTATGTGTTTGGTTTAATGAGGGACTCATTCCATTTAAGGGAAAATAGAGACAATGAGCACAGCATCAATTGCTAGTGCATGACCATACATACACAATCCTAAAAGAATAGGCAAAAAAGTATATCTTATATCAGTAACTTATATCTTATCAAAGTAACAATAGGAAACCATATTGAAAAGATTAGACTCATAGATAATTGACACCTTAAGAAACCAATCAAGTAATAGTGGGAGGCTCTTGCTTTCAAATTCAGTTAAGGAAATGGCGGAGGGTTTGGGCTCAATATTCAGTCTCTGGTCTTCAAAAACTCTGGGGTCATCAGCTTCTGTTTGGACATTAGACTCAAATAACTTGGGTTTCAAATTCCATGTGCACCTTGGTCACTGACAGCTGTTCCTTACTAATTCATACCAAGTCACACCTCACAGCGTGAGTAATTATGTCATTATATTCTAATTGGTCAAGGTAAGACAAGGTTCATTTCTCATTGATTTAAGGATGAGTGTGTGATCAATTTCTAAATGATTCGTAAAGAGGATTGATATTAGCAAAATACTGTGGATAATGGAAGTGTGAAATAGGAGGGAGTTGCTGGGAGAAGAAAATCATAAAAAGAGCTGCGCTCTGCACTGAATTTGTTCCCATTTTCCTTGAAAACAAAGCAATTAGATTTAACTGAATGTAATCTTTGTAGTCAAGTTAACTTTGTACCAATATTTTGGAGTATTATGTACAATTCTGGTTTCCCTCCATCTGAAGGATGTTGTGAAACTTGAAAGGGTACAGAAAATATTTACAATCATGTTGTCAGAGTTGGAGGGTTTGAGCTATCGGGGGACGCTGAATAGACTGAGGTTGTTTTCCCTAAAGAATTGAAGGCTGAGGGGTGACCTTAGAGGTTTGTAAAATTATGAGGGGCATAGATTCTGTGGATAATAGAAATCTGAAATAAAAACAAAAAATTTGGGAAATATTTGTTGTATAAAATAATGAAATTATAGAAGATGTATAATGGTGGTGATCATATTTTGGAATCTCTCTTTTCACTGTTTTTAGACTGAGAACAATTGTCATGTTTACCAGGAGAGGCTTGTTATTTATGGAGTAATGTTTGTTCAAAGAAACTTAATAAATATAAGCAAGCACAGCAATGATTAATTTGAAGTTAATGGTTTACTATTTTTACAATTAATATTCGATGCAGTGAAAGAAACACACAGGTAACTACCAATTGAATTTTCTGGCCAGGTATGCGGTTAGAAAAACTTTTAAAAAATCAATTATTGAATGGTTTTCATGAATGGTTTTACTATTTGTTAATAATAGATTGGTCAGCCTAAAGTCAGTATCATATCTTTGTGAAGTCCAATAAAATAGCCATGATAATAGGGAAGGAAAGTCTGTTTCAATTTTAAATTCTAGTAAGTGACTAAATTAGTTTGACTGACAGATCTGTCACTCTTGGAATGTTTCCAGTAATGATGAGCGTGTCCTCTTCTGCCTGTACTTAACTCCTAATTTATTACAGAGTGACTCTCACTAATAATCCAAGGGCAGATGGAAAAATAAACATAAAGACAACTTTTATCAGCCATGATAATGCAATTTGTGTCAATTCACATCTGTCATATTTAAGTAATCATAAGGGAACATAAGCAACATAAAATGTTGCTAGGATACAGGCACAAAAATGATGTAAGATTTATTGAGGATCATGATTGTGAAAACTATGAGCTCAGCTCTTCCACTATGTAACGATGACAGTCTTGTTCTTTAAAAGAAAATCCAATCACCTAGTGACGAATCTTGGACATTCATTCAAGGCTAATGTGTGGTAACCATTATATACAGATTTTTTTCTTTGATATTCTGGTATATAATTGTTTACTTGTTAATTATTAGATTGTCATAGGTATAAGGCCAGGATTCTTTACTCAGTTCAACCTTAATAAGATATGTTCATCAATTTGAGTCTTTGAAAATGTTTGATCCAGGAATTCATATTTAAACAAACTTCATTTTACATTAATATTGAAGGGAGATTCTTGAATGGTTCTGTAACTAATCCACCAGGTGAAGTTTGCAATGAATTTGCTCGGAGGACTTTGCAACAAAATTAAAACATGAAAGGAGATATTTTAACTAACTTATCAGCTTCTTTCTTTGCTCCTCATTTGCCACTCCAAATATTATTTCTTCTCCGTGAAATACATATTCAGTTCACTGTCTCCTAGTTACCTGATGCCCTAAATATACGCACTTGTACATACACCAGGAAATGGTATATAAGTTGCACCCAACCAGAGTGTAGTAATGAAGCTTTTATGTGTTTTATTAGATATTCATGTCAACCATGACCACAAATTTAATGAATGGCTAAAGAATTACAAAAAGGCCTAGGCAATATTTGGAAGGGGAAAGAATTCTGTTAGATTATACTTGTAACAAGTAAATGCAAGATTTTGAACATTAAAAGAAAAAAAAATGTTCTTACTTTAAGAAACAGCATTTAAGTAGTTCTTTATAAAAAAATCTCAAAGACTTACATGTGATGGAATCACACCAACGATGTTGTTCTGCAGTGACTGTACAATCATCAAACAAGACTGAATAAAAAGTTTGCTGACTCATGTCCCAGGAGCTACCTTGCCCTCCCTCCCCAAAATTGATCATTTCTGACTTCAAAGGATTAGCATCCCTTTCAGACTCAAGGCATGGATCTGTCTTGTCCAAGTCATCCATCAGGTTGTTACTGATCTGAATAAAAATAATCAGGTGGTAAGGCTGTTGGTGGCATCACACACATGCTTTGGCATTAAAAATACCCGACAAACATGGACTGTATTGTAAATACTAGAGAAACCTTCAGTTCTAAAGAGACATTAACAGATTTGATTAAACACATTTAATCAATCACAGTTGCAAATTGCTTTTAATGTTGACAAACGTGAGGTCATCTACTTTGAATTCCTAAAGGATACAATATGTTAGAGTTCTTGAGAAGCTTTGTAGCGTGGGTCATGGATGAAGTTGTGGATTCGTTCGCTGAGCCGGTGTTTTTCTGCAAACATTTCATCGCCTCACTATGTAATATCATCAGTGCGTATTTGATAAGGTATTAGTAGACTCTCATGCCTAGTATTTACATATCTGTTTGTTGGTACTTCTGGTTCGGTATCTAAGTGGTTTGTATATGGGGTCCAGTTCAAAGTGTCTATTGATTTGGAGTGCCAGGCTTCAAGGATTTCTCTGGCGTGTCTCTGTTTTACCTGTGCATGGATGGTTACATCATCCCAGTTGAATTTGTGTCCTTCATTGTCTGTGTGGTTGGAAATCAGAGAGTGCTGGTCATGTCTGGCAGTGGCGAGCTGATGTTCGTGCACTCAAATGGTCAGTTTTCTTCCTGTTTGTCATATGTAGTGTTCTTCACAGTCTTTGCAGGTATCTTGTAGATGATGTTCGTCCTATTTGATGTGGGTGTCAGGTCTTTAACCTTTATGAGGAGTCGGTGGAAGGTGTTTGTTGGTTTGTGGGCCACCAAGATTCCCAGGAATCTGAGTAGTCAGGTAGTTATCTGTGATATGTCTTTGATGTATGGTCTAGTCGCTATCCTGTCTGGTCGTGTAGTGTTTTCTTCTTTGGGTTTGTCCCGTAAGTACTGGAGGATAGTGCTCTTGGGGTACTAGATTTGTTTAAATCCCTTGAGTAGGTGTTCATCTTCTGCTTTCTGGAGTTCTGGGTTGCTGCAATATGTCCGAATGCAGTTCTGTTTGTGGGTGCTGGGATGGTTGCTATTATAGTTCAGTATCTAGTGGGCGTCTTACTGTACACACTGGCCTGGAGTTCCCTGGTAGGTGTGCATTCCACTAATACATCTAAGAAAGGGAGTCTCCTGTTGTTTTTCTCTTCTTTAGTGAACTTTATTCCAGTGAGGATGTTATTGATGTGGTGGCAAGTTTCTTCTAGTTGTGTGCGTTTAATGATGACAAAGGTGTCATCTACGTATCGGATCCAGAGTTTGGGTTGGATGGTGGGGCGGACTGTTCATTCTAAGCATTGCATTACTGCTTCTGATATGAATCCTGACATTGTGGACCTCATTGGTGTGCTGTTGATTTTTCTGTATACTTGTCCATTGAATATAAAGTGAGTTGTGATGCATAGGTTGATTGTTTTAATATGCTGTTCTTGTTGATGTTTCTGGTGTCATCGGGCATCCTTGTAATGTTTTGTCCAATAATGTGACAGTGGTATCCTTGACTGGGCCGATGCCTGTAATGTGAAGAGTGCTGTTACATCAAATTAAATCATTATTTCATCCTCTTCTATTGTGATGTTTTTGATGATGTTGCAGAACTCTTGGGAGGAGTGAATGGAGTATTCTATTAGTCTTGTTTGCAGCTCCTTGGCTAACTTGTAAGTAGGCATCCCTGGGAGTGATGTAATAGGTCTGAGGGATTGCTTTCTAAACAGTGAAAAGTTATAAACAGTGTACACTCCAAGAGAGTTGGGGGTTCAGGTTCATACATTTGTCCTCAGATTGTTAAAATGGCTTGAGCAGGTTCAGGAAATAATTAAGACGTCTAATGGAATTCTGTCCTTTATAGCTACAGAATTATAATACAATGAGAATGATGACATGTTTCAACTTTAAGGCCAAACCTTTTGAGCAGTTTGTGGAAGGACATATTAGCTTTGATTGGGAGTAGCATAGAAACACAGAAACAGCACAGAAACAGACGCTTTCATCCAACTCGTCTGTACTGACCAGACATCGCAATCTGACCTAATCCAACTTGTCAGTATTTGGTCCAATATCCCTCTCAACCCTTTCAATTCATAGACACATCTAGATGCCTTTTAAATGTTGTAATTGTACCTGCCTCCACATGCTGTGACAGAATGATATAGTGATGGGTTATTTTACAAAGAGAGATTACAAAAACGAAGGTTGTATTCACTGGAGTTTAGAGGGAATGATTTGTTTAAAGTATTCAAGATATAAAAAAGGAAAGAATAATTGGATATTATTTCTGCTTGTTGGAGCGGTTTAAAGATAGGTTGAATAATCTATAAAATTACAGTCAAGCCTTTGGGAGCAAAGTTAGACTTTGAAATCCAAAAAGATAACAGATTCTTAGAAGTCTCTTTTGCAAATGGCAATTAATGCTAGGTCAGTCAATTTTAAATCAAAAGGTCCGTGGGCTTTAAACCAAAGATAAAGGGGATATTGAGCCAAGGCAGGTATTTAAGTTGAAACCAAATTAGCCATGATCTCAATGAATGGTGTAACTGGCTCATCTTAAATGGCCCGTTTTTTTGTTCCTTTATTTTACTATAATAAACATTGAGTGAAAGTCATGGAGAAACAGCAGTAAGGTTAATGCTTAGTGTCAGAGAATGGCATTCACGTAGACCTTTTGTAGTACATCATCCTGATTGGTTGACAAGTTGACTGGTAGAGATGTTGCTAAGGAAAATTCATGAATTGGATGCTAACTGACAGTTAACTACAAAGCTTTGCTTAAATTCAAACGAAGCAGGTTGACTGAAAAAATGCATTCTGGATTAGTGATGCTGGAAGAGCACAGCAGTTCAGGCAGCATCCAAGAAGTAGCGAAATCGACGTTTCGGACAAAAGCCCTTCATCAGGAATAAAGGCAGTGAGCCTGAAGCGTGGAGAGATAAGCTTGAGGACGGTGGGGGTGAGGAGAGAGTAGCATAGAGTACAATGGGTGAGTGGGGGAGGGGATGAAGATGATAGGTCAGGGAGGAGAGGGTGGAGTGGATAGGTGGAAAAGGAGATAGGCAGGTAGGACAAGTCCGGACAAGTTATGGGGACAGTGCTGAGCTGGAAGTTTGGAACTAGGGTGA
>NC_057720.1:57207067-57217143 GCF_004010195.1 Chiloscyllium plagiosum
GCGTAGGAAGAGGTGGGGAGTGGTGCCGGTGTAATTACAGAAGATCAACTGTTCTACGTAACCAACAAAGAGACAGGGATAGCTGGGGCCCATACGTGTGCCCATGGCTACCCCTTTGGTTTGGAGGAAGTGGGAGGATTCAAAGGAGAAATTGTTAAGGGTGAGGACCAGTTCGGCCAAACGAATGAGAGTGTCGGTGGAAGGGTACTGTTGGGCTCGTCTGGAGAGGAAAAAACGGAGGGCTTGGAGGCCCTGGTCATGGCGGATGGAGGTGTAGAGGGATTGGATATCCATGGTGAAGATGAGGCTTTGGGGGCCGGGGAAACGGAAGTCTTGGAGGAGGTGGAGGGCGTGGGTGGTGTCTCGAACATATGTGGGGAGTTCCTGGACTAGGGGGGATAGGACAGTATCGAGGTAGGTAGACATGAGTTCAGTGGGGCAGGAGCATGCTGAGACAATGGGTCAGCCAGGGTGGTCAGGCTTGTGGATCTTGGGAAGGAGGTAGAACCAGCCAGTGCGGGGTTCCCGGACTATGAGGTTGGAAGCTGTGGGTGGGAGATCTCCTGAGGTGATGAGGTTCTGTATGGTCTGGGAGATGATGGTTTGGTGCATTCACCTAATGAATAAACCAAAGAATGGCTGTCACCTATTTTGTTCAAACCACACAGATCCAGTGTACACATACTCTTTATGGCTGAAAAGAACAGTTACTAATGTAGTTTCCAGTACATACCAGTGTGAAACATGGAGTTCAACTAAAAATCTTAAATTGGTTGTCACCTTAATTCTTAGCACAATCAAAATTATTTCGCAAATTGCAGAATCACAATAAACATTGGACACTGTTTAGAGTGTTGCAAGCATAAATTGTTTGCGTACAGTCAGTATTTTGCCTGTTTAGAACATTCAGGATTGTCTCTCCCTTGGCGGGTGCACCAAGTTCGGGATTTTCCCAAATGTTTCTGCAGGAATTAAAGGATGCTGTAATGGGGAAGGGAGATTGTGCAATTCCAAAGAAGCATGATCTAATTTGAGTCGAGAAGGCATCCTCAGGCAAACTTAATACATTTTGCTCACATTAAAATAATATGATTAATGTTGGTTGATTTAGTCCAGAAATATAAATACTGGGAAATGGATTGGCTAAAGTAGAAAATCACTCTATATTACCATCAAGTTGTTTGAAGGGATGCATCATACAACAAGCTACAGAACATTTCCAGTTTTTCTCAATAGTTGCATTAGCTGAACTTCAGAACCACAGCTCCACTTCACCAACAGTATACACCCCATGCCAAAAATCACAGGGTCATTTTACAAAAGTGCACTTTCATAAAGAAATACTCAATATATGCCATAATAAAAGCCTGTAAACAAAAATGAACATCACGTATCAAATACTAAGATTGTAGGTCAATATTGGTATCTATTGCACCATCAATCCTTTTGTATAATTTTGTCTTACTCTAAAGTCATCCAATAGATTTTTGACAAATTTGTAGTAACTATATATCTTACAGAATATTCTGAGTTTATCATTAGGCAAATGTCTTTATATAGATAGTTCGAGATTAGATTCAAATTTTCAATAAAAGCAGAAGTGATAAGTTGCCACATAAAACAACAAGGATGTCGACCACATATGTATTTCTACCATCATGTTTAATTTACCAACTTAATTTATCTTTCTCAAATACAGACATGCAAAATGAATTTATGCAATCATAAATTATAAATCCTCATTAGAGGCCAAGAGTTAATTTATATCAAATAATCATAACAGAAGATAATCAATGGCAGATCAGTTTCTTACTATACAAGTTTCTGGAAGTCATCATCATTTTAAGTTCAATTTAATATTTTATTCTAAATTTTCTGTATTTTACCCATATCTTAAGACCACAGAATGAGATTTCCTGCTGAATTGCAGGTGCACAGCAACTTAAAGACTAATTCCCTACGGTGATGCTAGGACAGTAGTCCCTAGAGACAGTATTTGCATAATGCATAATTAGACAGGTAATCTGATACTGAAGCAAAAAATTGTGCATGTAATAAACTAAGCAATTCTAAGGCAAACTTTTATTGCTATTCCTTTGAAAAGTTAATGACAGCATAAGTGTTCTCTGTGCCAAATGGGCCATGCACTTGAAGTCTATACAATGGGGCAAGGGGTGAGGGAGACCGAGAATGGATAATAGGCAAATTTGAGCCTGGCTGTTTCTGACAGTCAGAGATGGCAGAACCTCAAAACTAAGATGGACTGTGTCTGTAGCAACACCATGTATAATGCTCTGGATAAATGGTGGGGATGGAAGAACACACCTAATGCTACCCTCATACTAATGGCCAACTTTGAGTGTGGTTACATCAAGCTGCACATAGGCCTCAGTACACAAATGCCACATGTCACGACATATTGAGGTTCTACCTGTCCCTGGTGTTGCGAAGGATGGGACTCACCTCATCGCTGTGGAACACTCCAAGTAGTTGGGCCGCTCCATAAAACCTATACCTTTGTGCAGAGATTTGCAAAGTGGAACACTTTTGACCACCATCAGGGAGTGGTCGGCACATAGCGTCTTCAAGAACCTGCAGGCAAAGGAGAGGGTGGATCCTGTCGGGTTGTTCCATGAGCAGACTGTCAAAGTCATTTGGCAATATGCCTTATCACCAGAAGAACTTTCCAACAAGCACTAAAAGATCACTTGGCTGGTGATAAGAAGGGCACTTCATGTGTGATCTCTCTTGTATACCTAGACTCTGCACCACCACATGCTGCCCTCAAAATAGCTGTGGTTGGGTGAGTGGTGTAGGGACTGTCATACATCTCCTTCTGGAATGTGCCTTTGCAAAGGAAGGCTAGAGAGAGATGCAGGACTCTGTGTCGAGGTTCATCCTCAACAGCTCCTGATTCAGGATTCTGTGCTGCACTGTCTGTTCCCCTTGTTATGGACCAGGCCAGACCCCCTCAAAACATTTCAAGAAGGTAGCATTTTATATCTAACAAGTGCTCATTGCATTGCTCAGAGTTTTCGGGACCTGGAAATTGCTTCTGGTCCTTATCTTAATTCTGCAGCAATTTAAATATAACGGTTGCTTTTGAAGGAAACACAAACTAAAAAGATAACAGAATACAAAATAACATAACCTACCCAAAATCCGAACAGATTAGATTAAATTTCCTACAGTGTGGAAACAGGCCCTTCGGCCCAACAAGTCCACACCAACCCTTTGAAGAGTAACTCACCCAGACCCACTTCCCTCTGACTAATGCACCCAGCATTATGGGCCATTTACCATGGCCAATTCACCTGACTTGCACATCTTTGGACTGAGAGAGGAAACCAGAGCACCTGGAGGAAACCCACACAGACACGGGGAGAACGTGCAAACTCCACACAGACAGTCACCCGAGGCTGACAATCGAACTTGGGACCCTGGTGCTGTGAGGCAGCAGTGCTATCCACTGAGCCACCATGCCGCCCCAAACTTATCCCAACTTAATGATGCTGTTCCAAATACTTGCAACAATCCCCATAAAGACCCCTTGATTTTACCTACAAAAGGTCAAATCAAACAGTTTTTTTTTCAATCGGAAAGAGGTCAGAGAGAGATCAGCATAGACCTGCTTCTTTGGGGTCCAGCAGCCTTTAGCACTACTACTGCTAAAATCCAAACCAAAACCAGAGAAAAGCTGGGCTGGGAGCACTGGCTGCTCCCCTTTCATTGTGCAAGTGTTTCCTTTAAAACTTAAAAGCCTTTGGCCTGAGGCGGTATCTGTTAGCTATAATCAAAGTGGCCCTAAAAACCTTCAGACTTTTTGGAGTCTGTGTCTTTCACGAACTCTCTGAAAAAAAAAGCACCAAGGACAACATAACGTTGTTAAAGGAACAGCATCATCACACCCTGGACACACAGAAACAAATATCAACTGCGCCTGAAGGACCATAAGTTCGGTGAAAGATGTTCTTTGGTTTGCCTAAAACTTGTTGGGCTTCCAGAGCAAGGAGTTGGTCTTGACCAAATATTGCAGACTGGCACATTCCAAAAGATCCAAGACTACATGCTGAAGGACACACCAAAGGCTGGGTCAGTCGCCACCAAGGCACAGTGGGAAAAGACCACCATCTAGGGTCTTCCTGTTGAATTTAAATGGGGTCTGTTCAGTTATCCGGGATTCTGCCCCTGTGACTCAAATATGTGTAAACATAGCCTTGTCCAAGTAGTTTTTTTGTTGGACAGAGTCAAACTCCAAATTTTATTTGTTTCTCCATAGTGACTGTGTAACGTATATAAAAAGATATTTTTATAAATAAAAGTATATTTCTGAAATAAAAAAGACAACATTTCAAAATTGCTTACTGTAAAGTGTTTCGGGACGTCCTGTGATCAACAAAGGCACCACATAATGGAAAACTTTATTTTCTTTTTGTATCTCTATGTTGGCACAGGTGTGTTCTTGCCAGTTGTGTTTTTTTTAGTGTTTGGGATTATCCCTGGAAAATGCAAGTATATTGCGAGCTGAGAAAAGTGTTTTCTAAAACTTCTTTTTTGAAGTGAACCCTGATAATTATCCATAGGAAGTAATGGAAATTATTAACTTTGTGCCAAAGTTTTGGTGTTCTGAAGAAGTGGTATATTGGACTCAAAATGTTAAATATATCCAACTCTATACATGCTGCTGAGTTTCCCCAGCATTTCCTGTTATAAACTTTGGGTTGGATGACAACAATCTTCAGAAGGAAGTTATCTAGGTTGCTAAGAAGAGAGTAAAGAGGAGGTAACCATGCTCTTTAGGTCTACCAGTTGCTATCACATGACAACCATGTTGACTGACCACATGCCTTTCACATTCTAAGAAATCCTTTACAGGAACAGGTTTAGGCCATTGAGACTGCTCCACCATTCAAAGAGATTATGGTTGATCTGTGGCCTAACTCTATATATCTGCTTTTGGCCCATATCCCTGAATAGCTTTTGCTTAACAAAAAATTATCCAAGTTAAAATTAACAACTTGTCTAACATCCACTGTCATTTGTGGAAGAAAGTTCCAAACATCTGCCACCTTTGTGTGTAGACATGCTTCCTAGTGTCTCTTCTGAATGGCTGGCCCTAATTTTTAAGACTATGACCTCTAGTATTAGAATCCCCAACCAATGGAAATAATTTGTTCTTACCCACCCTATCTTTTCCTGTAAACATCTTGAAGATCGCCCCTTAACCATCTGAATTTTGAAGAAAACAGACCTAATTGGTATTTTTTTAAAAAACCTTTATTTAACCTTTGAAGTCCAGGTATCACTCCTGTATATCTACAATAATTTCAATGATAGTTGGTAGCACCATGAAAGCTTCACTAATGCTCATTTGTATGCTGCACATTTGAGATGCATAACGACTAATTACATGATATTACCATTTAACTAGTTCCTATGACCGCAACAAAGTACAGTTCCCATTGCTTCTAAGGGGTACTTTACTGCTCATGTATATTTCAGACCTATTCATTAAGTGGTTTAAAGGACTACCAATGGCAGGGGGGTGCAATAAGTGGGTTAAGGAGTTGAGACAAGGAAGTTACATTGTGTAATAACACAACTCCCACTCTTCTCTACTCTGCACATAAAGTAAATAGTTCAATAAACAGTTCTGGTTACCAAGAGCCATCTCTAAGCATATTTACAACAGATTTGTGGCCGTCTCTGCATCGACCCACCATCTTGCACACTGCAGATTCTGCAATATTTTTATTTATTTATTTACAAGCAATGTTAGCTGTGACTGTAATATTTTTAGTGACAAATGAAATATATATTGCTAAAATAAGTTTACTTCATCAAAGCTAAAGGAAGCAACTGTCATATTTAAGTTTCTGCAGAATTAAGATAAGGACCAGAAGCAATCTCCAGGTCCCAAAAACTGAGCAATGCAATGAGCACTTGTTAGATATAAAATGCAACATTTTGTTATTTGTTGACTTTTGTCAGTTGCTGTCACATTTTTATTAATTCATGTTACTTGTTGAATCGATATAAAGTTACAAAGCGCTATTACTAGATCTTTGACTTTTTAACTACATGCAACTGGGAAAGGTCAAGAGCAATGTCTCAGTGTTTCAGGCAACACAATTAAATATGGTGGTAAGGTCACGTTAGAAACTCCCAATGTATCATAGTTCACCATTTTCTAAGGAAACATAATTTATTGCTACAATTATACCCATATTAGGAGCAAACTGCATGTGAAGTGCAAAACAAACCAAAAAATTAGAGAGCGAGAGAAATGTTGCATTTTGCCTATTGATGTCATATCAACTTTTTTACTCAAAACCTTTACTCATCTCCATACTTAAAAATGCAATTCTGAAGCATATTCCAGAATAACTTTAAAAAGCAATGTCAAATTCCTTTTACCAATAGGAATATAGCAATTGCAACCAAAAAAAAAAAACAGTTTATT
Organism: Chiloscyllium plagiosum; assembly: GCF_004010195.1. Lineage (NCBI taxonomy): Eukaryota > Metazoa > Chordata > Chondrichthyes > Orectolobiformes > Hemiscylliidae > Chiloscyllium > Chiloscyllium plagiosum. The sequence goes on from NC_057720.1 coordinate 57,213,531, forward strand.
AGATTTAATGTGGTGATAATTCAAGGCTTTCGGAGGGAAAGAACAGAAATCCTTGTTTTTGCAGAAAGGACCCCAAAAAACTATGGAGGTTGTGGATGGCAATGTAATGTTAAAGTATCAATGAATGGAGTAAGCACACTTTCCAGGTCTTACTGAATATCTAGGACCTTAGGGCATAACCTCAGAATAAGGGGTCACACATTTAAGACAGAGATGAGGATAAATTTCTTCTCTGATGGTCATGAATCTGTGGAATTCTTTCCTGCAGAGGGTTGTTGAGGCTGGGTCAATAAGTACATTCAAGGCTGAGAGAGACAGATAATCAGTAAGGGAGTCAAGGGTCATGGGGGGAAAAGTGAATTTGAGGATTATCAGATCAGCCATGATCTCATTGAATGGCAGATGAGACCTAATCAGCTAAAATACCTACTCCTACTACTCTGTCTTATGATCTTGTGAAGTGTTCTAAACAGTGGTCCTTAAAAGGAAACTTGGAAACAACAAAAGTATTTTTTCCAAATGATTGTTTTGGATCTTAGAAGAATATTACAAAAAAATCAGCCTAGCTCCGCAGAAATCTTCAGGTCTGCATGTTTAAATTTCCATACCCTTTTTTGAGCATCTTTCTTCTGGCAAGACAATCAATAGCTGTTTGATAAGGGTATCAAGAGATATAGAACCAGGAAATTAGTTCCTAAGGTATGCTAAGTTAAACTGTAAATCAGCCATGATTTATCTGGATAAGGATTACATTCAGAAATTATGCAATTATCTTACTTTCCATAATTTGTAATCTAATGTGTTCTTTAAAAGTTTCCGTTGAGTGTATGATTTGTTGTTCATTCAATCTCCACATATATGTACTTTTCAATACTGGATATGGACCAGAAGTAGAAAATATGGGTTGGAATCTAATCCAACCTGTAGTAGTGGGAAAGTGACCCAGGGCCACTTAATTACAGGAGAGACTGCACGTCAATCTGCCAACAGCAGATAAACCTTCCTGGCTTAAATTGAAGAATAAAAGGTACATATGGATATATTCACCCACACATGATGGAATGTTAATTAAACTCATTATGGATTCATAGAGATGTACAGCATGGAAACAGACCCTACGGTCCAACCCATCCATGCCAACCAGATGTCCCAACCCAATCTAGTCCCATATCCCTCCAAACCCTTCCTGTTCATATACCCATCCAAATGCCTCTTAAATGTTGCAATTGTACCAGCCTCCACCACTTCCTCTGGCAGCTCATTCCATACACGTACCACCCTCTGCGTGAAAAAGTTGCCCCTTAGGTCTCTTTTATATCTTTCCCCTCTCACCCTAAACCTATGCCCTCTAGTTCTGGACTCCCCAACCCCAGGAAAAAGACTTTGCATATTTACCCTATCCGTGCCCCTCATAATTTTGTAAAGCTCTATAAGGTCACCCCTCAGCCTCCGACGCTCCAGGGAAAACGACTCCGCTTTCAAGGAGCTATGAACCTGCACTCCAAGGTCTCTTTGTTCAGCAACGCTCCCTAGGACCTTACCATTAAGTGTATAAGTCCTGCTAAGATTTGCTTTTCAAAATGCAGCACCTTGCATTTATCTGAATTAAACTCCATCTGGCCCAGATCCTGTTGTAATCTGAGGTAACCCTCTTCGCTGTCCACTACACCTCCAATTTTGGTGTCATCTGCAAACTTACTAACTGTACCGCTTATGCTCGCATCCAAATGATTTATGTAAATGACAAAAAGTAGAGGGTCCAGCACCGATCCTTGTGGCACTCCACTTGATACCAATTATCCTTCTGTCCACAAAAATTTATTGGAACTAGATGAGAGTCGTGTGGCTTTCTTATAGCTCACAAAAGTCACCCAACAAACCTAATCATGTTTGTCAGCTTAATCAAGAGATCTGTCATTAGGACAGTGAGGTGGTTGCTGAAAGCCACCCCTCTGCCCTTGGTTCTTACACCTCAAAGAGACTGCTCGCTGCGAGAAACCACCGGGCTCTGGCAACTCCAGCTGGTAGGATTTCTGCTCCGGTGTGCTAAATCCCAGGAAAAGTCCAATGTTTGACAGGCACTTGGGTTGGTGAGGCCTCCTTCATGGAAGCAATGCGAGTTTCCAACCAGTCCTCCAAATGTTGGGCTACATCCCTGCCACTAGTATTATGTCAAGCAAATGATTTATTTCTTCTGTTTCTAGTCTCAAGAACCTGATATGAACTGTAATGTCTATGCTAGAAACATAGAAACAGAAGTAGGTCATTCAAACTATTAAGCCTGCCCCAAACATTCATATGATTGTGGCTGATCAAACACTTCAATGCCTTTTACTCATTCCATCACCATAGTCCAAAACACCACTGTTAATCATAGTTGAGCCAAATTCTGAACCTCCACAGCTCTCTGTAATCCTGGCTAACAATTAGTCAACACAACAAAAACCTGAGTTCAAACTTGGAATCTTTTTCACACCCATGTGAGCATTATGAAGCAAAGCAGTTACCAAATATGCTGCTATGGAGTGGAGGCTGGACTTTCCTTGTTTCATCTAAAAGATAAATATGAATCATACTCAGGACCTATCTCTATTTTGTATGCCTAGAGCTGTGAATGGAGGCAATTGTACCGCAAGAGGATTTGAAATAAAAATGTTGTTTCAGTAGCATATTGCAAACTGACCTTCAATACCATGAAAGATAATATGAATTTGACACTCATGCCACAGAGTGCTACATCTGAAGGTACTATTGAGAGACTGAGTAGTTTCTCATATATAAGTAGATAGAAAAATCACATTCGTGTTATAAAGTGTTTCAGGGCCTGAAAGAGTCAATGCAAAGGAATACATTGAGCATGTCCAATATGATATTCAAGAAGGGAACTGCTTTGAACCTGTGAGACTTAATCTTGAGGTCTCCATCATAGTCTCAATAACAGTGTCTGTCATGATAATATAAATTGTACCCAATGAATAGCATACAATAAACTACACCTTGTTTAAGACAAGAGTCTCCTCTCATTAGACCAACAAGTGATTTTCCTTGACCAAACTAAACCAACCAACTAATCCTGTAGACTTTTTCCAGAAAAAAATGATAGTGTCAGCAAATCTAGCAGATGTAGCTTAAACAAAGATGAGCTATAGAGAGGATCCGTCATACAACATGGAGACAGCCTTGAAAGAGGTTGCACCTGGTGTGGTTTCCTCTACATCTGGGACACAGGACACCTTCTTGCAGATTGTTTCAGAGAACATCTCTGGGATACCTGCACCCACCAACCCCACCACCCCTGGGCTGAACACTTCAACTCCCCCTCCTCCACTTCAACATGCAGGTCCTGGGCCGCCTCCACTGCCAAACCCTAACTACCCAACACCTGGAGGAAGAACCCCTCATAATCCACCTTGAAACCCTGCAACCACACGGGATAAATGTGGATTTCAACAGCTTCATTTCCCCTCCCCCCACATTATCCCAGACCCAAGCCTCCAACTTTGCACCACCCTCCAGACCTGTCCATCACTCCTCGTCTGACCTATCACCTTCACCCTCACCTTCATCCACCTATCACTTTCCCAGCTACCTTTCACCCCCAACCAACCCCCCC
>NC_057720.1:57217177-57271092 GCF_004010195.1 Chiloscyllium plagiosum
CCAGACTTGCTGTGCTTTTCCAGTACCACACTCTCACACATGGAGACAACGTTTAATATGTCGAAGCAAGTGCTGGGAGTCTGAAGCCTCTTCAAATACAGCTTTAAGAAGACTAGTCATGCAGAAATAAGCAGCTGAATGACTTGAACATTCAAGAACCCAGAAGAGGAAAAAAACCTTAAGGCAAGAACTTACAAGGTAGAATCTATGATTAATGGTAAAACAAAATCAGACCTTGTGGGAGACATGTAGAAATGAGTCTGAACTAGAAACTCCATGGATTGCAGTACAAGTCACATCTAGCTGGTTACAGATTGCATCAGATCTTGATAATCTGTAAGGGCAGTTCTGAGTAGAGATTCAGGCAGACAGCAAACAAACATTGAAGGCTTCATTAGTAATGTTGAAAGACTGAAGGAAAAGTTTTTAAAAATGTTAGTTACAAGTTGGAAAAGTCAGAATTAAACAAAGTACTTAGCATTCAGATTGAGAGTGTCGCCATCATAGTGGGCAGACACAGTAAGAGAATTCAAAGGCCAAAGGCAAAATTTGAAAATGAAACATCACATCCAGAATTGGTGATAATGGAGTAATTTAGAAGCTTAAGGAGACAAGGTCAGATGAAAGAATAAGACGACTATATAGGCCAAGAAAAATGTTGGGGATCCTTTACTTAAAAATGTAGTAAAGGAGGAAGAATTTAATTACCATCCAGGTGGAGAAAGTGTAAAGCAAGGGGAATTATTTGCAGCACTTTAAACAACAGGAATCATCTAAGGAATTCTGTTGGAGGAATGGCATTGTACAGGGAAAGATGGAAAGGCTTAATTTCCCTTCCCTTGTAAATTGAGATTTGAGACATAAACTAATAAGGTTTTTAAAATTATAAATAATTTTGATAGCGTTCATACTGTGAAGTATTGCATATTTAAGGAAAACGTACCTGGAGATCATCAACTTAAAAGTCACTAAGAAATCCAATAGGGAATTCAGAACAAACTTGTTTACTCAAAAGGGGAAACTATCTTAAGTAGTGATTAAAGTAAATAAACTTTAAAGGGTTCACAAACCATTTGCAAAAATGTTGCCCGGGTTGGAGGGTTTGAGCTATTGGGAGTGGCTAAATAGGCTAGGGCTACTTTTTCCTCAGAGCATTGGAGGCTGAGGGGATGACCTTATAGAGATTTATAAAATCATGAGGGGCACTGATAGGGGAAATAGAAAAGGACTTCTCCCTAGGGTAGGGGAATCCAGAACTAGAGGACATAGGTTTAAGGAGAAAGGGAAAAGATTTAAAAAGGGATCTAAGGGGCAACGTTTTCACACAGAGTGTGGTAAATGCATGGAATGAGCTGTCAGAGGTGGTGAAGGAGGCTGGTACAATTAGAACATTTAAAAAGCGTATGGATGAGTACATGGGTAGGAAGGGTTCAGAGGAATGTGGGCCAAATATTGGCCAATGGGAGAGAATTAATTTAGGACATCTGGTTGATATTGATGAGTTGGACTATTTGTTTCTGTGCTGTACATTTCTGTGACTCTGAGATGCTTGTTAACTGCTCTTTAAATACATGTTGTTGTACAGGTGATGGCTAGATGAAAGAATTAATGCAGAAGTTGCATTAAGCTCCAACCAATCTGATGACACCATATAGTCTTTGGTTTCTGATAATGTTAACTTTATCTACCTAGTTAATGTTAATTCTACTTATTAATAGCCTGCAATAAACTACACCTTCTTAAGACATAACACTGCTTGTGTTAAAACTTAGCAGTGGCCTATTCTCTACAACCAATATTTAGAGAGGTCCTTAGACATAGAATGGAAAGGAGGATTAGGAGGGCTCTTGGGGTTCCTAGTGCAAACTAGGAAACCAAGGTTCAAATCTCCTCCAGAGGTGTGTAATAATATCTTGGAACAGATCAATGTAGAAAATTTAGAAAGGTGATTGCAATATCTCCTTTGGTTAGCATCGTGTAACCAACATGACATCTGAAGGAGCAAATATGGATAGTAAAGGTCAGAAGTTATTTCAGTGGAGGGTAAAAACTGCCATGAATCATTGGATAGAATGGCCCCATTCTATGCTACATATCTTATATAATCCTTTTGTATATGACATCATTTCATTTTTGTAATTAGAATAAATTTGTCAAATAAAGGATTTTTTCATGAAGGAATTATTTCATTAATGAAACTAAGTAACTTAATCCTAAAATAATTGATTCCATTATGAAGTATCCTTGGTGTTCCTGTAACTTGACTGCAGCTGAAATGTGTTTTCTCAGCTGTCCCCATAATCCAGAGGAAAAGCATTTCTGGTGTTTAAAGACAATTCTAGTGTCATTATTTTCAACTGTGCATCAATTAATCAGTGAATATTAGATATGTCGGTCATTACTTTTAGACTGTCTAATCCAAGAAGTGGAGTAGAAATGAGTAAAGGATTAATAACATTTTTAAAAGCACTCATGATAATGGGTTTTTTGACTGATTACTATATACCCTACAGTATCCTTAGTAAACACAGATTATACTTTATGTGGATATAGATGAACAATGGAATGTCAGTAAGTCTCAAAATAACACACTAATACACTTAAAATCATTATTTCCAATGTTCTGTTAAAAGTTTGTTCTATTGAACTGTCAGTTTGTTATAAATGATAAGGTCTTTATGATTATTACAAACAATGTCAGATAAATACAGCAAGTACTTGTGCTTTAAATTGAATTGTAAACATGGTTGTGTGTGTCCAGCTGCATGAAGAACTGTATTAATGGTTTTGTAGATGTAATGGCATCCATCCATGGTGTAAACTGATGATCTGTACCCAAGGTGTATGTAAATTCTGGATTGGACATCTCCTCTGTGGCTGTAGAATCCCTACAATATGGAAGCAGGCCATTTGGCCCATTGACCCTCTGAAGAGCATCCCAACCAGACCCACCTCTCTACCTTCTCCCTGTAACCCTAAATTTCCCATGGCTAATTCACCTTGCTTGTACATCCCTGGACACTATGGGCAATTAAGTGTGGCCAATCCACCTAAACAACACATCTTTGGACTTTGTAGGGGCCAACCTGTGAGTGGCAGTCCCTTTTTCAGCTGGTATAATTGAAAAGTGTTGGCCCAAATTCAACTGACAGTTTTCATTTCCAGTGGGCTCTCCTTCGTTGCCTTCTAGTCATTTCATTTATCCTCTGATTAATCCTCATCCTTCCAGGCTGCTTGGTGAGCAACAAGAACTTCCTATACATGGAATCCAATCCCAATCAACTAGAGGTCTTGCTGGTAGAAATCCTTGTATCACAGATATAGCACCATTTTGGTCTTTCTTTCACCATATTAGCATGTCTTTTGGTCTGTGACCCACCATCAAATCAGTCCACATGACCCAGCCAACAGAATTGCTACAGACTCATGAGAACATAAATCTTCATGTGCTGATGCACTTACACATTTGGAATCCAATTGTGGTGAAAATGTTCAATTTCTGTCTGAGTTGAAACTTTATTGCTGGAACAGCACAGCAGGTCAGGCAGCATCCAGGGAACAGGAGATTCGACGTTTCGGGCACAGGCCCTTCCTCAGGCAAATTTCTGTCTGAGGCAGCCTAGGTGGAAGCTGTTCTGTCATTTTACTTAGCTTGCATTAGTTGTCCATGCTTCCTTGCTCTAAAGAAGGGTGCTTATAACAGAGTGACTTCATATAATAATTCACACTAACACACAAACCTTTTTCTCCCAAACTCATTCAGAATCAAGTCATAGATATTCCCTCTTCCACTACTTTTTTGATTATCTAATCACGTGGGGCAGGATTTTACCATCATCAGTCAATGGTTTTGAAGACAGGGCACTTGAAAAATTTGACAGGTGGCCTTCTCACCATCTGTAACTTTTTATGGTGATATGATTAATGACTTTAGTTGCATGAGAGACAGTTATGTTGTGGTAATACCAATGAATTAGTAATGCTGAAGCCCAAGGTAATATTCAGAAAACATGGTCTCAAATCTTACTGGATGGAACTTAGATTCAAATAATAATTCTGCAACTGAAAGCTAGTTACAATAATTGTTGTGCAACTTTCCAAAATGACCATGCTAATACCATGTGTAATTTGTCCCCGCTAATAGTATGTCATACTAGGTAACAGTTATTTGAGGTAATTTACCATCAATACTCCTTTGCCTTTGCTTTGTCTTGAGCCTATTTAGTTATTAGCAGTACAGAAGATACCACCACTATGTATGTACAGAAAAGGCATGGATAACAAGAAGGTTTATTGCATGATAACAATAAGCACAATTAGATTTGTTCAGTAGATTCTACAATTATCAGGATTGTGGAAAGCTGGAACAGATATGCCTGCTCTCTCTGAAATCTAGAGTTGAATTCTCTTGTCTCCAACCACACATTCTTTGTGACATCAGTAGAATGGATGCAGTCAATGTAACATGAACATTAACCTCAAGGATTTTTCTGCCTGGTTTACCCTATTATACAAGCATATAACTATATTACACCCACCCTCATTACTCCATTTTCCATACGTTTCAGAATACACCAATGCAGAAGTTCTAAAAATTTCATGACTTTCACAGGATATGCTGTCTTTGTTCTTGGAAAAATGCTAAATCTCTTTCTTATGGACAGTTGGCCCTGGTTCTGATCTATGGATATTATTTCTGCTGGAAGATGTTGTATCCCCTGGACATCCATCCTGAAGGACATCATTCCTTTGTTTTAGATGTTGCTGTTGTTGATCCATGACCTTATCTGTAGTACCCTTAATCTCTCAAATGTTCTGTGTGAAATTTAGATTTTTGTTTAAATTCCTTCCTTTCTCCTTCTTTCCCTCCCTTCCCAAAATATTAGATGAATAACCAGACAATTTCTTCTTCTTGACTGTCTCCCATTTCTGTGGACATTGGTCTGGCTCAAATAGAGTCAAATGTGGCTTATCTCCTTCAGGTTGTTGATCAGGCTGGGCATTTTTTTAGACTCTTAAATCTATTGTTTCTTCTAGACAAGTCCATGTTGTGTTGAGTTTTTCCAGAATAATTTCTGTTGCAGAGGCCTAGCCAATTTTCTCACCATATCTTATTGAACCTGGGTCATTAACTATCCCATATCCAATAGCATCTCTCATGTTTGGTTCCTATCTTAGCAAGTGTTATCACCAGAACACCTCAACACAATGGATAGTCCAGAATTCTGGGATCCCTTGCATTGCACCATCTTTAAGATCCCATTGTGCATCTGGAGAAGCATGGTCAGTTGGAGTTGCCTTGCAAAATTCCTGACATTTATCCTGCACCTCTCTGCCTCCCTCATTCCAGGAGGAAAACAGCCTCAGGTAAGGCATAAAGACTCAAGACAGATGGTAGAATCCCTGAAAGCACCTCATCCCTTATGTGGACAGCATCCTGACTCTGACCACTCCAAATGACTGACTGCCCATGTCCAAACCCCTGAACTCATTTTGCGGGCTGCTCTTTTACTTGCTGTACTGGGGCTCACTGAACAAAGGCTATCATGCTTGACTTGACAGGCCTATTTATAAGCATGACCAGCTTTTGGTTCTTCTGGTCTCTGCTAAATTATAAAAGAAGACAAATATGAGCCTGGCTGATGAGACAAAATATTATAGGTAAGGCAGTAATGGGATGCTATGAGCATGAAGGGGTGGGGGGAGAGGGGGGAAAGCAGGGACCTTTGTATTGGTCAAATGGCCTTTGGGACTGTTCAATATGGATGTAAAAGGTGCATAAATCCTTTAGAACTGTCAAACTTGTCAAGACTTGTTAATAAATGTCAATGAGTATTGAGCTGTCTGTAAGTGTCAACCAATCAAGAAATCTCAATGAGTCAACATATGTTCTTATCATTTGGACAGATTTTCACAATAGAGTGTTTTCTGCAATTTAGAACTTTAAGTAATAGAGCTATATTTTTCCTCCTATTTGTCATGGATATTCAATGAATCCCCTTGATAGATGAAGAAGAAATGGTGAAAGTAGTACTGTAGTTGGCATAGGGCTATGAGGGACCACAGGGCGAGGTAGAGGGCATTGGTTTGCATGGATTGGCAATGCTGGGACACTGGGAGTATGTGGGGATGAGTTGAGGTAAGAGGTGAGGGTTGCAAGAATGCTTTATATTTCTCCCGCTTTGGAGAGATAAGGTACACATGTGGACTGGTTTGGGACACATTTGATAGAGGTAGACTCTTTGGCAGACATGACATTCTTTGACAGAGTGAAAAGGTTTGTTTGTGTGTAAAAAACACAAACTCATTAAGACTGGCAAGTGTCCAAAATGTGTGGAGCTATAAGAAGTACTAGTTATTTCGAAGTGCCTATTTACATAAACCATTTTAGGATTTGTGCTGCATCACAGATTTTCCAATTTATCATTTTCACAAGGGGAGCCTATCAATATTTCCAACTGCTCTTCAGAGGCTGATGTTTGTTCTCCTAAGGGATTAATAGAGGAGGTGAATGTATTGACTTCTTTTCTGTTTACAATGAGTGTCTAAAAGCTTCCCTAGTTTCACCCATGGTGATGAATCAGCATGGAGAAATAAGGGTAATGGATGTGGGTAATTTGTATGAACTGGCACAGAGGTTAAAAGAGGCCATGAGGATGATTGTGGATGTGGGGTAGCATAGGGACTATGAAGTACCATGGAGATTGGCTGAGGGGCACACTGTGACATGGAAGGGGCATTAAGAACTTGTGGGAGGAAGCTTGAAAGAGCTTGAAGATTTTTTTTCTCTAATCCTTATTTTTCTACTATGACTACAGAGCTGGAGCTGCAGGGTAGGCCTTTCACTCAGCCTGATTTAGGAACTAGCAGACTCTTAACCACTTTCCAGATTTCTTGGTCAACTTCCAATCCAGACTAGAAGTCAAAAGCATGGATGGCCATTTTCTAAATAATGGAATTCTCCTACCTCACTGCCCCTAGCCCAGGAATTAAAATCAAAGACTTTCTTTATTTTGAAGCAGTGCTATATCTTCAGAACTGTTGCCTCTAAAGTCTTGTCTCCTGTTCGGTCTAATTCTTTCTGACCTTGAATCTAAAGTACATTTTTTGCTATATTTATGTGCAATGAGACATTAATCTTATTATTTTAAATGCTGCTTTAAATCTGTATCATTGCAATATGGCTTGTAATCTGCTATTCCTTAATCTTGTACTCATGAATGCTGCTTTTATATCAAATCATTGTACGGCTTGCTAGAATCTGTTCAGCATTCCCTTTATATACCATCTTTTTTTAATCTCTGCATTTTTGTGATACAGTACTGAATTCTTCAATAAATCTTTAAATTGTATGACTAATTTTTGTGTAGTGATTTACTACTTGCAAGCTTTTCTCAATCCGTTTTTTTGGGATGCTATATCTCTGCACTGCTTCCTGTGTTATGCATCTTTTTAAGGTTCTTCCCACCTTTTCTCAAGATCAAAATGGTCTCTAACTTCTTATTCTAAGCTTTAACCACCTTCTGAAGCCAAGATTGGGGTTTCCCACTTCTTCCTGAGCAAATTGGACATTCCCTGTCCCTCACAGCTTAAAACACTGAACGCTTCTGCACAATTTTTCAAATAAAATTCTTTAGTCTTAACCTTTGTAAATCTTGTCACTGAAATCATAATTAAATTACTGAATCCAAGTCGTCTTAATTTTTTATTTTTTTCTGACTTATCATTTGTTCTTTCAATGTATTTTTAAAATTGTTCTCATTTTTAGCTGAAATAAATTGAGGCCTCCCCAAGTCTGTAGTCTCCACATTTTGTTCTGGTATTCTACTTGTCCTTGCAGCTCTGTCTTATTGTAGTCTAAAGTCAATGGTGACAAAGCTAATTATCAGTAGTAAGAATTTTCATTTATTCACTTGCTTTCCTTTCCGAATGCAAATATCATCTTCCTTTTTATTTGGTGATGCTGACTTTCTTTCAGAGTTATCATTTTACTGCTATCAATCTACTTGACTTTATCTGTGCAATTTATGATTAGATTCCCTACGGTGTGGAAACAGGCCATTTGAAAATAGAACATAGAACAATACAACGTAGAACAGGTCCTTTGGCTCTCAATGTTGCGCCACCAGTGAACTAATCTAAGCCCATTCCTCTACACTATCCCATTATCATCCATGTGCTTATCCAAGGATTATTTAAATGCCCCTAATGTGGCTGAGTTAACTACACTGACAGGCAGAGCATTCCACACCCTTACCACTCTCTGAGTAAAGAAACTACTTCTGACATCTGTCTTAAATCTGTCTACCTTATCTAATCCTCTGATCATCCTGTATGTTTCTATCAAATCCCCTCTTAACCTTCTTCTCTCCAAAGAGAACAGACCCAAGTCTCTCAGCCTTTCCTCATAAGACCTTCCCTCCAGACCAGGCAACATCCTGGTAAATCTCCTCTGCACCTTTTGCAAGGCTTCCACATCCTACCAGTAATGGTGTGACCAGAACTGGGCGAGTGGGGGTGGGAGTGGATGGAATTGGCGCATGGGGCTGGAACGGGCGGGGTTGGGCAGGGAGCGGATGGAGTTTGGAGGATGGGCTTTGGGGGACAGGTGGGAGCGGATGGAGTATGGGGATCGGGATGGGAGTGGACGGGTTTGGGAGGCAAGTGGGGAGCAGATGGTGTTGGGCGGATAAGATAAAAGTGGATCAAACGGGGAGTAGACGGGGTTGGGAGGCGGACAGGGTGGAAGCGGATGGGGTGGGGGCGGTGTTGGACAGGTCTGGGGAGGGCGGGGGCTCGCGCGTCGTACTGCTGCCTAGTCTCCTGAGGCCGAGAGGAAATCAATTTACTGAATAATCAATTATCTGAACGAAATAGTGCCTGCCCATCTTGATAATCAAGGTTCGTCTGTACATGGACTCCAAGATCCCTCTGCACATCCACACTACCAAGAATCTTGCCATTGACCCAATATTCTGCCTTCCTGTTATTCTTCCCAAAGTGAATCACCTCACAGTTATCTGCATTGAAGTCCATTTGCCACCTCTCAGCCCAATTTTGCAAACAAGTCCACACCGACTCTCTGAAGAGTAACCAGCCTAAACCCATTCCCCTACACTATTTCCTTTCATTGAGCTGATTAATGTACCTAACATTATTGGAAATTTAGCATGGCCATTTCACCTGATCTGCACATCTTTGGATTGTGGGAGGAAACCAGAGCACCCAGAGGAAACCAACACAGACATTGGGAGAGTGTGCAAACTCCACACAGACAGTGGCCCAAGGCAGGAATTGAACCCGGTTCCCTGGTGCTGTGAGGCAGCAGTATTAACCACTGAGCCACCGTGCGGCCGTGATATTTAACTATTGAAAAGAAAACACGTTTTATTGAAGATTTTCTTGTACTCATCAGGAAAATTTACAAGTAAAAGGAAAACAAACTGCTGATTGGTTGGCAAGTGGACTCTGGTAGAGGTGCTATTGCGAAAAATACACCAATTAGATGATGACTCACAGTTGTCAGGCAAGATTTGTTTAACATTCAAATCCAACCAGGCAGCTTGACTCTGGTCAAGACAATGCCCTAAGAACCACAAAATGGCTCTCACCTGTTTTATTTGCTTGAATCAGGCACAATATGTGTAGGCTATTTCTGACTTCACAGAACAGGGCCCTGTGTATTAATGTATATAGTTCCCAGTACACAAAAATGTGTACCATCCTGCAACCTTGACAGACAATCTTACACTGAGCATTATTCAGTGTAATTATTAGCACACACACAGGTTTATTTAGCAAATATTGTCCAATCACAGAATTACTTATAATTTTGGACACTATTTTAAGTTTTGCAAATGTCAGCCTCGTGTCCAAATATCCCATTTTATAAAGTCATTGGACAAACAGCAAACCCGAGCACATTGATGTAGACCAATAACACTCATGGCAGTCATTAATTTGCCAATTTAAGGTTACGTGGCATAGACTGCAGTAACCCACCCACTATCACAATCCAGCTCAAAATCTCCTTTCCGTGGTATTTGTTTCATATATCCTTGAAGTATCTTTGAAGTCTTGACATCTTTCCTAAAGTGTGGTGCCCAGATTTACCATAATCTATTTTGTTATTTCCATCCATATCTTTAGTTCTAAAGTCAAGACTCAGGCATGCTTTTTTGAAAGATTTAGCAACTTGTCCTGCCACAAACAATTTATTTATGTGAACTCCAGACTTCTCTGCTTCTGCATCTCAATTAAAATTACTTGATTTAATTTGGTCTGCTTCTACTCATTATGCTTTCACAACAGACCAATTCACATTCAACTTGAGGTATGTGGCATAGAATGGAAAAGGCACAAATTAAGATAGTAACTCCACAATGGGAAATGAACAACAAAATAGACTATTTTCACAGCTACTATGATAAAAGCATTATCTCCTGATGCACAGCAAAGGACCGCCAATTTATATGTAAATGAGGAAAATAAGAGTTTAGACAGGATGCTAATTGTTTTTGGACAAGTAGTGGAAATATGTCTCAAACATATCAGTAGCTCTCCAAAAGCTACTGCTAGAGCTTGATATGTATTTAGCAGGATGCTATAAATTTTCAAGAGTCCTAAACAAAATTTTACATTGGAAAACACAAATGTATATTTTATACAATTGGGCAATATTAGGATTATTTTCTAACTTGCAGTTCCTGGTCAGGTTGGGCTGAATGGCCTACTTTTGCACCCACATATTATGGTCTTAAGAAATAGAAAAATTGACAAATAAGGAATGTACTTGGAAGGATTCTCCTGTACCTCTGCTCAAAGGTTTACAGTTTGCTTGTTTTATTTGGTATGATAATTCCATTGACAAGCAATCATTTTCTGAATATAGTCAGCTGTAATGTAAGGCTGTAAGTGACCATTTTCTAGGGGTGTAAGTGCATTTGCTTGTACTGATCATATGTAGTCAGGTAACAAAAATTATATTAATTACAATTAGAGAATTTTCAGAAGTGTCCAGAAACAAGAATAGTTTTTTTTTAAATTTTCATGGAGACATATAACTGGCAGTGCAGATCAACCACCTAATTTTAAACCCAATTTCTATAAAGGGCAGCCAATCTGGAAAGCTCTTTTTATTCCAGAACAGGAAATTGAATATATATTCCACCATCTCTTCCAGTCTTATGTCCGCCTTAAAGCCTACAAAATGAATCCTGAGGATCTTTTCATATGCACGAGAATTTAGAATGGAAGTCGTATTAGCATATTCATATCTCTTTCCAAAATCATCGTTACCACTTTGCACTTTCTGTCCATACATCGCTACAATTAAGGAATCCTCTAGCAAGCACCTTACTCATTCAGGCAAATTGTTCTCTAACTGCACATATCTTCTTGCAGCATTTTGTTCAAATTTCCCACACATACTTTACACATTTAAGAAATGAGTTTTGAATGTGCTTTTTGTCAGACTGATAAAAAAGTTATAAATCTTTTACGCAACAGTGCCTTAATAATAAATTCAATTTGTGATGCAGAATCTTCCAGAACTGATTTTAAGCTTTTCAAAACTTTCAGTGAGGTTTGATGTATTAAAGCCTTACATTGGCTTAGTTTCAAGCTTTCCATTTATGTTCAGTTTTCTTTCACTTAAGAAGCTAATTGACAGAAAAATGAAAGCTTGAGAAGAATGCAGGACAACATCTACTCACCACCAACAACCTCCACTTCTCCAATTATTTAGATATTGTTTCCATGAAAACTCATTCCATATTCCAGTTCCTTTCATTCAAGTTAGAATCTGGTCAAACTACTTGAAATTTTTGTCCTCCCAGAAAACCACATCCTTCAGTTCTCTCCTGAATCAGATAACAATTCAAACCAATTAAGACTGTTTCCACTCATCCAACATTCAATCCTCTAGGTCATAGACTGCAATAAAAAGTGAAGGTCAAGGTTAGTAGGTATAGGAAACATTGGGTGACTAAAGATATTGAAGCTCTCATCAAGAAAAAGGAGGCATATGTTAGGTATAGACAATTGGGATCATGTGAATCCCTGGAGGAGTAGGAGTACACTTAAAAGGGTAAGCAGGAGGGCAAGAAAAGGATAAAACATAGCTTTGGTAATTAAGGTTAAAGAGAATCCTAAGAGAGCCTATGCTACATTAAGGGCAAAAGAGTAATTGGGGAGAGAATAGGGCCCCTTAGAGATCAGTGAGATCGTCTCTCTGGAACCACAGGAGGTGGGTGAGATACTAAATGAATACTTCACTTTTTTATTTATTGTGAAGAAAGACATGGAAATTGAGGAAATAAGTAGTGACATCTTGAGTGTTCACATTATAGATGAGGTCGTGCTGGTGGTCTTAAAATGCATAAAGATAGATAAATCCCCAAAACCTGATCAAGTTTACCCTAGAACATTCAGGGAAGCTAGGGAAGAGATTGTAGGGCCCCTTGCACAGTATCATTGTTAGCCATAGGTGAGGTGCCAGGGTGGCTAATATAGTCCCATTGTTTAAGAAAGGCTGCAAGGAAAAGCCAGGGAACTATAGACTGGTGTGTTTGATGTCAGTGGTGGGTAAGTTGTCTGAGAGATAGGATTTATATGCATTTGTAAAGGCAAGGACTGATGAGGCATAGTCAGCATAGCTTTGTGTGTGGGAAATAGAGTCTCACAAATTTGATTTTTTTTTAAGTGATTACCAAGATGATAGATGAAGGCAGAGCAGGAGACATTGTCTATGTGGACTTTAACAAGGTCCTGCATGGTAGACTTGTTAGTAAGGTTACATCACAGGGCTCTGGGAGAGCTAGCCAACTGGATACAAAGTTTGCTTGATGATCGAAGACAGAGGGTAGTGTTAGAGGGTTCTTATTCCATATTGGCATGGAAGAGTTGGACTGAAGGGTTTGTTTCTGTGCTGTGTGACTCGAAGAATTAAATGACTTTGTTGAATAGCCTTCAAAGCACTAAAAAGCACAATTTATTTTCTGGAATTTTGCTGTTCATAGATCCTATTATATCACGAGTCAATTTTGCAATTGCCACTGACATCTGTTGGCTCCCTATACCCCGATCCATTGACCTTAAAATTGTTGTTATTTTCAAATAATTGTATGAGCTCAGTCCTCCCTACCTTTATAATCCTACTTGATACTTTGATTAGAGTTCCATATGTCTGCCTCGATCTCTTACACGGGCACGTTTGTGATATTTTTCTCCTCTTTGCTCCTCCATCGGTGGCTACTCTGGAATTCTCTTGATAAACTGATCGATTTTACTTATCTTCCAAAGACTCCTCACCAATAATTATATTGTCCCTATGCTTCACCACAGAATGAATTATTTTACTTCTGTGTTGAAGTTCCTTGACAACCATGATATTTTTCTGTGGTTGCTGAACAGTTTTGGGACAAATGTTCATTCTTGCCACACAGTCAATAATCAGGAACAGGGTGGAGGTTCTACCAGATGCATGCAATCAGCAATTTAATGAGGTGAAAAAGTAGCTCACTCAATTAACCCATTATGTGCAAGGTTATGCATCATTAAAATCACTCAGGGCTGATTAAGCAATGTCTGTGCATCACTACACTATACCTAAACTAGAGGTGCTTGGTAGAGACATTGGGTACCTAATCGCTTCTAACTCTTACAGTTAGCATCCTTATTATAATGACCGAAAATAACTTGGCGCTAAAAATTAGATGTATTGTAACGCAAAATAATTTTGGCGTTCTTAAGACTTTGTGTGCAAGATGTTTCTCTTTGTGGTTATATCTGAGCAGGATGGACTTGAGTCGACATCTTTGAGGCTGTCACAGTACCAAGTCATTTGCCTAGATCAGGGTTATTATAAATACAGGATAGGTTATCAGCTAGATTTCTGTTGGCAAGGGAGCAGAATAAAACCCCAATGTACTAGAGAACTAAAAATATCTAAAGACCTTGAAGTCTGAATGACGTGGAAAAAAACAGAGATCATGGCTTTTAAAGGACAGTACTAAGGCTTGCATTGGAGTTTAACAAACTCTCCAAGGCCAACTCACCCCTGATTTTTTTTTAGAAGGTCAGGGTATGTCTACTGCTTGATTGAATCTATTGCTCCCTTGCATTAGGTAGTTTCAGAGATTGGTGGTGAGTAAGGTGATTGGAAATAAAGTCCATTCAGAAGCCAGGCTCCATACCATTTCTGTGGTCAAGTAGGGAATAAGAATTGGACACGGAAAAGGCAATAGACTAACCATCTGCTTATTCCTGTATTTTTCCTTCAAGTAATCCATCCATATTTCAGGTGGAATTATAGAGAATGAATAAGATCCAAATCTCTGAAACTTTTTCTGCCAAGTACTTGCAAGAAAATCAATGCGTGGAATCTAATAGGGGTCTCAGCGACATGGGCTGTAGCCAAGACTTGTGCTAGAATTAAATGAGAAGTCCAGTGAAACTAATTTTGATGTTGGGAGCATCTTGCTCCATCTTTGCTGCTTTTCATAAGCAGTGTGGCACATTCCTTATGCTGCAGTGGTGTTGTCAATTAAGGGGCATTATTGCTTTTTAATGCCTTTTTGATGGCTTAACTCACCTCATTAATGTTCAGCACTCTATCTAACCAAATTCTTCAAACAAGCCATGTGTCGATAAAACTTGAAATGGAAACTAGAGGGTACCTGTTGAATTTGGCTTGGTGCTTGCTTCAAAGGACATCCATATTGGACACCAGACATCAGTACGTTAGGGCAAGCACCATGGTCACTGCATGCACCCCATATCTATGGGCATTGGCATCTGGTATCTGCCAGCCTCTAAAACTCTCATGGCACATTCCTGATCCATATGAAGATGTTTCTGCACCTCAGTGTTGCACCAGCATCTGTCAGTGCAATGTAGCAGCAAGAACACTGTGTGCTTAGGGGCATGCACCCAAGTTATGGGGCTGGACCAGACTGCATTGCCAAGCTCTTCACTGCACACATTCACTCTGACCCTTCCTGGATGCTTATGGTATCTCTGTCTTGCATCACTTTGTCTTGCCTTTTTGCACTTTGCCCCTCAGTCAGAGATACCAGGCTCATACTACATCTGTTTTGAATTGTTGTTTAATGCAGACACAGCCAAGAGGCTTGCCATACTTGTCAGCAGCCTCAGTCAACTCAAAGGGATAGCCTTTGCTCAGAGGGTCCATTATGGCGAGTCAACTGCAACCTCTGATACGAACGCAGAGGCTAGGAAAAACATCAGTCAGCTGCTTGGGGCAGTCAGAGTCAGGGTCCCCTCCATTTAAGAGGTATTGCACAGAAGATGGTGGCATTTATACTGGCAGACTGGCAACGTTCATTTATCTTGCTTCTTCAATGGTGCTACAATATTGTACTTCCCTCCAGGTGGCTGACACTGCTTTAAACCGGATGGTAACCTCAAAACAGGCTAGCATGTTCTCGTGTTATGACCTCCACTACTGGTCTTCAAGCACCACCTCAACCAGCAGAATGTTTAGGCTGCTGCTACACAGCAGGATGCCAATTTTCTTGATGTGCTACATCTGGAGCTATGTCGAGGAGCCATGCAGGGCAGCTCCAGACTGACTGTGCACCCAGAGAAACACAGCAGGCTTTTAAAGATGACATGGGTGCAAGTCATATTTGTGAAGTCCAGTAATATCTGCTGAATGGCAAGTTGTTTTGAGAATAGCAAGTGGTAAGATGGACATCATGGGGCAGGATAGGTAGTTAATTGAGTTTGATAAGATCTGGGAAGAAACCCCAATTGGCCTCACAGAAGAATTCCCTTCAAAACATTTGACACAACTTGGACTCAGTCAAAAAAAATGTAAAATTCAGCCAAATAGAATTTGAAACAAACTCAGATGTATTGTTTATTAATGCAAACCTGTTTTTGTGATTGGTTTCTTGTGCTGCACACTACAATCATTACAACAGAGGCATGCTGAACATATAAATCATTTATAAATCATTTGTTAATTTTTTAAACATTTGGCAGAAGAAAAATAAAGTTTCAAAATGTGCCTTCATTTTAGTGGTGATTTGATTTCTTTAACTTGATGCAATTGATATTATCAGTTTGATACATAATCTGGAAACAAGGTTGTATTCACTCAATAGAGATGCAACTCGTGGTTGGATTCCTGCCACCGGCTAAACCTGGCCTTTTGATTTCAATGTGTTTTCATAAATTGGTTTCAAGCATTTTAAAGGCTGCAGAGACATTTGGAAAAAAAATGCACATAGAAATCTTTTGTAAACATTTTGTGATCATGCAGGCAACAATACAAGAAAATTGTGAAGCCAAGATCCATTTGAGAAAATAAAATCAGTGATAATAGCAAAATGATATTAACCTTTTCAGAAAGTAGCTTCCTCCTTTGACTATGAGTTGTTGTCCAATGGTTCTGCAAGTGTCCTACCCAGACTAGTAATCGTGATAGTTTGATTTCTTCTCTGCTATGAGTCAGGTAATCTTTGTGATGAGGTGTAGTTGGCTACTGCTATTACGAAGGAAAGAATGAACTATACTTCATCATCTTTTAGTCATCCCTTTTGGGTTATAATAGAGATGGTATGTAAAATGCAAATCATTCAATAAACTGTACTAACTGTAAAACAATTAACACTATCATTTACATTTTCATTGCAGCTTGTGGAAATTGTTCAAATCTATTGTTGTAAATAGAGGAAAATTGGCATAAATCTTATTTGCATATCTATCTTGGGTTTCCATTCAAGTTATAGTGGCAAATCAGAGAATGAACGAGGAAATTCCCAATGTATACAGAAAAAAATCTTTGTCTCCAGTGCTATTAATCTGTGTAGGTCTTGGGAGTTAAGGCAAGATAGGTAATGCAGCTGCTCATTAAAATGTCTACATGTGTGTCACAGGAGTCACTTTGAGAGATCTGCTGGTCAGATGGACCCTTTCTGGACCACAGTGACAATACTTCCAGTGGCAAGTGATCAAGTTGACAAGGTTGCATGTCAGTGAAGACACCCATTTGCAAGTGTCCTATCCCGACTAGTAATTATGCTGGTGTGAAAACTGCAGCTTCAGAATCTCCTATGTCAATGTAGCAGATGAGCGACATTTCAATTTTATTTTCACGAGAGACAAACTATTGACGATAGACTAGTATGGACACCAGCTGTTTCTGTTGAGTAGGTTTACATACTGTCAGATCTCTCCCTTTTTTGTCTGGTTATACATACTTCAGAGGCACTCTGAAGAGTAACTCCATGTAAATTTCCATTATCCAATATGATTGAATGGTAGGACTTCAAGAGATTTGATTTAAGTGTTGCATTTGAATGCTGATGGCAATGTGCTTAATGCATAAAACATCATTTGGTATGATCATGTAGGGCTCTCTTCCCCCACATCTTTCTTCACCTACTCTCTCTTCCCCCCGCTCTCTATTTCATCTGATGCAGTGAGGACAACATCTTCAACTTCCTTTCGTGATTACCCTATGATGAATGTACAGGAATTCTCTGTAAAGATTAGACTCCTGTTTTGTAATATCAGTAGTGTGATAGTTAGAAGTCAGAGATTGGAGCTTTCTTTTCATGAGACACATCTGTTTTTCTATCTCATATCAACCAAGTGGAAGGTTTACCTGGCTGGTATCTGGTATGGGGGTTTATTATGAGGTAAGTCTTTGGACAGGAGGGACCTGTATCTACTGGAGTTTAGAAGAATGAGACATTACTGAAATATACAAGATCCTGAGGGGATTTGACAATGTGGGTGCTGGAAGGATATCCACTCTTATGGGGAGACTAGAGTTAGAGGGCAGTATTTAAAAATAAGGAGTCATCCATTTATAATGGAGGTGAGATTTCTTTTCTCTCAGGGGGTTGTGATCCTTTGGAACTCTCTTGCTCAGAGAGTGGTTGAGGCAGAATAATTTTAATATTTTCTAAGGCAGAGATAGATTCTTGAAGGTATTGGAGGTAGGTAGTTGAGACCATAATTAGATTAGCTATGAATGGCAGACCTGGATAGAAGGGGCCAAACAACCACCTCTTGGTCTTAATTTGTATGTGATATAGAGTCATACACATATGTTTGTATATCCTATGCTTCCACCATTACTATACAGTAGAAGAGTTTATGACCAGATATAAAGGAATTTGATTTTGGGAAACTATCTACTTGCAAGCAGTGTCATTGCATAACGCTGTCAGATCAAAGATGCTCTTGAAGGAACGTACAACTTAGGTTCAAAATCAGTGTCTATTTCCACCCACTAATGGATCAAGAAATAAATATGGATTCAGCTGATACAATTTTTTTTACAAAGCTGTGTGATAAAGTTATTGTGACGACAAAGTTTTGAGTTGGAATTCCAGGGCAATACAACATAATAGTACATGCCTCTGGAGTGTACAATGATTTTCAATGGCTGGGCTTAAATGATGTATCCAATGTTGGTCCAAACACACAGCAAGGATATTCAAGAAAAAAAATCAAACCAAACACAGTCTTAGGCTGAGTTAATTGCGAGGATTCTTGAGCTGTAGGGAGGTATTTATATTCCAGAAATAGTGTCTTAAAATCTTTGGAAACGCTTCCTCTCTATTTGAGTACATTGCTTGTGACATGGAAATATGCAGATGAATGTCTGGGAAAGAATTAGGTTAGATTTAGGAAACAACATCTATAGAGCCATCAGATACTTGGAGATATTGCTAAAGTAGGAGGGAGATTCTAGTTTACAAATAGAAGCTTTAAAGTTAGCTAGGATTTAAAAAAAAACGATTATTGAAATCTCACTGAATTTTCCTTGATGGATTAGGTCAACAAGAAAGCACCTCTCCATAATGTTTCCTAAATTGGCCTCAAGTTTTTTTCTTTATTTGCCTATTCCCAATAGGACTGTAAAGTTCTGATGATCCATAATATGTATCTGATGTATCAGTGATTTGGTAACACAATGCTAAATATCCTGAACAGAATGAAAGCTCTCACGAGCCTATTTAATGGGAAGAATTGGACTCTGCCAAAGAACTGCTGCTGATGAAGTAATCATGTGTAATTATAAAAGCTGCTCCAGTCACCGGGGATCGAGAAAATGATCTGTGCTAGAAACCATTAACGACTTGAGGCTGTCCTTCTGACACTAATGGCTTTCTTCATTGAAATCAGTGATTGTGCACAAAACCTTCATGATTATCCTTCATGATTAAAGATTCCTAGGCCTACAACTTAAATTTTTCCTCCAGTTTATGTGTCCTCCAAGGCAAAACTGTCAGACAAATATGATTGAAAGGATGTACTGCAGCAAAGAAGGGCTCTAGACTATTCCAATCTGTCACTGAGTATCTTGGACAGTAAGTTAGTCTCTCAGCACAAAGCAATTTACATGAGAACATTGACTAAGCAAAATCTGAGATGAGGAATGACACCTGCTGAAAGAGTTTACCTTGGATGGAAAAAGATGTATTTCTTATATATTGAAAGGTTTCATCAGTGTGCTTTAATACCCACTCTTGCAAGTATGAACCTGACCTTTTGATTCACAAAAGTGACATAGTTTTTAAAACTGTGCACTGTTAAATAGAGTGAATATGGGTGAATATAGAGTCTTTGAATTAGAGGTTCCAAAACAGTGCTGATTTGCTTGTGTGTCAGACATGTGACTGACAAAAAAAACATGAAAAGTGTGCCTTTCTTTTTAACACCAAACATGCCTCAGTCCTATGGTGCTATTATGATTGCAGCACAGTAAAAGCATCACAATTCCACTTACATCCTGACTATTTTTTCCATTTACATTCAAGGAGAAGTTTCAATTACATTCATGCCATTTTCTCTGATTTTGTATTGAAAATCAAAATTCATTAGTATGTTAAAGAGAAAGACCAATGACTTATTTTATATTCATGGGGTAAAAGATCGTTCCTCCATGAAACTCTGACATTAACACACCAGTGAGGGTTTTGTGGCAAAGCATAGCAAAATGGAAAATAAACATTTATGCTCTACACTAAAGCAAGGGGAACAGGCAACAGGCTAGTTCACAAATACACAACACTACCACATAAATTGTTTCACAAGGGATCATAATTTCACAGTCTCTGGCCTCTGCAAGAAAAAAAATTGATATGTAATTATTCCCTCTTCCAAACAAACATAACATTTTGATGAACACATGTCACCTGTAATATTCATCTAGTTACTTATTTTTTGGATGAATAAAATGTCAACATTAATAATGTGTATGAGTTTTTACAGGCAAAACAGTTTCTAAAACACAACTGTACACAATGTTATAAGGATTTGAAGTAACCCTTCACACAAATTAAACCTGTACACGGTGTATGTTTTTTAAAACAACTCTGCAATATGTTATACATTCCAGCCCATGCATAAAGGATATGTTTACATTTCTGATTAATGTACCTAAGCACATTTTATTCAGTGGAACCATATTATTGAGTTTCAAAATTGTGGTTGTCTCACTTAAAGAAAACAGGGAATGCATATTTTGCCATATTAATATACCCTTAATTGTATTCTTAATATTTATAAAAATGTAAATAACCATTATGTAAGTGTTTGCTTATATGGTAAATATGTATTTGTTAACAAAAGACAATTTAATAAAATGCAAATGGCTGGATATTTAAATAGGCAAGTGCACATATCTGAAATTACCTGTTTAAATGCTATCGTGGAAAAGCAAAATAATGGAAATGTTTAGAATTTGAAATAAAAGCAGAAAATACTGGAAATTCTTAGGTCAGACCAGCATTGTTGTAAAGGAAAACAGAGGTAATGGCATGGATTTTCATTATAAACCAGGTAGCAACAGCTGAGAAAATTCCCAAAAGAGAAAATGCTGGAAAATCTCAGCAGGTCTGGCAGCATCTATCAGGAGAGAAAAGAGCTGACATTTTGAGTCTAACTGACCCTTTGTTAGCTTTGACAAAGGGTCAGTTAGACTCAAAGCGTCAGCTCTTTTCTGTCCTTACAGATGCTGCCAGACTTGTTGAGATTTTCCAGCATTTTCTCTTTTGGTTTCAGATTCCAGCATCCGCAGTAATTTGCTTTTATCCAGTGAGAAAATTCCCAGTTCAGTTCACCCACCTCAAAAGAACGTGCGAGCATACACAGGATTTTCATTTGGTTGGGGTGGGGTCAGCTAATCTGGGAAAGAGTTTGAAGGCAGCTACAGGGCTTTCTGGGTGCCGAGTTCATGTTGCTTACAATGCTCAGCTCAGTGCAGTGGGACTTCAGTTCTGTTGTAAGAATACCCACTTATCTGTTTCCTTGTGATTTCTGTGGAAAATGATGCACCCCAATACTTCCTTCATAGGCCTCATTCCAAGGTTTAACCCAGTACCTATCCCCTGTGGTTCCTCATTTTCCCCCCTCCTATGATCCACTGACCTTCATGCAAGTCCGCGGCACTTCTATGCCTATTCATCCACTGTACACTGCACACAAGCAGTGAATCCAGCAATGACAATCTCCGTATTTGTCTTGCCTTCCACTTCATTTCCCAAGATTTATCCAAGACTGTAGACCAGGAAATTCTCCCACCCTTAGCACCTGTTATCAGACACATTTGAAGGATTTACATGCTGATAATCAACCCAGTTATGAATACATCTTCCAAGACCAACAAATTCCAATACAGGACTCAAACCTCAAGCTTCTGGCTCAGAAGTAGGGATGCTACCACTGTGCCACAAGATCTAATTGGAGCAATAGGATATGGAAAATAAATTTTAAAAATAGCACAGTCAGTCATTCATTGACAATTTTCCACTTCAATTGAAAAAATAATTTTACTACAGGCCAATGTAAAAGTGTTGATCAATCCTTTTAAATAATCAAAAGCAAAAATTGTAAGTCCTTGGAACCTCCAACTTACATAAATAACGTTTGTGCAATTGGCACAATAGCTCTTGAGGCCATAGCTATCATTCTAATAACCTTTTTCCCTGTTTTATCAGTCCAGCAGATACCTGAGATCCCAGTAAAGCCTCATTATGCATTCTTGCTGAAAGCCCATGAATCACGAGTGCACTAGGTGACCCAACTCCATGAAAATTCCAAAAGATGAGGATTTGCAGATTTCAGCAATGGAGCAGCAGGTCTGCAATGCGGAGGGTCAGCCTGCACCCTTTAAAGATCTTATTGAGAATTGAAAACATCAGGAATGGGGACAGAGATCCCAGAATATCATCAGAGTTGCCATTTTCTCTCCTCTACAGAGCTTCTTCAACTTCGTGAAAATCCAATTCTGTGGCTTTTTATCAGACCAGTTGCTTGAAAAAGGTTGTTCAGTTTCTGAGTACAGATGCTGCCTAGCAAGCTGGTTCATGGCTGTTTGTTTGAAGGGATGAGAAAGGAAAAGAACAGGTGTCTGAAATCTAACCACTGTCAGAACTCTAGTATTTTCATTGCTATTCGGAACTCTTATCTTGACTGTTTTTATCTTGGGTTGCTAAGGAAATTTGAGACTTCTCAATGTGTTACTGACATTTGGCAAATTATGTGTAGTCAGTGATTTACTAACTTTCAATAAACCAGCCGTGACAGAAAAGTTTAGAACCCTAAGGAAGTTCCTCAGCTCTTGCAAAGCCATTTACTGATTAATAGATGAAAAATAATCAGAAACACTGGAGGAAAATATAAGCAAGATGGGGGAGAAAAACAGAAGCCAAATTTCATGTCATGTGGTTAATGGTTAGCAATACACTCAGACTGCTCCCACACTCAATGCAGTGTAGAATCCACAATTTATGCGCACACAAGCTACCAACCACATTTCTCGCATTAAGGAATTTACAGTCATCATGGTGGTGACCTGCACCGGTGCCATGTGATTTTTACCAAGCAAACAATTTAAGTTCCTTTCTGTGAAAAATTCCTTCATTGATCATATAAACACTTAGCAAAAGTAACTACATATAAAGCTCTTGACAAATTTGGGCAGAACACAAATCAGCATGGAGTAGCATATAGGGAGCACAAGTCAGGCCAGATTCTGAATCGACAAAACAAGAACCTTGAAACAAAAGCAGAAATTGCTAGAAAATCTCAGCAGGTCTGGCAGCATGTGTGGAGAAAAATCAGAGTTAAGGTTTCAGGTCCAGTGACCCTTCCTCAGAACGGTTCTGAAAGAAGGGCCACTGGATCCAAAATATTAATTCTGATTTCTCTCCACAGATGCTGCCAGACTTGCTGAGATTTTCCAGCAATTTCTGCTTTTATTTCAGATTTCCAGAATTCACAATTCTTTCAGTTTTAAAACTAGAACCTTTCTCCTTTCCCTTTGTTCTCCAATTATTGATACCACAGTTGACTTACATCTGTTTACTAAGCAGGCTTTTTCTCAATTCTCCTTTTTCTTGAGAACACTAAAGACACTGATTAGTGGTGCAGTTCAATTCCACAGTTGATTGCCGATCATCGGTAGGTTGATTTAAAGGCAAATTTTCATATTTGGCTGCACTCAGACTATAGAGCAATGTATTTAATCAAATGAGAATCAAAGTCAAATCTGATCTCTTCTCCCTGTGCAGAGGCACTTTCTAGTGACACTGAAGAGTAGTCAAGGTAGGAATCTTAACTACTTCTTCCCTTCTCATTCAAAAGTACACTAACACTGGCCAAATCTCTCAAGGCTCACTTTAAGTTTGAATCAAGGCATTAAAAAAATCTAATATTGAATTAGTCTTGGTTTCAAAACAGGATCTAAGAAGGAGAAAACTAAAAAATTAAAAGAAAACACACGTGCTAAGGCACTTGTTGCAATTAATTTAATAGTAATTGTTGTCTATTGAATAAAAACAAATTGAAAAGTGCTTACATTTGTAAATTATATGAACTGATTTTTTTCACACTAATTCTATGTATTAAAAGGTGGTGAATGCATGGACAGTAGTCTCCATTTCTGTACCAGATGATTCCGTTAGAAATGATAATCAGAATTTATTTTACTGTTTGATAATTAAGTACACAATTCTATACACTGTAATAATGCACTTATGAAAATAATAGTATTTAATTTATTTTAGTCAGACCGTGTTCAAAGGACTGAGGTGACCAAGAGAAGGAATATTTTGATAGCATTTAGACTACAGGCTTTCTTGTCTCTGAATTTGTTGATCCTTCTATTGTCCTTCATCCTCCAAACTTTGCTGTCAAATTCAAATTTGTCATCCTAAATATGTTTTCTCCTTCCTGCAGCCTATCTAATTACCAAGACTAGTTTCAACATTTTGCTTTATAATTAGTCATTTTGAAACAATGGAACTTACCTCCTGCAAATTTTGAAGTTTTGACTCTACTTCATCAATATTTGCTGATTTATCTAACCTTCTCTGACTTTTTACTGAATTTGTTGCATTGTGTCATCGCACACTTTCAGGTTTCACAAATGAAAAACAAAGCAAGTATGAAGTCTTTAGCACAAATAGGAAGGTCAATACTTCAGATAACATACATTCTGGGTTTGGAATGGATTTAAAAGAGAGAGAGCACAAACAATGTATACAATACAATTTTGATAAAGACAAAACCTTCAGTCAACTGCAGAAAAACCATTAAGATGATTAGATGATACTTGATCATCTGTATTAGTTATTTTTGAGTGGTTGTGTGTTTTTGTTTGAAATTGAGGCATATATGAGCTGAGATTCATCGGAGAAGAATGATCTTCATTAAGGCTGAATTTCAGAAATGAATCCAGGTAAGATATTGAATACGTTTCAGAAGGATCCTCAAACTCCACTGGTAAATAATTTTTCAGAAATGGCAATTCTTCGGGATTGTATCTTGTGGTGTTATTGTTTATATTGTTCTCAAATGATGACTGCCCTAAGTAGCAAAAATCCATTTCTTCATTTCCATTATGTAGGACTTTGTTTTCTTGGTCCTGAAGTTCAGAAAAGCCCTCTGATGAATTAATAGAATGTGACTTGGTTTCATCAGTTTGTGTTAGCTGCAGGAAAGTCTGGTTTTCAAGTTCCCACAGATTGTTAGCCTCATTACCTGAAGCATCAGTTTCATTATCTGAATACATGCCTTCATCTGAATTGCTGCTCATACACTTCCGCTTTTTGCGAAGGGTATCTGCTTCTACACTTATCATTATCTTTGAATAGTCAAAGTTCGACAGGTCTGTGTTCTGTGCATAAGTGGTTTCCACATCACCTTCCACTTCATCATGTGAATCTTCACTTTCATAAAGCATGTGAACTCTAGGTGTGTCTGGATGTAGCTCTGAAACTATTTCATTGACAGAATTCTCATCAATTACATCTTTTTCTTCTTTATATTCTATAATCTCTTCCACAACGGCCACAGAAAATATTTCTGATTCTACAAGGAGTGGGACAGCAGGCATCACACCTTGATGGTGTTTCCCAAATAGGTTTCCATTAGTGAGAGACTGCAGTATGAAAGACAAGGTTTGTAAAACAAAAATTACAAATTGAAGAGAAATATTGATTATAGTTTTTGTGAATTGATTCTACAAGTACCTAGTCAATAACAATTATCAGTCTCATCTGTTAATTAATTATGTTCAACTGGAATAGTATATTGGATATTATCTGTCATTTTATTAATCTTTCAACACCAATTTATTTTCAGGCATCAATATTCATCAGAATAATTGAAAATAAACAAAATATATTTTAAAAGTATTCAAAGACACAACAGAGCAGTTGGATGTCAAGTCATATTATGTGAGATATCTGCCATTCTACATCAAAATTTACATCTAGTCCATGGCACACATCTCTGGTGTTGGCCTTGTCAGGTACCATTTTAGTAAGGCTTTAATAAGTACCATCCTTTACACACATCAGGAACAGGCATTAGGCCATTAAAGCTTCTGTTTTCTGGCAACATTGGCAGGTG
This sequence comes from Chiloscyllium plagiosum, assembly GCF_004010195.1. Taxonomy (NCBI): domain Eukaryota; kingdom Metazoa; phylum Chordata; class Chondrichthyes; order Orectolobiformes; family Hemiscylliidae; genus Chiloscyllium; species Chiloscyllium plagiosum. The sequence goes on from NC_057720.1 coordinate 57,243,080, forward strand.
TTGAACTAGCCAACACTGGTATTGATCACTACTGGGGCAAAAAGGGTTAGTGCTCACCTTAACCCCATTCCCAAGATTCCTGATCTCACTCCTGACTCTGACCTCTAGGTCCCCTACTAAAATTTCCCACTGGCCCCAAACTCCTAACCCATCTCTCGATGTCAGATCAAGGTTTAACCAATAGTACTGCAGACCCTGTAAAGTTCTTTCTTGAACTCCGAACCTTCCCCTCCTGATCAAACTCTGAGGCTCGGCCATTTCTTCTCCTGATCCCCACTAACTTGCCCAATTGCTTCCGTGAACGCTTGGGCACAAACCTGTGGGAGCTCCTTTTTCTGCACCTTCTACATGATAATTAAAACTATATGCAAAGTTCCATGCTCCTGGGATCTCCATTTATGAATGCTGGCTGTAGGGACTCTACGGGTGAGTTTGCCAAAATTCTAGGCCATATGATTCAAGGGTCGATAGTTTTAAATGTATCTAACCAACTATGAAGAAAAATGAACAGATCATTTACCTTTTTCTTTTGACTTTCAGGTGAAAATATTATACAGTTAATCTCTAAAAAATTGGACAGTTGAAAACCTAGTTACAACACTAAATTCAAGATTCAGGAATTAAGGTGTGGAAGCACCACGTGCTATTCTGTACTCAACTGTTAGACAATATTGAGGTGACAGACGAGTTGGTGTTGATCTAGTGAGACAATATTCAAATCAAAATAGATGTATGGGCCTGGATTTTTGTGGCAGATGAGGCCATAACTCAGGAGTCACATCCCTGAACTTGACGCTTATTAATTCTAAAGGGCTGGGTTGTATTTCGCAAATACATACTTTACCGATGTAAATGCCACATGTAATTTCTGATTTGGTAACTAAGTACATGAAACATAATTATGCACAGACTGGACCTGGCAGAAGCAGGTCTGAACTTTGTGGATTTATTTGGATAGACAGGCTACCCTCTTGGAAAAGTAAGGCACCCCTATTTGTATGGTCCTGGATACATTTTGGAGAGATAAGCTGCTTTTTAGGAGATGTAAAGTGCTTGCTTGAACTATTAAAAGTAGACATAAATATGTGTGAAAAGTGAAAAAATGCATTAACTATTCAACTTTTACAGCTGCCAACAAATATGCTAAAAACAATGGTCAAAAGGAACTATCAAAAGTGTTAAAGCATTTAAAGTGTTAAAGCATCTTGTGGGCGGCACGGTGGCACAGTGGTTAGCACTGCTGCCTCACAGCGCCAGAGACCTGGGTTCAATTCCCGCCTCAGGTGACTGACTGTGTGGAGTTTACACATTCTCCCCGTGTCTGCGTGGGTTTCCTCCGGGTGCTCCGGTTTCCTCCCACACTCCAAAGATGTGCAGGTTAGGTGAATTGGCCATGCTAAATTGCCTGTAGAGTTAGGTAAGGGGTAAATGTAGGGGTATGGGTGGGTTGCGCTTCGGCAGGTCGTGTGGATTGTTGCCCCGCAGGGCCTGTTTCCACACTGTAATGTAATGTAATCTAATCTAATCTAATCTAAATCTAAAAACTCCAATCCAATAAATATTTGAAAAGAAAGGAAAATAATGTGTCTGAACGCTTAGAAAAAATACGCCATTCTATTTCTTGGCATAAGTTTAATGGTTACTATTATTGGATTAGTGCTGCCCATCTGATTTTACACTTTCTATTCTCATAGTTGGGTCCTGCTATTTCACAGTTTTACTGACATATTGTTGTAGTTATCGAGTTTTTGAGCTGGGACTGGGAATTCCAAACCTTGTTTTTTCAAGGGATTTTGCAGTTAAACAAAATGTTTGTATTTAGAAGTGATTATACAGTTGAAAGATGTTACATTTAGATATTTATTATGAATTATTTCTTGAAAGAAAATCTGCATTTGAAACTTAGAATTAGTTATGATTTTATCCCAGCATGGGTTATGAGGTCTCCTTTGATGCTGAATTAACTGTTGTACTGGGTAAGGGCAAAAGGAGGTGGTTGGTGTCATGGGTTAGTATGAGTTGGCACTGTTAGCATTGGGACTATAAAGGAATTCAGGAGTTGACCTGGAGTGTACAGGGGATTATGGGGAGGAGTGGACGAGCATAGTTTGACATCAATGGGGCATGAGGATTGCATGTAGGGCCAAGGGGGATTGAGTATTAGTTTCTTTTGTTTTATTATGATTTTTAACTCTTGGACACAGTACCTGAGCCTTAAAGCAGAACTTCGCTAACCTGCCAGTGGGAACTGCAGCTCTGCTTGTGTTCTAGGATCTCCTAGTCCCACTCCCAGAGAACTCAGCTACTCAAAACGAAAGTCCCAACATCCAGGACAGTTTCTCCTGAGCTGGGTTTGCAGACCCTGGAAATGTCTCAACTCGACACTCCTGATTCTGTCTCCAACAGTCCCCTCTTTCATTTTAATTGCAAATCAAACTGGTTGGTAATTGAAAAGACACATTTAATTATTATTCCCTGACTGACTAGTTTTAAAAACAAATACCAAACATTCATTAAATCCTTAACAGTATTTTTGGTTTCACTTGATTTTGTTAAAATCAACAAATTGTGAGCATAATTGCTCTAGGATGTTGTTTCAATTTAAGAGATTTTTATAACAGAGGCTTTATATGGAATGGTAAAAAATGTTTACACTGTTTATTTAATCCATTTCCCTTGATTAGACTGCTGTCTTTTGATCCCCAAATCTAGGTTAAACAAGATCTAAACTGTTTAATTCCTCAATCAATTATGCATCATAATCACACCAGGTATACACTCATCCCTGCATCAGATATTTATTTCTTTGATGTGCCTATTCCCAGTTAGCTGGCATTTTCAGTGCAATAAATGCTTATTATTCCTCACATAGTCTTTCACAGGATTTCATTAATTTTAATTTTAACAGTCTTGGCTAACTATTAACTTCTTTCATCGTTTTGTGTGTCCATTAGTGTATATCTTTACATAAGCAAAAGGAATAGAAAATATTTTTAAAAACCCACCTTTTTAAAATCAATTTCTTGAGCCCAAGAGCACTTGTTAGGATTGGGGACCTCTTTCCAGACACGATGTCTTAATCTGAATGCAAAAAATGTTTTCTATTAATTCATCATATATCTGATACAAATTCTTAAGTCTTATCATGTAAAAGACTAAGCAGATGAAATGAACTAGAACTTGTCTTTATTTGGCAACTAAAACTGATTCAATTTGTAAATTTAATGGGCAAGCACACACAGTATAATCAGACAAAGTCAACATAGTTTTACAAAACTATGTTTGAAAACTGTGTTTGAAAAACTTAGTGCTTTTTTAAGGATTAGGCTAGTAGGATCGAAGGCAAAGAACAGATGTGATATATCTGAATTTCAAAAAGGTGTGCGTAAAACAGCCACACAAATGCTGTAGTCAAGACAAGAGCTCTGAGTTAGGTTAACAGATTAGCATCATACAAAACTGATTAAAGGGCAAGAAATGGAGAGTGGCATCAAAGGGGTATTTTCAAGGTGAGAGGCTGTGAATAGTAGAGTGTCAGAAGGTGCAAGGATCAGTTCTGCAGTCTCACCTCATTATAATCCATAGGTAATGTGTACACTTTTGCTGACAATACTTGGGTGGAAATCTAAATTATAATGAGCATATAGACAGGCTGCAAATAGATATGGCCAGGTCACGTGCGCAGGCCACAAGATGATAAATGGAGTATAATGTGGCTAAGTAAATAATGAGGTATTCACTATGGTCCTAAAAACAAAAAAGCAGAATATATTATAAAAGCAACTTTTAAACATTGAAATTCCGAGAGACTTGGCTGTGCTCATACAAGGAACGCAAAGCTAGTATGCAAGACAGCAAATATTCAGGAATTGTAAAGGAGAACAGGAATGAGGATGTCACAATTGTACAGGGTATTGGTGAAGCCAAACCTGGAATTACATCTGAAGTTTTCATCTCCTTATTTAAGGAAAGTTATTCTTCTTTTGGCAGTAGATAATGACGATTCATTAGATTGTTCCCTAGCTCATGAAAGGCTGAATAATTAGGTCTATATTCTCTGTAGTTCAAAATATGAGAAGTCATCTCATTAAAAGATATGGTGGGCCAAATGATCTCCGCTTGCACTGAAACAATTGTGTGATTCTGAATGGATTCAAACTCACTGACCAGGGACTATTACTTTGACCTACATTCCAAAGTCTACAAAAAGCACTGCCCTGGCAGATTTATTGTTTTGGCTTGCTCCTGCCATGTTTATTTCTTCCCATTTTGACTCTACTTGTTTACTCCCCTTATCCAGTTTCTTCCCACCATCATCTATGATCTTCTAATTCCCAACATCATTTCGATAATTTCCAGTTTCCTGGCCCTCTTCACTATACACTCCCAATTTCCATACGTCTACAACAACATCCGTGCAGACTAAACGTTCCCCAATTCTTCCTTGAACATAGACCCATACAGTCCCAATCTATTACTACTTCCACTACCTGATAGAACATGTTGTCTCACTGAAGAACTCCTTCTCCTTTAATTTCTTGAATAAAAGCAAAATACTGTAGATGCTGGAAACAAACACAGAGCACGCTGGTAAAACTGTGGAGAGATGGTGTCAGATTACTTCACCAGTTTTAAGTCTGGTGTGACTCTTCTTCAGAACAGTTCTGAAAAGGAGTCTTTGGACCTGAAATGTTAACTGTTTCTCTCTTAAAGACCTGCTGAGTTTCACCAGTATTCTATCTGTTTCCTCCTTTAATTTGTCTCATTTCCTCTAAAGAACAGTTGTTGCTATGAGTACCTACTTTCAGCCTAGTTATTTTCAGGGATATGAGATATATCTATGTTCTGGTCCACTCAGGCCCTCTCCAATGACTCTTTTCCTGGCGCATTGATGACTGTAACACTCCTATTTCTAGCTTTCATCCAGGACTGAAAAATTTAATTTTGCTTCTAGTTTACAGTCTCCTTGTGATCACTTACCTTTCCTTCCTTGACTACTCTGTCTTAATTTCTCAGGATACACTGTAAACTAATATGCAAAATAAGCTAAATGACTACCTCAATTCCACTTCTTTTCACCCTGCCTCCTGTAAGGATTCCATTCCATTCTCCTAGTTTCTTTATCTTCTCTGCATCCATTCTGACAAAGCAAACTCCTACCACAGTGTTTCCAACATGTGTTCATTATTCACCAACAAAGGATGAACCCATCCCACTTGCCACCACTGAGGCTGAGGAGGTCCTAAATCCTGTCCCATTTTCTGTATTCAGCTCTCATCTTTGGATCTCACCTTCCCTTGCTTTGGAGAACTAATTAGGATTCTCCCCATCCTCACTATTCGCCTTACCAGTCTTCACATTCAATCTATTATCCTCTTCCTTTTTGAGCTGGAAAAGGCACAGCAGATCATGCAGCATCTGAGGAGCAGGAGAGTCGATGTTTTGGGCATAGCCCTTCATCAGGTCTTAATGAAGGGTTATGCTTGAAATGTCGACTCCCTTACTCCTCAGATGCTGCCTGACCTGCTGTACCTTTCCCAGCTCCACACTTAATTGACTCTGACTCTCCAGCATCTGCAGTCATCACTATTTCCTCCTCCTTTTCCACTACCTTTAGCATGAGGCCACCACCAAACACATTTGCCTCTCCCAACAGCACTCCAATGGGATTTCTCCCTCTGTTAAACTGCGATCAATCCTTAATCAGCTTGTTCTCCTACTCTGGACTCCTATCCACGCAGGTGCAGGAGGTATAACATGTAGCCTTTTACTTTGTCCCTTCTCACAAATATCTTTCATTGAATCATTGAGCTAGTGGGGGCTTCTTTGAACTTTGTATTTGTATTGTTGCTTATAATACAATTTCTTCTGCTTTGGGGAGACTAAACTCAAAATGGGTAACCCTTTACAGAACACCTCAGCTCAGTCTGCAAGCATGGCTCAAGCTCTGGTCATTCACTATTTCAATTCATCACTTTGTTTTGATGTTCACATTTCTGTCGTTGACCTGCACCAATGTTCCAACGAAGCTCAACAACTCATTGAACAGCATCTCATTTTCCAATTAAGCACTTAGACTCTGTGCTCAACATTAAATTCAACAATTTCAGAACATGAACTCTGGACTGAATTTTCCGCTCCCTTGAATGGTAAGGGCAACGGTGAGAAATGTGGGAAAATATGTCAACAATGAAAAGAAATCAGACTTTCAAAGTCAAAAATTATGATTTTTTTTCCATAAGGTTTAAACTGAGATCAGAATATTATTAATGAACAGCGACTATTTTATTTCCATGCATTTGCATCTCATTGTGAGCCCAACTTATCTCATTTCTATGCAGCCTTCAATTCTACTCTCTTTCCCCATGTCACCATATTCAGTCGAGGCCCTACCCTGATTCCAATCCAGAGGTTAGTCATGGTCAGTAAGGAATTGGATGTACGAGAGTTTGGGGACTCATGTCTTTGCAGTCCGGAGACAGGGCCATGTTCAGTCCTACAGGTCAAGTGCAATCAGTCCACGGATAACAGGTAAAAAAGAAAACTAAAAGAACTGTAGATGTTGGAAATCAGAAACAAAAACAGAAATTGCTGGAAAATCTCAGCACATCTGGCAGCAGCTGTGGGGAGAAATCAGAGTGAACATTTCGGGTCCAGTTCTAGAGAAGGTCAGTAAACCTGAAACGTTGACTCTGATTTCTCTCCAGGAATTACAGGTAGATAAGCAGCAAGTTGTGGAGACATCAGTCCAGTGGTTTGGCTATGCTCAGTCAGGAAAGTACTGCCAAAAATACACTATATCTGAACCAGATCCATTTTCTAGCATTAGGCCATTAGGCCAGCATCAGCCCGGACTTTGGGCATTAATAGTCAGGGTCAGTCTTTGAAATCCAAGAGAAAGTGAGAAACTCATACCTCGGTATTGTGTTCATTGCTCTGAGTTGCTGGGTTATTATAGTAAAAGACAGTCAAGACAGAGGGGTTGGATCTCATAGACCATAGGAGGAAATGGGAAGCCCCAGCTGATGGAGGGTTTCATAAATGACAATCATTTCATCCTCTACATGAGAAGGGTGTATGACTAATAAGTGCATGGCAATTCACAAAACCAGTGGGTACGGTGATAAATTTTGCATGTTAGTAGAAACAGAGGGAAACTAAGAGATCACCGGAGAAACAGGGACAGCAACAGAAAAGGGAACACACTACATTTCCGGTGGAGTCTGCAAGTCGCTGGAAAGAATTTAAAGTTGATACTTTGTGATCTTCAATCCAAAGTTAATTGCACAGCAGCTATACAAAAATCTTTGCCATTGCATTTTCTCTTTGGGAGTGTAATAAATCGGTTTGAACTGGACATCTTGCTAACGCAAATGCGTTAGTCGTGCTTCCACTGATTCAATAATGCCACACATCTGACATGAAATTATATTCCATTGGCATATCATTACCTGTCCTTGAACATTACAAATTATGACCCCAAGAATTCCTGATAATTTCATTGTTTGCTCGTCATGTCAGCTAAGCAAACCGAATTAGGCGCTACCTTAAACTTGTCACCTAGCCTTGACATTTATGAAGCACAGTTCAGAGCTAAAACTGGAAAATAACACTTCAGAGCCACCACATCGCCACACTAAACTGTAAGAATTCAAGAATATGGTCCATGAAGTTCAAAGGGGAGGGATATCATGATTGAATAGTGACAGAACTTCACTCCCCCAGTGCAGCAGAAACACTGCAACACACATCTCGACAAGATTGCATAACTCAGAGTTCCTTATCAAGGTATGACATTTGTCTCCTCCTGAAGCCTTTCTGGCACACTGCGTAAGCTCATAAACTGACGCTCCATTATAATTGACTTCATGATTCAGGAGTGTTGCTACTGAAGTAGTCTCCTCCTAGCCCCACAGATTACTGGGCTCACACTTCTGACATGGACATTGCTATATTGGTCGATGTGCAAAGATGGTTTGGAAAAGAGATAGCAATTACAACTTTGTCCAACAAAGCAACTTTCTGATGTTGTTGCACAGCCTCCAGAGAAGATCCACCAAGGAAAATGTGGAGTTCCTTGATCTGCAGACATTACAGTCATTTTCTACAGTGTTCAGAAACATCACTCGGGAAGAGCTTAGAGATGCTCCAGCCATCATCACTGAATTGAGATATCTGCTGAAACAGGACTTGCACTCAGAAGGACTGTGGTGCTACACCATCCCAATAACAAACGAGGTTTTTCCAGTTCTGAGGAAAGGTCACCAGACCCAAAATGTTATCTCTGATTTCTCTTCACAGGCACCTCCAGGCCTGCTGAGCTTTTCCAGCAATTTCTGTTTTTGTTTCTGATTTACAACATCCACAGTTCTGGTTTTCATTTTATAAGGTGTTTTTTGTGAATCATTCATGGGATGTGGGCATTGCTGACTAAGCTAGCATTAATTATCCACCCCAAATTAGCCTGCAGAGGATGATGCTGATCTGCCTTCTTGTACTACTGCAATCTTTTGGGGACAGAGTTCCAGAATGTTAACTCAAAAACAGTGATAAAAGAGCAATACAGTTCCAATTCAGGATAGAGTGTGGCTTGGAGGGGAACTTGCAGGTAGTGATGTGCCATGCATCTGGTGCCCTTCTCTTTCTAGGAGGTAGACATTGCTGATTTGTCAGGTGCTACTGAAGAAGCCTTGGTGAGTTACTGCAGTATATATGTAGACAGTATATGTTGTTGCCACTGTGTTTTAGTGCTAATGACAGTGATTATTAAAGGTGCTAGATGGGATGCCAATCAAGCAAGTCGCTTTATCCTATCAAGCTTGTATGTTGGCACTGCACCAACCATCCAGACAAGTGATCTCATTCCTGACTTGTGCCTTGGAGTTGGTGGAAAGGCATTAAGGAGACAGAGGGGAGCTGCAGGATTCCTAGCCTCTGAATTGCTTTTATAGCCACAGAATGTATATGGCTGGTTCAGTTCAGTTTTCTGGTCAATTGTATCTCCCAGGAGAGGTGATGGCCTAGTAGTATCATCACTAGACTTTTAATCTAGAGACCCAGGTAATGTTCCACATCAGACAGTGGAAATCTAGAATGTGGAGTCTAATCATGACCATGAAGCCATTGTCAATTGTCAGAAACCCTTCTGCTTCACTAATGCCCTTTAGGGAAGGAAACTGTCATCTTTACCTGGTCTGGCCTAAATGTGACTCCAGATCAATAGCATCATGACTCTTAACTGCTCTCTGGATGATTAGAGATGGACAATTAATGCTGCCCCAGCCAGCGATGTCTACCTCCTGTGAATGAAAAAATTTAAAAAAAAACAATGTTGATGGAATGGGATGCAGTGATGATAATGCAATTAAATGTCAAAGGCTAATAGTTAGATTCTCTCTCTGGAAATGGTGGTTGCCTGGCATTTGTGTGGCATGTATTTCACTTGCCACTAATCAACACATAATTCATCACTCCAGACCCACAGCAAAGTAGTTAGCTCTTTAATGCCTTTTGAAATGGCCTACTGAGATACTCTGTTATATCACATTGCTACTACCAAAGAGAAAAAAGGTAACAGGCGCATTAACTTTTGTGGCTTATTTCAAGAAGCATCTGGGGGCCTGTGTAGCATGTCTCAATCTTTGAGCCACAGATGCACCTAAAGTGCCAAGGGTGCATTTTTTTTCCAGATCACAGCTGTTTAAATTATTACTCTATGCAAGGAAAGTCAAGCAGAATGAACAGTGTGGTTTGCAACCATTGCTAGCTTCCCTCAGGTATGGAATACTATAGACTGTGGCCACATTGCTTTGAGAGCATCTTGGCATCAATCTGCAGAGTTCATCAACCGAAAGATTCCACTTCTTTGGGTCAACAATGACAGATTTTGAAAATCTTCACTAAATATTCTGGGAGCTGCCATGATGGGTCTATACTAAAGCCCTCAGGTTCCCGTCTCCTCGAACTGTACAGGTAGTGGGAGACAATGACCCCTCTTTCCAAATATGGCTGATGATATCTTCACAGTATCCTTGTTGATGTTGCTTATCTGAAATGATCAATACTTGGCGATTCCTTTCATCCTTGGAATGTCTGAAGAAGATCCTCTTATCTCAAATGATTGCAACTTCACCAGGTCCAACAAGGACAAAGATACTGGGACAGATACTTTAAACATACAAATACAGAAACATTTACAAAAGTGCAAGAACTTTGCCATGATGTGTCACATGTGCCAGCAATGTGCCCTCAGTAAGTCTTTTTCTTCCTTATCCTCCCATTTCGTCTAAGTCAGTCTTGACATCCACAACTGGGGTGGAGGGGGCCTGTTCTATAGTTGGCCTGGAGGGCTTGGAGTCTCCAAGTTCTTCCTAGGTAGAATGAGGAATGAGGTCAAGTTCCCTCAGTCCCCTCTTACCTTGCCTCTGATGCTGAACACCTATAGCTACACTGATGAAGTGCAAATCTATGTGCAGTTACTGACAGCACTGGTCTTGAGTCTCCATAGTGGATGCCAACCTGTTTATGGAGACAGCCAGACACATGCACAGGACACCAACACTGTATGCAGATGTGGGAGACTTGTCCATCCTTTAATCCAGATTACTGACTGTCTCTGACATATGTGCCTGCTGTTCTTGTGTCAGGTTGTACATTTTCATGAAATCATTTAAGGTCAAGACCGTGGGATCGTCTTCTGCATGGGACTGAACATGTGCCTGCTCTTCGGTCCTCTTAGTGTCAGAGACTGGCTGTGTTGCTTCCTCAACTGGCTGCTGCTCAGCAAATTATACTCCTGAATCTAATCTGGACAGAGAACATGCCAAGATGAAAGTCTCTGAGTTTTTGGAAGGTTGCAGATAAAAGCCCTGTCAGTATTTCCTCAGAAGCTTGAGTGCATCCTCCTCACAGGAGGAGGTGGAGCTGAGAGTTTCTAGCACTGGCCTTTGTGGGATGGTGTTTCACTGAGTGTCGCTAGTGGCTGCATCAGTAAAGAGAGGGAGCTAGCTGTTTGAGATGAAAGCTTGTGCAGGTTAACAATGAGTTAGCGTGGGCGGTAACAGGAGCACAGTGCAGCAAGGCACAGCATAATGATGTTCACTGGGTTGTTTGCCTGTGAGTGGTTACACTCTTTATATTCTCTCAGTCCAGCTGTGAGACATTTCCTTCTTCAATTAGCCAAAAGGAGGAATTGAGCATAACGAAAACGGGTGAGAGAGGTGATAGCTGAGCAGCAGAGGTGTTGAGATGTCCCCAGTCAGTGAGTAGGAAGCACACAGGACAGGACAGTTGAGCAGTTTGTGAGGATAAGGTGGGTGAAAGCTGTCAAGTCGACATAATGCATGCAGTAGTGACAGCTGTAGTCTATGAGCTTTGTTGGTGAGAGGATTGTGCAGTGACAGAGTTAGAGTGAGTGATGAACTTGTGAATGTGAGGTAGGAGAGAGGAAATGATGACACTTACCTTTGCAGACTGCAGAAGATCAATAATCTTCTTCCTGTATTGCTATGTGTTGCAATCCAACCAAGGCACTGCACTAACCTGAGCATGCTCCATGCTGACTGAGTCGAGTGGCAGGGTCTCCATTGCCAGTCAGCAGGTAAATACACTGCCCTCCTTTTCAACATCTCATTCATCAGTACCTCCAAGTTCCTGTGGGTGAACTGAGGAGATAACTTGCTTGTCTGAGCCATTTCCATGGGGATAACTGTGCAAGTCCACCACGCAAAAGGCAATTCCAGACTTGTAGCATCTGCAGAGCTGAGCAGCTGGTTTTAAATATGGTGCCAGCAGCATGAATATGGCAAATGCTTGTCAATGGCAAGCACTTCCCTTTCTCCTGCCATGCAATTCCACAGGATGGGAACTATAGAGGCTAGCTGGATACTTAATGAGATGAAGAGCAGAAGATTGTACAAGAAAATGCATTGTAATCCATGGGCATGAATCGTACATGAAATATCACTGCCAAAAAAAAGTAAAAAAATTCAGCCGCCCCTTCTTCATTTTGCTTTTGTTTTATATAGTGAATCTTAACTTTCATATTTTTTGCTTTCTGACAGAGTTATTTTCTATTTTGATATTCACACTATGACTAAGGCTTTGCCTCTTTAATATAATCATCACTTTCCTCCCTTTACCTTTTGTTCCAAGACATCTTTGTCATCTAACTTCTCCCAACCTCAATTCTATCACAGCTTTTCCCTTTTATTGTTGAAACTGTGTCTTGGACAACACAGAAAGAAAGAAAGTCATGATTTGGAGATGCTGGTGTTGGACAGGGGTGTATTAAGTTAAAAATCACACAACACCAGGTTATAGTCCAACAGGTTTAATTGGAAGCACACTAGCTTTCGGAGCGAAGCTCCTTCATCACCTCCTCCACTATCACCTGATGAAGGAGCTTCGCTCCGAAAGCTAGTGTGCTTCCAATTTAACCTGTTGGACTATAACCTGGTGTCGAAAGAAAGAAATGCAGCAGCTAGAGCAAAGGATCAGCAAACACAGAGTTTTGACAATTTGTAACAACTCAAAAGTGGAAAACCAAGAATAGCACTTGATCCAGCAATTCCAATAGCTGAAATATTGCTGCAAATATTAAAACAATGCAATGATAACTTAGATGTTCTAAAAATCATGTAAAATAACTCTTTCTGCCTCTCTGTTCCACATGAGAACTTAAAATGAAGGTCCAAAGCTAATACTTGCAAGTGACAACAACTGGCAATATAAAGACAAAATATGATGTTGTACAAAAACTCAAGTCATAGAGATGTACAGCATGGAAACAGACCTCAATCAATCCAATGCCATCATATTGTTTAAATCAAAACAACCTGTAACAGCAAGACACTTTGTTCTTACTGTCTTACTGTCAGCAGAAAACAAACCATTAGTGGTGAGAATAGCTTAAATGATGTGAGGAATATAACAAGTACTCTGACTTCCCCATGAAATCAGGAATCATAAATTGCTTTAATGACCACTTTCATTTCAATAAGCAATACACCATTAAAATATTTAAATGCATTCCATGGAATGCTGTAGGGCAGACAACATGGTGCAGCTATATATTTATTATTTTGTTCTGATTTTATTATTGCCAATACAAGTATTATATGTAAATCACTCTTTATTTGGAGTGCTATTCATATATGGGAAAGGTAGGAGGAGGGCTGGATGCCTTCAGTATGTTGGCTAGCTTGGATGACTGTGTATGATGCAGAGTGGTGCCATTAGCACAAGTTCAATTCCCACACTGGCTAAGCTTAGCATGAAAGACTCTCCTCTTCAACCTCGCCTCTTGCCTGAGACATGGTGCCCCTCAGGTTAAACCACCCAGTCATAGAGATGTACAAAACGGAAACAGACCCTTCGGTCCAACTTGTCCATGCTGACCAGATATTCAGAACTAATCGAGTCCCATTTGGCCCATATCCCTTTAAGAGAAAGTGAGGTCTGCAGATGCTGGAGATCAGAGTCGAAAGAAAGGTGCTGGAAAAGCACAACAGGTCAGGCAGCATCCGAGGAGCAGGAGAATCGAAGGTTTGGGCAAGAGCCCTTCATCACCTCTTGCCCAAAACATCGCTTTTCCTGCTCCTCAGATGCTCCCTGACCTGTTGTGCTTTTCCAGCACGACACCCTCGACCCATATCCCTGTAAACCCTTCTTATTTGTATACCCATCCAGATGCCTTTTAAATGTTGTAATTGTACCAGCCTCCACCGCTTCCTCTGGCAGTTCATTCCATACACGTACCACCCTCTGTGAGAAAACGTTGCCCCTTTAGTCCCTTTTAAATTTTTCCCCCGTTATTTCTCTCTAATGTAAGAGTAGGTCCATGGTGATTTAATCTTATAGTAGAAAGGGAGGTTTAGCAACAGCCAAACAATGCCCCTTTTTATGCCACTTTTTAAGTATTATGGACAGTTCTGGACACTACAATATAAAGGATATGTTGGCCATCGGATTAACAAGAATATTATCAAGGCATCATAGACTAATTTATGAGAAGGGACTGCTTAAACTAGACTTGTGTTCCCTAGAATATTAAATTTTAAGGGATGAGTTTATTGAAGTTTTAAGGATTTTAAAAGGAATAGAAGTAATGTACATTGAAAATTTAAAATCAGGAGAAATTTTTTCTACTATTGGTGGGTTCTAGCACAATGAGACCTAAGCTTAAAGTCAGAGATAGTCCATTCCGAAAAAAAATTAGGACAAATCTCTTCAGACAAACGATAGTATCATTATGAAACTCACTCTCGCACACACAAAAAATAGTTGGTTTATATTAACTCAACTAATAGTTTTAGGTCCGACATCAATATCTTTTTGCTAGCTAAAGGTAAAAATTTATATAAAATTGAGACAGGGGTATTGAGTATGCAGTTCTTATATTTCTAGTAATCACTATAAACAAATTGGCTACAGTGAAAATACAAACTATTAATAAATACTTATGTGGTAAGTTTTACATTTTTGCTTTCCCATATATTATATTTATTATTTGTGGCTGGACTTGAGCAATATTTGGAGAACTCCTGCTCTAAGAAGGTGGTAATAAGTCATCTCCTTGAAATGTTGCATTCCCTTCTGTTGTGATTGTCATAAAATCATGAAATTTAAAATACATTTTTCTTTGTGATAGTTGCACCCTGTTCCTGAATCTCAATCTGAAGATTAAGAGAGTAGTCTTTGAATTTCTCTTAAAATCAAAATCAGAAAAGCAACAATTTCAGCCTATACGTAAGGGAAGTTGAAAATTTTAACATTTCTGTATCCAAAAATTTAAAACATACCTGTGCTTAGATATTAGGAAAGTTCCAATCAATAAAACCGACGACAAAAATACAAGTGGTAAGATAACATTCTGCAATCCATCATTGTTGGTCTTTGCCACCTCTCCTAAAAGAAGAATAGAATTTGTAAAGTCAGTATACTACACAGAAATAAACATGAGTCTGCTGGCTTCTCAGGAACACTAAATGGCAGATTGTGGTTAAGTAAAAACATTTGGATTAGACTATCTACATTGTGGAAACAAGCCCTTTGGCCCAATAAATCCACTCCAACCCTTCAAAGAGTATCCCACCCTCCCTACCCTATATTTACCCCTGACTAATGCACCTAACACTATTGGCAACTTAGCATGGCCAATTAACCTAACCTGCACATCTTTGGATTGGGGAGGAAACCCACACAGACACAGGGATAATGTGCAAACTCCACAGACAATCGCCTGAGGTGGGAATCGAACCCAGGTCCCTGGCACTGTGAGACAGCAGTGCTAACCACTGAGCCACCTTAATTTGACGCAAAACTGTAGTATTAACCACTGTGCTATGGTTTCTGGCTCAATCTTTGACTTGTGCTGAGGTAGCTGATTACTGAGGGGGAATGGGAGTGCTTCCATCGACATCTACAGCTACAGGATAAAGACAGGTGAGGAAATCGTATCTGTATCATATGGAAATCGGCTCTTGTTCCTTCCCCTCTTTGTTGGATGTGTGTTTGGATGACAATGAGGTCAAGATCAAATTGTACTGTGGCATTTCTCTCAGTTTAAAAACCTGCTCACAATTACTGTCAATCTCACAAATGAAGGTTAGTTTATTAGGTGAGGTAAAAGAATGTTCCTGGGATCCGTGGCACTCAGCATATGTCAGTGGATTCAGGAAGAAAATGGTTGTGTGCTCTTTTTATAAACTACCCATAGCATGATTTGAATGCATTATGGTGACATACACTTTAATATGCATAAGGCATTAAAAACAATCAGCAACACAGTACAAAAATGTACAATAGCAACTCATGAGTCATGAGGTGCATAGTATCATGGGATTCGTCACATAGAGGAATATAATACCATTGAATGAATCATATCACTATAGTTACAATGTTGCAATATATTGATGTACAATCTGGTCCAAATTTAGTATCTCTCGGCTTTTGCTAACTCTTGTTCCATCTAATTTAAATATTATATAAAATACACATGAGCACATCCAATGCTGGAACTTAATGCGTTTAGCAACATTTGTAGAGTGCTTAAGCTTTATACTTTCTTAGTTATGTTCCATGGCTTATATGAAAATTTTGAAAACCTGTCACATACTGCTAAAACTTTACTGTATGCTTTAAATGGAAAGCATGATGTAACCTGGATACATCTATGGTTAATTCTTCTATTCGGTAAAAGGTTGTTATTCAGGTGTCAATACTAAGTAATTCCAAAGTCAGACATTGGTACTTCTATTTAAAGTTATAGTGAAGTATTTTGGCATATCATAAGGACATCAGTGGCACTATATAAATGTATGTTCTTTCTTATATTGATGGTCAGGATGACTGAGATGATAAATGCGAAAATTGTCACTTTCTTTTGCAGCAGAGAGCTCCATTCCAACTCAAACTTGGCCTATCTCTTTTGATTTTAATCCCCTCCTCTTCTCCTTAAACATTTCGTATCTGATCTAAATTCACAGGCACTACCCCCCAAACCATACCGTTTCATTACAACCAAGGAAGAGAAGTAGGACACATTGCCCTTTGAGCCTGCTGTATCATTCAGTAAGGTCATGGTTGATCAACTTAACATTTTTACATATCCCCAATAAACGTTCATCTCTTTCAAATGCAAGAGTTGATTTAAAATATTAAATATAAAAAACATATATTCCCTTTTGAGAAGAGAATCACAAACCTTGGAGAATTTTTTTCCTCATCTCTGTCTTAAATAAGAAACCACTTATTTTAAAACCAAGACTCCTGATTCTAGATTCTTCCACAAGAGGAAACATCCTTTCCACATCCACTAATTGAGTCCATTCAGGGTCAGGAGAGGTGATGGCCTTGTGCTATTATCACTGGACCGCTAATCCAGAGACCAAATAATGTTCTGTGGAGCTGGGTTTGAATCCCCCCATAATAGTTGGTGGAATTTGAATTCAATGAAAATCTGTAATTAAGGGTCTATTGATGACGATGATACTGATGCTGATTGTTGGAGAAATCCATCTGGTTCACAAATGTCCTTTAGGGAAAGCAACTGCCACCCTTACCTGGTCTGATCTACATTTGATTCTAGACTCACAGCTATGTGGTTGACTCTTAACTGTCCTCAGGGCAATTATGGCAATAAATGTTGGCCTAGCCAATGACACCCTCATCCCATGAATGAATGAAAAAAAAAAACCCTAAGACTTGGCTTAATTTCAACATGTTGGTCATCCATTGAAACATAAGTACACAGGACTGCAGAATGTATTCAACAACCCAATGAATATTTATTATACAAAGAGAAAAAATATAACCTGAAGCAATCCAAGCTATGTAAATACATAACATGGTTCAAAAAATCTTAAACCTCACAGCAAAACAAAGTTTTCAATAACTCCACCATGTCAGCATATAATAACGTCGAATCCAGATAGATTACCCTCTGTTTCAACTCGAATGTCGAATTCAACTCATTCATCCAAATTCTTTCTTATCAACTATTAGCATGTTAAATGTAAAGTTGGCATAATTCTACTGAACCATACAGCTGTTCTCTCATTAAAGCAAGATGACTGGGGTGGTGGTTTCACATGAGAGTCACCATGTTTCAAGCAAGGGAGAAGTTGTGAAGGAGAGTCCTTTATGGTAACCTCAGCTGGTGTGGGAATTGAACCCTCTCTGTTGGCACCACTCTGCATCAGATGAAGTATTCTTATTTGAATATTCACGAAACTGAGAGACTCATAAATATTTACAGCACAGAAGGAAGCCATTCGGCCCACTGCATCAGTGCTGCTCAACAAAAATCTCACTAGACTGATGTTATTTCCCTACTGGAACCATATCTAAATACTTCTTAAATGTTAAGAGAGTTTCTGATTCAATCACCCTTTCAAATAATGACTTCCAGACTCCCACTGCCCTCTTGGCTTTAAAAAAAATTGTTCATGAGATTTGGATGCCACCAGCTGTGTTTCCCATTTGTTTCCCATCCCTAATTGCTTCTTGAATTGAGTAGGAAAGTTAGGCAATTAAGAGTCAACCACATTGCTGTGGGTCTGGAATCATGTATAAATCAGACCAGGTTATTATGACAGAATTTACCTTCCTAAAGGACCTTAGTAACCAGATGGGTTTTTACAAGAATCAACAATAGTTACATACAACCATTTGGCTAGCTCTTAATATCAGATTTTGAAAATTGAATTCAAATTTCATTATCTGATTTGGTAGGATTTGAACTCATGACCCCAGAGCATTAACATGGAGTTCTGAATTACTAGGAGTAAGTGAGAATTGATGAACAGCTTATGCTCGTTACTTTGACTCTCCTACTCCTCGATGCTGCCTGATCGGCTGTGCTTTACCAGCACCACACTTTTTGGTTCTGAATTACAAGCCCAATGACATTATCACTGCACATAATTTCCCAAAAGAAATTGTTCTTGACTTTGGTCTTTGCCTTCTACTTACCTTTTGTCTGTTCTACTAATGGAAAAAGTGCAGGCTCCACTTGTGAGCAATCTGAGGCACCTTCAAAGGGCAATTATATTAATGAGGCACTACATTGTATAAGTGAAAGACATCTGTGACCACAAAATCCTTATGTGAAACATATGGGTGGCCAACAAGACAATAAAAACCCTGGCCACAAGCAATCTTGATCATGCCATTCATCATTACTAATTAACCTTAATCTCTGCAGTGGTGAAGTATTCACAAATGACCTATAAAGTGTCACATGTAATTCAGAAACACATTCCAAGGTCTCACAAGGTGCTGCAGCTGCTTTCCTCACAGTGAACTATAAGTTTTCACAACATTCTCTTCTATGCAATACTGTCTTTCTTGAGCGATGGGGGAGGTAGAAATGGAGAGAGAAATTGTCATTGTTTTTGCAATCTCCTGCTGTTTGTGTACGACATATCTGATTAAGGTCTACTATGTTCATGGTCTATGTAGAGTCCTCACACTGCCCACTTTTCAGAGGCCTCCATGTCCCGTGTTTGGAGGATGATGATTAACTATCATTTGTAAGTGCTGCGACTGTTGACTGATCAAATTACTAAGGAGCTGTATTGTTTCAGATATTCCCCATATTGGCTCATTGTAACAGTCACCAATGACACAGCACATGTTTTTGTCTCTGTAGCCACAGTCTTGATCTTCAATGACATGACCCCAGATTAGTAAAGCATAGTGCCACCATTAAATGAGGATGCCCTAGTACACCCTGGCTGAATTTTGCTATCTTCTGGAGCATTGCAGGTGCAGTGCACTAGAAGCATAGATCGCAGTGAGGATGACAAACTTCAATAATGGGGACAGGTTCCATTTGTTCAACATCCATCATATTTTTGATCATCGTGTTCATATTTTAGAATTTTGTACCAGACACCTTGGAAGCTGCCATGATACCTATGTTCTTCATTATTCTCTCATTCCTTCTTTTCTTTCCAAGGGCAGACCTTACATGGATAGCTGATGGAACAGAAGGACTTCCATCTCCAACCATGAGGGACAATTCTGCTAATCCAACTCCATATTGAGACACAATGCAATGTTTTCTACCACTTGAAGATCATACAATGCCTCCTCAAGATGAAGCTCCTATGCTTGCACAGGTTCTGAGGGCTTTGGTGCAGTATGCTTCAGTATGCACCAAATAGTTTTTGCATACTGTAGTCTGGACAACTGGAGAAAGCAAAGAGGGGAAGTGATGGACAATAAGTGGCTGCAAAAACAGCAGGGTTCTTCCATGGATGAATACGGGAACAGTGATCAGGAGAAAAATCACTGTTACCCTGAGAGTGCTGCAGCATCAGGTGCAAAACAAACCAAACAGGACTTAGACTCAGAGAGTCAAAGAGATGTACAGCATGGAAACAGACCCTTCAGTCCAACTCGTCCATACCGACCAGATATCCCAACCCAATCTAGTCCCACTTGCCAGCACCTGGCCCATATCCCTCCAAACCCTTCCTATTCATATACTTATCAGATGCCTTTTCAACGTTGCAATTGTACCAGCCTCCACCACTTCCACTGGCAGCTCATTCCATACACATACCACCCTCTGTGTGAAAAAGTTGCCCCTTACGTCTCTTTTATATCTTTCCCCTCTCACCCTAAACCTATGCCGTCTAGTTCTGGACTCTCACACCTCAGGGAAAAGATTTTGTCTGTTTATCCAATCCACGCCCCTCATGATTTTATAAACCTCTTTCAGGCCACTCCTCAGACTCCAATGCTCCAGGCGTCGGAGCCTACTCAGCCTCAGCCTCAGCCTATTCAGCCTCTCCCTATAGCTCAAATCCTCCAACCTTGGCAACATCTTTGTAAATCTTTTCTGAACCCTTTCAACGTTCACAACATCCCTCTGATAGGAAGGAGACCAGAATTGCATGCAATATTCCAAATGTGGCTGCAACTCCTGTACTCAATACTTTAACCAATAAAGGAAAGCATACCAAATGCCGCCTTCACTATCCTGTGACTCCAGTTTCAAGGAGCTAGGAACCTGCACTCCAAGGTGTGTTTATTTAGCAACACCCCAGGACCTTACTATTAAGTGTAGAAGTCCTGCTAAGATTTACTTTCCCAAAATGCAGCATGTCGCACTTATCTAAATTAAATTCCATCTGCCACTCCTCAGCCCATTGGCCCGTCTGATCAAGATCCCGTTGTACTCTGAGATAACCTTCTTTGCTGTCCACTACACCTCCAATTTTGGTGTCATCTGCAAACTTATTAACAATAGCTTTTATGCTCACACCCAAATCCTTTATATAAAATGACAAAAATTAGTGGACCCAGCACCAATCCTTGTAGCACTCCACTGGTCACAGGCCTCCAGGCTGAAAACTAACCTCCACCACCATCCTTTGTCTTCTATCTTCGAGCCAGTTCTGTATCCAAATGACTAATTCTCCTGTATTCCATGAGATCTAAGCTTGTTGACCAGTTTCCCACGGGGAACCTTGTGAAACGCCTTACTGAAGTCCATATAGATCACACCCATGATTCTGCCAGCATCAAGAAAAAAAACTCAATCAAGTTCTTGGGACATGACTTCCCACGCACAAAGCCATGTTGACTATCCCTAATCAGTCCTTGCCTTTCCAAATACACATACATCCTGTCCCTCAGGATTCCCTCCAACAACCTGCCCACCACCAATGTCAGGCTCACCGGTCTATAGTTCCCTGGCTTGTCCTTACCATCTTTCTTAAATAGTGGCACCACATCAGCCAACCTCCAGTCTTCCGGCACCTCACCTGTGGCTATCCATGATACAAATATCTCAGCAAGAGGCCTAGCAATCACTTCTCTAGCTTCCCACAGAGTTCAAGGGTACACCCGATAAGGTCCTGGGGATTTATCCACTTTTGTGCGTTTCAAGATATCCAGCACTTCCTCCTCTGTATTATGGACATTTTTCAAGATGTCACCATCTATTTCCCTATGCTCTGTATCTTCCGTTTTCTTTTCCACGGTAAATACTGATGCAAAATACGCGTTTAGTATCTCCCCCATCTCCTGCGGCTCCACACAAAGACCGCATTGCTGATATTTGAGAGGCCCTACTCGCTCCCTAGTTACCCTTTTGTCTTTAATGTATGTATAAAAACCCTTTGGATTCTCCTTAACCTTATTTGCCAAAACGTGATTAATAACTGCTTCTAATGGATCTGAGTAGGGTGAAGTCATCATTCATTGACTGTAAATCTGTTGAAGCTGGCAAGGTATCCAAGCCCATTCGGCAAATGGAATTAATTGGTATGTGCTTTTATCACTTTTCTCTTTATTTAACACAAGATATCATCACAAAATTGAAAGGCTTCACAACACTTGATAAGCTCATGTCTTAATTTTTCCAATTATTTCCTCTTTGTTACAGTTTTTCTTCTCCCCACACCCCTAACTTTTAACTTCTTAAACCACCCTATTCTACCTGGAGAATGAAAGTGAAATGAAGGGAGAAGAGACGTGACCAAAGCCCTGGCAAGAGCAGAGTGAGTCGAGGGCCGGGTGCCGGAGCGGGGAGCAGCGCGGCCGTAGGCTGAGTCCAGGCGCAAGGAGCAGAGCGAGTCGCGGGTCGAGTCCCGGAGCAGGGAGCAGCGCGGGTCATAGGCGGAGTCCTGGCGCAAGGAGCAGAGCGAGTCGAGGGCCGGGTCCCAGAGCGGGAAGCAGCGTGGGGCGTAGGCTGAGTCCCAGAGCACGGAGCAGAGCAGCGGGGAGCAGAGCAAGTCCCGGAGCGGGAAGCAGAGAGTGTCCCGGAGCGGGGAGCAGAGCGAGATGTGGGCCGAGTCCCAGAGACGGGAGCAGAGAGTGCCCCGGAGCGGGGAGCAGCGCGGGTCGTAAGCGGAGACCTGGCGCAAGGAGCAGAGCGAGTCGAGGGCCGGGTCCCGGAGC
The DNA here is from genome assembly GCF_004010195.1 of Chiloscyllium plagiosum. Lineage (NCBI taxonomy): Eukaryota > Metazoa > Chordata > Chondrichthyes > Orectolobiformes > Hemiscylliidae > Chiloscyllium > Chiloscyllium plagiosum. Next base: position 57,265,496 of record NC_057720.1, read on the forward strand.
GGGAAGCAGCGTGGGGCGTAGGCTGAGTCCCAGAGCACGGAGCAGAGCGAGTCGAGGTCCGAACCCCGGAGCGGAGAGCAGAGCAAGTCGAGGTCCGAAACCCGGAGCGGAGAGCAGAGCGAGTCCCGTGCTGAGCCCCGGAGCGGAGAGCAGAGCGAGTCCCGGGCTGAGCCCTGGAGCGGAGAGCAGCGTGGGTCGTAGACGGAGTCCTGGCGCAAGGAGCAGAGCGAGTCGAGGGCCGGGTCCCGGAGCGGGGAGCAGCGCGGGTCCTAGGCTGAGTCCCGGAGCGGGGAGCGAAGCGAGTCCCGGAGCGGGGAGCAGAGAGTATCCCGGAGCAGGGAGCAGAGAGTATCCCGGAGCGGGGAGCAGGGAGTGTCCCGGAGCAGGGAGCAGGGAGTGTCCCGGAGCAGGGAGCAGGGAGTGTCCCGGAGCGGGGAGCAGGGAGTGTCCCGGAGCGGGGAGCAGGGAGTGTCCCGGAGCGGGGAGCAGAGCGAGTCCAGGGCTGAGCCCCAGAGCGGGGAGCAGACCGAGCCCCGGAGCGGGGAGCAGACCGAGCCCCGGAGCGGGGAGCAGAGCGAGTCCCGGAGCGGGGAGCAGACCGAGCCCCGTAGCGGGGAGCAGAGCGAGCCCCGGAGCGGGGAGCAGACCGAGCCCCGTAGCGGGGAGCAGACCGAGCCCCGTAGCGGGGAGCAGAGCGAGTCCAGGGCTGAGCCCCAGAGCGGGGAGCAGACCGAGTCCCAGAGCGGGGAGCAGACCGAGTCCTGGAGCGGGGAGCAGACCGAGCCCCGTAGCGGGGAGCAGACCGAGTCCAGGGCTGAGCCCCAGAGCGGGGAGCAGAGCGAGTCCCAGAGCGGGGAGCAGACCGAGCCCCGTAGCGGGGAGCAGACCGAGTCCCGGAGCGGGGAGCAGAGCGAGTCCCAGAGCGGGGAGCAGACCGAGCCCCAGAGCGGGGAGCAGAGCGAGCCCCGGAGCGGGGAGCAGAGCGAGCCCCAGAGCGGGGAGCAGAGCGAGTCCAGGGCTGAGCCCCAGAGCGGGGAGCAGAGCGAGTCCCGGAGCGGGGAGCAGAGTGAGATGTGGGCCAAGTCCCAGAGCGGGGAACAGAGAGTGTCCTGGAGCGGGGAGCAGAGCAAGTCCCGGAGCGGGGAGAACAGCAAGTCACAGGACAGAGCCTGGAGCAGCAGCAGAGCGAGTCCTAGACAGAGGCCAGTGCACGGTAGCAATGTGGCCTCTTGTTCTGAAACTCAGCAGGCACGGACTTGTGTTGGGAAAGGACTATAACTTCTTTATTGACACTTTTTATTCTCATTCTGGACTTTTGTTCTCTGTATTCCCATGCTAATCTATGTTTTTTACATTTCCATTCTGTGACAACACTTAAAGTATCTGTACCTAGGTACCCTGCATCCAAGAGGTGCTGAGAGGTGACATTACAAGATTTTCACTGCACTCATTCGAGTGCACGTGACAATAAAGGCCATTCTATTCTATTCTAGTCTGACCTGCATGGGCACTTCTGACCAGGTTTCTCGGGTTTGGTGTTATGGTGTCCTCTGGTTCTCCTCCTGTCCATCATCCCATCTATTGGGACCTCCAGGTCTCTGTCAGCAAAGCGGGTGCCATCTCCTGTGTAACACCTCACACATTGGCACTGTGAAAGAAAATTACTGCCTTGCAGCATTAGGACTGGTGCAGAACTGAGCTTCAAACATGGCATTGGCAGTGGGAATGCTGGAAGGTACTGGCAGAAAGATTGTGTATGAATGGAGGCATGGTGCATTCATAATGAAGTGAGCACCATAAAATTGTGCAAGAAAACTCACTGGAACCCTCCATAAAACATCCCAAAATTGACAAAATGGCCAAATTTTGGGAAGATGCAGCATCTCTCAAAGGACAGAAGTGCCTCCATGCTTTGCATCGCTGCATCTAGTTTCATCATCAGAACTCGAGTTAGCCTATTTAAAAAAACATAAACAGTCAGAAGATTGAAACACACCACACACAGTCATAGAAAGTGCTGCATGTGTTTCAAGTCTTATGTTGTATAGAAGGCTGACATCTTTGCAGCCACAGCTGAGCTGCAGGATGCCTGCTGACCACTACCTTGCCTCAGATGACTTTGGAGTGCATTCTCTGTTGGGCCAGGGCTGAGCGGGTTCCAGTCTGCAAGGGCCTCCTGCACAGGAGCTGATGCTCCATTCTGGACAGTCTGACTTGATGGAGGCATTTGGAACCTTGCCAGCAGGAAGGGGCTGCAACAGTGCACCTCTTGCGTGTGCTGAGATGACAATCACTGGTACTTGCCTGCCAATTTAATTGTGAACCCAGGCAGATATGTGTGAGGCAGTAGCACTGTATTGCCAGTAGTGCTACATTCATAGCTGCAATGAAGTGACAGATGCTGACAGCTCACACTGGAGGCATCTGATGGAACTGCCTGGAACCCAATCTTGCGTGTAACAGCCCTCTACAGCTAACTGTCTTAGGAACATGAAGCATTGAGTTGCCAGTGATACATACCCTGGTGGTAGGCAGCAGATCATTCATTCTCATTCTGCACTGGAGTCATGTTCTCTTGAGCTGCCCATGGGTGCAGACTGACATAGACACCCTTGGGTGCAGCCCTTCACAGCCACCATGGGTGCAGCGCTACACAGCCATCCGTTATCAGTCAGGGTTCTCTTTTGTTGCCATCCCTTGGGAAAAGCACTTCCTGTCTTTCCTGGGCAGCCTTCAGGAGACCCACTAGGAGGTGTGACTGAACTGTGTTACTGGTTTTTTCCTGGTCTCCAGGAGTAGCTGGGGCAGAAATGGATGAGCAGGAGTTGAGTAATGCTCTTGGATTACTCAGACTGAAGGTCTATCTGGGTACCGTTTAACTATTGCACCTAAAAGTTGGACTCTGGGAAATCCTGGTGGAAAAGACAGAATTTCCTGCCTGCCCATCTGCAAAATTTGTGTTTTACCAGCATGTGAAAGCACAATGAGTTGAAAAGAACATAATCACACACTAAGAAAGGTCAACTTCCCTGAGTAGAACTATCTCCAGCATTTATACTCAAGGATCTTTTTCAAGTCCACCTCCATAATTAAACACAAAAAAAAGCAAGATTTGTCCCATGATCATAATCTTAAATAATTTTCCCTGAGTAGAACTATCTCCAGCATTTATACTCAAGGATCTTTTTCAAGTCCACCTCCATAATTAAACACAAAAAAAAAGCAAGATTTGTCCCATGATCATAATCTTAAATAATTAAAAATAATGCTGAATTATTGGTTGTGTTAAGAATCCAGATTGCTAACCACAAGCATTTAAACTTTCACCCAGCTTCCACTATACTCGCACAATAATTTGAGTTCTGCTGACATCAATCAAAAATTGAGTGCCTGAAGCCACAATATAACTAATACCATATTTAAGATTATATAAGGCTTGTTGCCTCCAATGCCACATGTTTATATCCAAGTAGTCCACTTAATTATTTTATTCACGTTTAATAATTGGCCTCTGCATAACGGATAAGCTAAAGAAATACCATCACGCAAAATGCAAATTGGACACTGTCGAGATGAAATCAAAATAAAAGGAACCAAGTTTCCAGCAAAAAGTCAGTGGAGCTGTTACGTTACATTCATGAAGTAGACCAATCAAGATCCTCTGAGTATGAGATAGTTTTGATTTAGGTACATCACATCTTTCATAACTCTGCTGTTAAAAATTTAGCATCAAAAATCTAATTTTTCACTTTGAGCTGCAATTTAAACATTTTAGCCCAAAATAAACAACTGCACAGGAATAAACCTACAGCCCATTAGTGTAAAAATGCAAACATGTAAAAGATAGAGGAGAGGCTGGGGGCAGAATGATTGAAATGTTCATCCCAAAATTTGCTCTTTCTTGCATTTTACCCATCCGTTTACTTTCCTGAGGAAAATCTTGCAGCTATGGAAGCCAGAAATGTCTCTGAGCCATAGGCCTGACTGAATGCTGGCAATTTTACCCACTGATTATAGTTTTCTGCACTCTATAACACCTTCACTTCAAACACAGTCCTTCTACTGTGTTGAAGAAGCCTGGGTCTATTCAGAAGTTGTTTGCTAAAATGTAGCAGCTGAGAGGCTGACAGACCGAAGTATGCCAAGGAGAAAGAATCTGGAATGAGACGTCCAAAACAATGCACAACTCTCTTATAATGTATCTTGATATTGGAAAAAAATCAACTTTTGTAATTGAAGTGAAGGTTAGATTGGTTTAAGAGTTACGTTCCTGTGATAGTGTGGGTTTGAAGATTGCAATGTGACAGAGATGGAACAGATTAAAGGAAAGTAATAAGGAAAGTGAAAGTCAGACAACCATCCCATTCCCTACTTTATATTTTGCTGGCCCTACCAAATAACCAAATTAGTTAAAACCTGAAGTTTCTTAGCTGTTGAATTCCATTTGATACTTGACTAACAAAGAAATCATAAATATATTTTTATATCTGATATTTCTAAAGTACTGTTCATTTGAGTAATAATGTTCACTCTGCCACTTTGCGCCCATCCAGCGGCAGGCAAGTATCTGCTATCAATTAAACATTCTGCATCGGAAAGCAGGAGCTTTTTTTTAAATGGCATATTTACCATTCATTGTCAAATAAAAACTGCTTGGCTGTCCTTCCCCTTCAGAGAAAATTGGATATACTGTCAGTTGGTACTGTTGAGATGGAGAAAAATGGTCTGTAAGAGAACAATGGTAAACTTGAAGAAGGAATTTTTCAATGAAATACAGATATCACAACATTTAATTTGTATGACATATATACAATGAGATACTTCTCTTGAAGGTGATACCTTTAATAAAAAGCTACAATTTTTACATTTGCCAGTGATTTTGAAGTTTTTAAAGTATCTAAACATTGCTACTGAGGATGTTAAAAATTTCTCCATTTTGTGTTGCCTAGGATGATCTTTACGCTGTTTACTACCATTAATGAAAAATATTAAAAAGAGAAAGAAGCCTCCTAGCCAATAATGGGCATGGCGACAAGGAAAATCTCTGAATTTGGAATAAATTAATGACTGCATTATGGGGAGAATAGGAAATGTTTTCATAAATCTTGCACACTATCAGAACAAACACATGACACACTGAAGTATTCAAGATAAAAACAATGACTGCAGATGCTGGAAACCAGATTCTGGATCAATGGTGCTGGAAGAGCACAGCAGTTCAGGCAGCATCCGAGGAGCTTCAGCAAAATCGACGTTTCGGGCAAAAGCCCTTCATCAGGAATAAAGGCAGAGAGCTTGAAGCATGGAGAGATAGAAAACTCCCACAGCCACTTCTAGCCCTCACATCATTGCCAATGCCACATGCTCAGTGACTTCCGCCACTCCTACTGCCGTGTCTGCCACCACTTCCGCCCCCACCAGCGCCACTCACCTGCATTATACAATAGACGCAGGAGTAGGCCTTTCAGCCCTTCGAGTCTGCACCGCCATTCAATATAATCATGGCTGATCATTCCTAATCAGTATCCTGTTCCTGCCTTATCTCCATAACCCTTGATTCCACTATCTTTGAGAGCTCTATCCAACTCTTTCTTAAA
>NC_057720.1:57274008-57298918 GCF_004010195.1 Chiloscyllium plagiosum
CTACTCTCTCCCCACCCCCCCCCTCCTCTAGCTTATCTCTCCATGCTCCAGGCTCTCTGCCTTTATTCCTGATGAAGGGCTTTTGCTCGAAACATCGATTTTGCTAAAGCTTCTCGGATGCTGCCTGAACTGCTGTGCTCTTCCAGCACCATTGATCCAGACACTGAAGTATTCAACAAGGTGTGGTGATGTTAAATCTCCGAGAAGAGGTCTTTACGTTCTTAAAAATATGCTCAGAAAAGAAACTTTTCAGTGAAGGAAGGATGTGGAGGTGAGATGTGATGAATTATTTTAAAATGAAAATTAAAAAACTAGTCACAGAAACTAAATGATTCAAAACATGACTTGACAACTGTAAGCTCAAGTGCAAAATTAGAATATTGTTCTTCACGGAGAGTCATGGATATGTGAAATAAGCTCAAGGTTAAAGGATTTGGGGAGAAAAGCTGGATCAACATTAATTGGGGAATAGGACTGAAGGATAAACAGATAATTGTGGCTCCAAATGAGAGGTTACTCTATACAACAAGCTCGGGCAATAGATATTCACCCAAAGAAGCCTTGTGAATTAAAACTGTGTGATCTAAGAAAGAAGGTATGTACTTATATCAAATCTTCAGAATGTCTTCTGTTATTCACAGCCAATTACCTTTCCTTGAAGCATAACAACTATGGCAAACCAGCTAACCAATATCTTCAATCTCCGCTAATACGTTATCCCCTATATCATAAGCTATTCTATTTGATTTGCTACCTGTCAAATATCTAACAATATCAGTAAACAAGGTCACTTGAAAGATAATTCATTTAGGAATCTTTTTGTAAATATTTACCATCTTAGTTTGCATTATCCCTTCTGTGGCTTTTGTCCCTTGTATGCTTAGTATTTAAATAGTTTCGGACTCCTTTTACTGGCTTTGAATTCAGCTATTTACCATCTTGATGCTTTCTTGGACAATCATTTTGTGTTAATTTTTGTACTGATTAAAATGAGGACTATTATTGCTGAGTAATCACTGGCCATCACTAGTGAAAAGTATTGGAAAGTTGGTTCATTTTTATACCTTTGACAGAGGCAAAATCTGCCACTATACGATCTGCTCTCTTACTCTTCATCTACCTCTTGTCAAAAGTATAAGAAGAACATACTCTTCAACGTCTTTCAGTTCTGAAGAAGAGTCATGCCAGACTCAAAACTTTAACTATATTTCTAATGCTGCCAGACCTGCGGAGTTTCTCCAGCATTCTCTGTGTTTGTTTCAGATTTCCAGAATCCGCAGTATTTTGTTTAAGTAAGAGCAGGTCAAAGGCTGGGTGTTCTATGGTGACTGATTCATTTTCTCAATCCCCCATAGTCTTCTATCTATAAAACACAACTCATTAATATAATGGAATATTCTCCATTTGTATGCATGATGGCAATTTCACTGAAATGAAAGAAACCTAACACTATCTAGGTCAAAACAATCTACTAGATTGACACCTCAGCCAGTACCTTAAATGTTTACTTGCCTACACTGGTACAATGCCAAAATTTAGTCATAGAATCATGATAGTGTGGAGGCCAGCCATTTGGCCCATTGAGTCCACACCAACCCTCAGAAGAGCAACCTAACCAGACCCACTCCCTCGCATTTCCCATGGCTAACCTAAATATCCCTGGACACTCCGGGCAATTTAGCATGGCAAATCTGCCTAACATGCATTCTTTGGACTGTGGGAGGAAACCAGAGCATTCATGCAGACTTGGGGAGAACGCACAAACTCCACACAGTCAGTCGCCCAAAGATGGAATTGGACCCATATCTCTGGCACGATAAAACAGCAGTGCTAACCACAGAACCATCCCAAATTACTTGATTGCACTTCCCAAATTCATGACCTCTACCTTCTAGAAGGACAAAGATAGCCTGTGCATGACAGCATTACAACTTCCACGGTCTCCTCAAAGTAACATACAAATTGACTTGGAAACACAGTGCCATCACTGCTGGGTCAGGATGCAGGCACAGTTTCTCATCAGCAATTATGGATAGTCAGTAAATACCATCCACCATTAAATAAGAAAAAAAGCCTAGGTAATGCTACAGGTTAATACTTCTATCGGTTAGTCTCTATGTCTAAACAAAAACCATAGACAAATCCAGGGAGGAATTATGAGTGAAAGATTTTTCAATTTTGTGTAAAGATCAGGACCTATAGAACAGACTGGATTAGGACACCTTTGAATTTGTATAATGTTTGAAATGGTATTTGAACTTGCATGTCTTTTGTGCTCAGTCTAATTTTATCAAGACATAAATGTTAAATTGCTATAGGCAGTGTTATTGATATTGTATGAATAATGCTGTTGTTTCCATCCCATTCCACATTTCAAAATAGAGGTATGTTTTAATAAATGCTCCCTTTACTTGTTGGTTGAGTTTCATTTAACCAGACTTTGAAACTTTCTCTGTAACAGAGCTTAAAAACAAAAATATACATATTTATCAGGGTTGTTTATTCAAGCAAAAATATTTGGTTTGTATGCTCTTAAGCAGATTGCAATGGAAAAACTTGCTTTAAGAAATAAATGTCTGAAGTAACAGAAATGCCCACAACTTGTATTCTTCCAATAAACCATTTTGTTTCCAACATTTCATTTTAAAAAGTCTGATATTATTGAGTAGCCCAATAACTTTAAAGGGCCTCTCGGGCCACAACTTAATAAAGCAATATTACACAAGCTCTGTTAAACAGAAGCCAATATTGGACCTTTCAGGTTTCTTCTACTTAACCTATTTAGAGATGTTATGACACACCACTGGAGTAGATAGGACTTGTAACCAGGCCTCCTGACTCAGAGGTTATAGACACCACCACTGTGCAACAAGCAGCCGCTTAACAGTTTTTCAAACAGACTAAAATAATAGTTAAAGATCACACAACAGCAGGTTATAGACCAACAGTTTTTACTGGAAGCACATTAGCTTTCGGAGCGGCGCTCCTTCATCAGGTGGTAGTGTCGCTCCATCATGAAGGAGCGTCGCTCTGAAAGCTCGTGCTTCCAATTAAACCTGTTGGACTATAACCTGGTGCTGTGTGATTTTTAACTTTGTACACCCCAGTCCAACACCGGCATCTCCAAATCATGACTAAAATAATAAGTTACATATAAAATATCAACAGTGCAAAACAATGCTACTATTCTGTATTAACTACAACCTGCATTTTCTTAGCACCTCTAATATACTAACATGACTCAAGGTTTTTAAACAGGTAAAATTTGATCATGAAAATAATCTACCTTTCAATCTCAGATGGAGGAAAAACAATGCTATTTCATCAACAGCACTTTTGGCAGTCTTAAAGTAGAAGACATTGTAAGAATTTTTATTAGAATTCAATTCTAAACCTACCAAAAATATATGCGGTTGTGATGTTTGCAGCAGCTCTCATCCACTTCACCTTCCCATCATCATTATTTGGCAGGCTTTTCCATTCTATCACAAATGATGTCGGTTCGGGATTCAGGGGAAACATGCTCCAAGAAACAATCACACAGCTGTTGTTGATCATGGAGGCGTGAAGAGATCGTAGAACCTCTACTGCTGTGATCAAAGATTTTTTTAAATTACAAATGAAAATAATTGTGAATACAAGTTCTTATTAACTAATTATCGAAGTTATCAATATACATGAAAATCTATTTATTAGTTTATGGAATATCACTTGTATTAGATCCTTATTGTGATATGCAAGAAAAACTATTGTCTCAGAGACAACCATCGTCCATTGAACCAACCTTTGCTATTGTCCTTTGGGAAAATTAGTTTAACATTTTTTCTAGATGAACCAATGGAATTGAAAGCAATCACTGTGACACTTCTAATTTCATTATTAAGAAGAAAGCTGTAAGTTGTAACATTTCCAGCATGTTCCAGCCAGGTAATATTTTCTGTTGATTCGTATTTCAACATAAATCCTTTCACACTGCATAAGGCTTCATCTTTTGTCAGAGGCTGCATTGAAAACAAAAATAAATTCTTAATTGCTGTCAAAAAGATTTCAAATTCTTTTTTTTATTTTGACCATTTGTAATTATAATCATACTTACTTAATTAGCTAGTCATCAACCAAGTTGTCCATCCATTAAAATTAAAGGTAAATTATAGTCAAGCAAACTTCCATTACTTGGCTGTGGCAATCTAGATTGCATATTTTTCCAAACAAGTAATGCATTTTAAATTTCCAACAACTTTTTGCTATTTATCTACTTTTCATGCTTGTGTTTCGTCACCATATTGCTGTCTCACAAATGTAAAATGCTGTTTCTGTTAGATATTTTTAAAATGGGTGTCGGAGACATTCAACTTTAAAATGTATTGGAACTCCCCTGTCAGATGCTTTAGACTGAAACAATCTACTTTGAAAGCATTAATAATTAGCTGTAGCACTGAAGGCTAAACCAAATCAGTAGGTAGTCAGTCCATGTGACATTTTGTAAATCCCCACTTTGGAAATAGAACCAGTCTGACTCAAGTTGGGTTACAGCAGAAGCTAATCTCACACCCTTAATGCATTGTCTTAGCTGAGATGTCACCTATTTTTTATAAAACCTTAAGCTATCTCGGGACTGTGACTTGAGAGAAGTCCTGGCATTTCCATATTAATCAATCAAAACCTGCATCCCCATTCTAAGTGATTAAAGACTTAACAGCAATCTAGATTTGTTCAATACATTGTATCAGTTGTATGACACTTCGATCTTTCACTATCAATTCTGTGTTCTATGATCTTTCCCCTAACTACCTGATGAAAGAGCAGCACTCCGAAAGCTTGTACTCCCAAATAAACCTATTGGATTATAACCTGGTGTTGTGTGATTTTTAACTTTGTCCACCTAGTCCAATGCCAGCATCTCCATATTATGACTATAGATCAGGGCAGCAGTAGCGGAGATGCACTGGGAGAGGCCCCTACAAAGGCCTAGGACTTTTAGCCTTCGTACATCAAGGGACTGGAAATTGCAACATTCCTTGGACTGTGCACTTTACAAATAATATATATTGTATATCAAGAGTTTTGAAAATATATTAAGGTACCTAACAGTGAAATATGGTGCATCATGATCAATTTTGTATTTACTGACCTCGTTGTAATTTCCAATTTTAAATGTTTTGGCCTTGGCTTGATACCGAGTATATTTTCTGAATATTAAAATTATTACATTCATATAGAGTGCAACATAGTATGTTGGGATCAGTTGAATTTTCTTGAAAATTCTGTAATATTCATGCCAAATGTTCTGTAAATCTGATTTTAAAGTTATTCTGTTTGTGCTTGGAACAAATTAAAAGTGTTGTAATAGTTTGGATTTTCTGAGCAGCAGTGGTGATCATTATTGCAGGACTTGAGAACTCATGGATCTGATTGGAAAGTTGATTATGGAGTTATACATATTAAAAAAAATAGGTTTAAACATATCTTTGGTAACTATTCAGGTAAGTACCATGGTAATTGTACCAAATGTCTAATTCTAACACAAGAGTTGGAGACCTTGCATAGGGAAAAAGTGAGAACTACAGATGCTGGAGATCAAAGTCAAAAGTGTGGTAGTTGAAAAGCACAAATCAGGCAGCATCTGAGGAGCAGGAGTAGCTACGTTTTGAGCATAAGCCTTTCATCATTGGCCTCATTCCTAATGAAAGGCTTATGCCCAAAACGTCAATTCTCCTGCTCCTTGGATGCTGCCTGACCTGCTGTGCTTTTCCAGCACAACATGACCTTATATAGGGCCCTAAGGAGCAGAGGAATTGTCCAATGGAACTTAAAACATACTGGGGAATTCCCATGTTGGTCTGTGTGTCAGCACTTCCTTTAGGTCCCAACAGTTATCTTTACTAGTCTGTCTGGTTTCTGATGAACCAAAGAATGGAAAATTTGGCCCAATACATTAACCTAACTTAGTGTGCAAAATTCAGCTTTCCAACTGGAAAACGTTTCATGGAAATGTGTTAAGTTCTAGCTCCACTGTTTGCAAGATCACTTTACTAACAACCTACTGTGAAAATTAATTTGGGTTATCTACTCAATTCTGTAAAAGACCTGTTAACTAAACAGAAAACTGCCCTTTAATAGTTTTCCTTTTCTCAGCCTGACAAATGCATCTGTTGGCTATCACAAAGCTAGGTACCGGGAACTTCTTTAAGGTTCTTCCTGAGTAGTTGTCTCGACTTCTGCAGAATATTGGAGGAAGCACTGGATCTACATTAGATGTATATCAATGACATTGTTGAGGGGACCGAACATATAGTAGACAAATTTTCTGATGACACCAAGGTAGGTCAGAAAGTTGGTTGTCAAGTGTTTACAAAAAGATTTGAGTGGGAAAACATTCAATTGATGGAATATGAAGTGAGTAAAAGTGGACTTGTCCATTTTGAAGGAAGGATAGAAAAGCACCATTCTATTTAAATGGAGAGGAGTTGCAGAACATGGTGGTATGGAGGGATCTAGGAGTCCTGGTATATAAATAACAATTTGTAGATACAGTAAGTCTACTAGTCCAATGGGTGTTTATATTTATAAGAGGAATGGAATATAAAAGCAGGAAATTTTTGTCGGAGCTGGAGTATTGTGTACAGTGTTGGTTTCCTTACTTGAAATATATAATTCCTTTAGAGAAGGTTCATTGACTGAGTGATGAGGAACAGGTAAGGCTTTTAACAACTGGAGTACAGAAGAATGAGAGATGATTTTATTGAAACCAATAAGATCTTGAGGGGATTGTATAGGATAGATACTTAAAGGATGCTTCCACTTATGGGGAGAATAAAAGTAGGGGACCAAGTTTAAGAACAAAAGGTCCCCCTTTTAAGATGGAGAATGTTTTTTCTTTCTCAGCGGACTATTAGAATATGGAATTCTCTTTCCTAGAAAAGAGTGGAGGCTGGGTTTCTATAATTATTCAAGGTTGAGTTTGTTTTTGATACATAGGAAGTAAAGAGTTTCATGGTGCAGACAGGAAACTGAAACTGAGAACACATCCAGATCAGCAGCGATCGTATTGAAAGACAGAACAAATACAAAAGGCTTAATGGCCTACATATATTCCTATGACAAAGTTAAGATGCTCTCTGGGAAGATCCCCAATGAAACTGCCAATAAAAATATCTGGAAACACTACTGGTCTCTTTAAAAAAAGTACACTTGAGAATATGTAAAACATAAGCAAATATCAGTATAGAACACTTGCTTTTTAAAAAGGGTGCCAAAACACTTGCAAGTGAGCTTAAATCTATTTTAACATATGGAGTCCATTTTGGACTTTTGCCACTTCCTTATCTATTTCTTTCAGGCATCAAAGCTAAGACAATAGATAAGATAGGGTCACACCACAGCTTCCTCCAATGAGACAAGAATAAAATAGAATCCAAATGTTATCCAGTGGTGACTGTTGCCCAGTTTATCTGAATTTCTGTGGTGCCCATGGACTAGCCCACTGAATTAACATGCCATCGAGCCATGACACTGCCTACCAACTTCTTACTTCATTTCAATACCATACTTTATTGATCAGCAATATTTCTCCTTACCTTCCATTCTAGTGTGACGTGTGTATCCTTAGTCAAAGGATTCCTGTCTATAAATCTCCAAAAATCAGGCCCTGTTGTTGGTACTAAAGGAGAAAATATTAAAATAGCACTTTCATTTCAAAGTCTTCAGGAATGACAAGTAATTTGCAAAGTATGTTGTGAAATATGGTGATGGAGAATGGGGAAATTTATTGTGCAGAACTGAAAAGGGATGGATAAAGAAAATAAAATAAAAGCTGAAATACTAATAAATCAGTGTCGAAAAAGAAAGACTCACTAATGTTTCAGGTGCATTACTGTTGCAGTGCTGTATTCTCAAGTGCAATTCAGTTGAACAGATAATATGACTAAAAAGCAAGAGGTTTCAGCAGATCTATATATCTATAATATATAACCAGTTCAGATCACAGAGTAATTTCTTCACCTATTCTACATGACTGTCATGCAAGAATATGAACAACAAAACATTTACTTCAGTGGTCAAGCAGTAAATAGCAGTGCTGCAAAGAGACTCTTCCATTTTGTGATACCCAGTACCTAGATAATGCATTATTATCTAAGATACAATGTATGTTAGGCACAGAGTAAAGATTTCTGCCTATTTCAGCAATAGTTCACAATACGGGCGGCACAGTGGCTCAGTGGTTAGCACTGCTGCCTCACAGCACCAGGGTCCTTAGTTTGATTCCAGCCTGTCTGTGTGGAGTTTGCAAATTCTCCCTGTGTCTGCGTGGGTTTCCTCCAGGTGCTCCAGTTTCCTCCCACAATCCAAATATGTGCAGGTCAGGTGAATTGGCCATGCTAAGTTGCCCACAGTATTAGTCAGGGGTAAATATAGGGTAGGGGAATGGGTTTGGGTGGGTTTCTCTTCGGAGGGGCGGTGTGGACTTGTTGGGCCGAAGGGCCTGTTTTCACACTGTAGAGAATCTAATCTAATTTAATCCAATTGCATTTAAAAATGTCATTACTGATTTAGCATAACCTGAAAACGAGTGTTTTTATGTTTTCTTTAAGCGAGAATTGAAACACACTGACTAAAATTGTCTAAAGTTAACTATACGTATAATAAATATAAAAATATCTCCCCTCAATATAATATTTTTTTAAAAATACAGAAGTTTGAAATTAATTGATGGCAAAGTATCAGCAGAGTTACAGACTGCTGGAAAAGTTAATATGTGGTGACATGACTCATTTTGATGACCTATTTGAAAAGTAACTAGTATCTTTGCTTTACGATGAGTCATTTCTAACTGAATAGGATGGCAAGTTTGCAGGTGTTAATTTTGTCCTCCATAATAACAGCAAATATATTGTATACATGCTTGACTACTCAACAATGGAAAATGTTTATATTTGGTTATGTTAAAAACTTGTATTCCATCGTAGAACATCTACAGTAGGCACATTCTTGGACTTTATAATATTAATTATAAAATAGAAATTGAGACAGGCTCTTGCTCATGACTCAGTGGGTAATCTGCCAAATAGTGTTATGGTCAGCAATTGCCCTAAAATGAATTACACTGTTAATTGATTGCAGTTAAATGTGTGGTTAGAAAATTAAGCAAAGTCAAGGAGGAGAATATTAGATGGGACTCCTATTGTTCTACAGACTTCTGTTGAAAAAGCTTAAGAATATTGAATGAGGTCAAGATAGTCATCTTGATTGGGCTTTTTAACAAACACTCAAGTGTTTAAGGTCACACATGAACAAAAACCACTGGGTAAGTCATTCTAGGATTTGCAGAACGTGTAATCGTACCCAAGGAAAATGGGAAGATTCAGAGAAAGAAAGAAAACAAAAATGCAGCTAATAAAAATGTGTAATAACAACGAACACTACTTTTTTATGTGTGGAAAATATAGTTTAAAAGAAGAGTTTAGAATCATTGCATACAATCTGAATGTGCTCGTCGACAACTCTATTTTATGAGAATTTAGTAGTTGCTGACATAATGATAGTGCTAAGAGATTACCTTGGATATCTGCAAGGTTTGTGTACACTAAACTGCTCCATTCACTGTGGTATCCAGGTCCTTCAAATCTCAAACAACGTACCCGAACCACATATGTAACACAAGGATCAGTTACTTCAGTAATGATTGATGTTTTATTGACAGCAAATAAAGTCTGCAAAGAAAAACAAAAATGGTGATCAGTACACAACAAAGCTGAGTACAAAGACATTTCAGCTTTAGGCCCCAGTCTGTGATAAATTAATAAAAGATGCGCCCATAATTGTTAGGTATGGCAACATTGAAAAAAATTCTCCACATCCAAGATTTTAAAAATAGAAAATTCACTCTTATTTGTTTTCCCTATAAGATACTGGGTTTTGATCATTCTGAAAAGTGTTTGAGGTTTGATCTCAGCTCTGTACTGAATTAACTAACTTTACCAGAGTATACCAAGAACATGCTGGAAATGGTTTTGATATCACTGAGACAGAAAAAAATCAATAGCTGTGGGAGTTGGTTGGGAGGGAGCTATGCTCGGTAAGGAAAGAAATAGCAAATAGAGTTTCTTTTCCTAATAAGTTTTGAATAATTGCTCATGGAAGAACCATCAGAATTTATGGTTCCTGTCGCAAAATAACACTGTCTGCACCATTCAGGCTTTCGGAGGATGAATGGCAACTTAACAAAAGGTAAGGTCAATATAGTTGTGCCAACTTTAGGGCTGTTGGCTTATTAAAGGGAGAGAAACTGAACTGCTGGTGGTTTAGCCTGAGGGTTAGCCTCCTTCACGTGAAGGGGAGACCTTCATGGTGACCTCTGCCAGTTTGGGAATTGAACTTCTGCATCATAAACCAGCCATCCAGCCAACTCAACTAACCAATCCATGCTATGTTAATATATCTGACATTTTCTTCAAAAATCACCCAATGATAAGCACATAAATGTGACAGATAAGAATCCATTAAACATTCTTAGGAAAACTAATGTTCTGAAGGCTGCTGAGTTGTTTTATTACAATGTTCATCACCTAACTGTAAAAATACTACTGTTTAAGACTGAAGGTAAACCTTGGATTCATTTGACATTTTCTCCGCACAGACCAAAAGCATTTTTCATATATATCAAAGCACAATGATAAGTGTTATTGGGGATACAACATTTATTCAAATGTAAATACAGGACATTGGTTAGGCCACTGTCGGAATATTGCATGCCATTCTGGTCTCCTTCCTATCAGAAAGATGTTGTGAAACTTGAAAGGGTTCAGAAAAGATTTACAAGGATGTTGCCTGGGTTGGCGGATTTGAGCTATAGGGAGAAGCTGAACAGACTGGGGCTGTTTTCCCTAGAGCGTCAGAGGCTGAGGGGTGACCTTACAGAGGTTTACAAAATTCTGAGGGGCATGGATAGGGTAAATAGGCAAAGTCATTTCCCTGGGGTCAGGGAGTCCAGAACTGGAGGGCATAGGTTTAGGGTGAGAGGTGAAGGATATAAAAGAGACCTATGGGAGGCATTTGGATGGGTATATGAATAGGAAGGGTTTGGAGGGATATAGGCTGGGTGCTGGCAGGTGGGACTAGATTGGGGTGGGATATCTGGTCGACATGGACGGGTTGGACCGAAGGGTCTGTTTCCATGCTATACATCTCTATGACTCCAAAAGTATATACTTAACATGAAAAGTCTATTAGTCATTAAGACTGTTATTGCCATTGATAGATCTATTCAGAGATAGTTTAAATGCATACAACTCATCTCTAACAATGAATATTCTAAGCAACAAGTCTCTGATAAAGAAGAGGAGATAACAACAGGTAAAATTTAAGGAGATTAAAGCTTGTGAATCGTCCTGAATCTGCAAAAATAAATGATTAAAATTCAAGAACACAAATTCAAACATACTCATTTACTGGATTAGAAGTCACACAAATGCCACCATTGTGAAAACAAAAGTCAATGTAACACCTTGTGGTTCAATTGGTAGGCCTCCTACCCCTGAGCCAAAAGGCACTGGGGTTCAAAACTTGGAGTCCATGACTTGTAGACCATGGAAGAACTGTTTACAGTATGATTCAACTGTTTGTGATTCAATCTTTCAATATTCCACACATTGTCCAAGGGTAGAAACGAGTGTGAAGATATGTAAAATAAACTATTGTAGGCAGAGTATATTAACAAATTGATGAATATAAATTTCTTTGTATTCAAGTTTATAATTTGGTTTCAAACTTCAAATTGCATAGATTTGGCCTTTCATTCATCACAAGATTTTTGTAGTGATCATCCTGTTTAATACTTGCTTCACATTCCTGCTCTACACTGGTTTCATGTCTCCACAACCAATGTCTCAAAATAACCACTGAAAAATACATATCAAGGTCTCAATTCTCCCACCAACCCTGCAGAGCCCCACACACCAGCCACAGCTGGTGCCATCATCTGGTCTAAATGACTATTAACAGATCCTTGTTCAGGTACATATTATTTTGAACAACCAATTTCAAACTCCTTTCCACTGCCTCTGATATAAACACTCAAGTATTTCAGTTCTTTCCCTTTACTTTTTCCCATTTTTTGCAGGATGCATCCTTTACCATGAAACCACCACAATGGATGCCGGCAAATAGAAATCATTTTACGTTTGCCAGATTGCTTTACTATTGAGGTTAACAAGATAGCCAATTCAATATTATTTAAAAGAGACCCCATTGTGGACTATCAGTCAAGGTGAATTGAATCCTTAGACAAAGAACCTGCAACAGAGACAGATAGGAATTATAACATTTTCTATGATTTACTATGGGTAATATAATAGGATCCTCTCCTTAGATTATAAATATATGCTTTTTGTAGAGCCCACATTAAGTGTCAAACTAAATGCATTATGCAATTTAATACTGTTGAGCAAGACCCTATACAGTCTAAGCCTTCAGAAGGCGTCAAAACATATCAGCACACGTATCTGAAAAAGACAGCATTTGCAATAAAGGGGGTTTTATCACCTTTTGAAGGTCCCAGTGCACTTTGGTTTGTCCTGAGCTAGCTGTTTACAGCCTGAAGGGGAACCTTCAAAGAGATGTTATATTGGACATGTTAAGCTGAAAGCATCAAAGTATATCACCCAAAATATACTGAATTAAAAATGGACCTCTTGAACTTCCTGACCCCACATTCAAAAATACATGTGCTACTACCAAACACTGTTACATTTCCCACAACTGCTGCCAAAAATAGGCACGTCTGAATTTCAGAGCATTCTAGAGATAGGTTAAATCTGACATTTAAGGTTAGAGATGTAACTGCTATATGTTACAAAATGAAATGTGTGGGTAGGAATACCTGCAATAAAAGCACTTGTTTCTCAAATAATCAAATGAAAATAAACTACTGAAGTATTGCTATTTGAGTTTGTAACATCATTGGAGTCTTTCAATGAGATTATTTTGTTCTAATCACTTCCATTCATTTAATTTCCTTCTTGTGACTGACAGAAAACTGTCTAACAGTCTCTATACGTCACATAGCAAGGAAATTATGGCAACATTTTTTAAAAATTAAAATTTGTTACCATGAAACATATCCAGAACTTCATCGCATCACAGAGATTCTAGATATAGACTGGACACAAAAATTCTAAAGGTTTACAAAGCAAATGAAGCAATCAACAATCCAGGATTTTGACCCTGTGAGGATCAAGGAACAAAAAACAGGGCAGAATTTTACAGGAGTCCAAGGGACGTGGGCTATGCTGGGATCTGGTGTTGCCTATCTCAACATCAGGAGCATTTTGCTGCATCTTCTATGCTTTTGGTATGTAACAAGGTGGGTTTACTGCTAAGGGGCAAGTTGTCAATTAGGGGATTGTAGCTTGCTAAGTGTGGCACGGTGGCTCAGTGGTTAGCACTGGTGCCTCACAGTGCCAGGTACCCAGGTTCGATTCCAGCCTCAGGCGACTTTCCAAATAAGCAAAATGTCAAGAAATCTCAGCAAGGAAATCAGAGCAGGTACTTGATGACTTCAGCTCATCATTGGTTGTGATATTTGTCCATGTTGCACATCATGGCACGATGTACAGGCCCCAGCTACACACACCCCTCATATATGGACTTTGGCATCCAATATTTATCAACCCCTCATGATTATCGTGACACCTCTCTGATACACTTGCAGGATGTCTATGAAACACAGACCTGCATTCCCAGTTGTACCATCAACAGGGATTGAAAGGCTGCAGCAGGAACACTTTATGCACATGGACTGGCAACTAGCTCACACACTGGACCAGGCAACATCTCAGGGCTGATTGCTTAGAGTTATAGGGCTGCAGAGCATGAAAATTAATCTAGTCCCATTTGCCAGCATTAGGCCCTTATCCCTCTAAACCTTTCATATGCCTTTTAAATGTTGTAATTGTACCAGCCTCTACCACTTCCTCTTGCAGCTCATTCCATATATGCATCACCCTCTGGCATGAAAAAGTTTCCCCTTAAGTCCCTTTTAAATCTTTCACCTCTCACCTTAAACCCGTGCCCTCTAGTTTTAGACTTCACCACTCTGGGGAAAAGAAAAGACCTTGACTATTCACGCTATCCATGTCCGCATGATTTTATAAATTTCTATAAGGTCACCCCTCAGGGAAAATAGTCCCAGCCTATTCAACCTTTGACTATAATTCAAACCTACCAACACTGGCTTCATCTTTGTAAATCTTTTCTGAACCCTTTCAAGTTTCACAACATCCTTCCTACAGCAGGGGAGACTAGAACTGAAGGCAGTATTCCAAAAGTGGCCTAACCAATGTCCTGTATAGCTGCAACATGACCTCCCAACTCCTATATTCAATGCATTGAACAATAAAGGCAAGCATACCAAATGCCGCCTTCACTATCCTATCTACCTGCGACTCCACTTTCAAGGAGCTATGAACTTGCACTCCAAGGTCTCCTTATTCTGCAACATTCCCCAGGACTTTACCATTAAGTGTATAAGTCCTGTCCTGATTTGCTTTCCAAAATGTAGCACCTTACATTTAAGTAAATTAAACTCCATTTGCCACTCCTCAGCCCTTGACCCATCTGATCAAGGTCCCAGTGCACTCTGAGGTAACCTTCTTGGCTGTCCACTACATCTCCAATTTTGGTGTCATCTACCAACATACCAACCACATCCAAATGCTCTCTTAGTGCACATTAAATTTTTGGAGGGTGAGGAATGACAGTTTTCTGCATGACAGCGTGTTACCTCATTCCCAAGTACCAGCAGCTTCTTCAGTAAACACACATCCTGAGCAGCAAGCAGGCAACCAGGCTTGTAGTCTGAGAGAGTGCTCCTCACCAAGGTCCATGGAAATACCTCTCAGTCTAACTGGTAAAAGTCATGGGTTTGAAAGGTTCTGCCAAAGAAATCCAATGTGCTGATAGAGAAGATAGTGAAGGTTTAAGCTGGTGAATGGTGAATGAATCAAGAGGTTATATTCACTTATGAACAAGGAGCAGAAGTAGGTTCTTTAAGCCTGCTCCACCATTCGGTAACATCACAGATCATTTGCTGGTGTTCTAAAATCTACATTCCCCTTTACCCTCAATAATGTTTGAATCTCTTCCCTAACAAGAATCTGTCTACCTCTGACCTAAAATGTTCAATAATCCCAATGTCACCACTTCCTGAGGCAGACAATCTCCAAGTTGCACAACTCTTTGAAAGAAAAAAAATCTCCTCATTCCTGCCCTAAAAGGGTGATTCCTACTTTTAAAACAGTGTTCCCTAATTCTGGACTGACCCACAAGAGGAAATATCTTTTCCACATTGGGAGGAATGGTGGCTCAGTGATTAGTGCTGCTGCTTCACAGTGACTGTCTGTGTGGAGTTTGCACATTCTCCCTGTGCCTGCATGGGTTTCCTCTGGGTGCTCCGGTTTCCTCCCGCAGTCCAAAGATGTGCGGCTAGGTGGATTGGCCATGTTAAGTTGCCCATAGTGTGTAGGGGCATGCAGGCCAGGTGGATTAGCCATGGGGAAAACATCTTTCCTCATAAGGTAACCACCTCATTCCAGGATTGAATCCAGTACATCTCCCTGAACTACCTCAAATATATTTACATCCTTCCTTAAATGAGACCAAAATTGCACTGTGTTCAAGATAAGATCTCATCAATACTCTATATGTCTGAAGCATAATCCCCTTACTTTCATATCTAATTTTCATAATGAAGGATAACATTCCATTAGCTTTCTCAATTATTTACCCTAGCTGCACACTAACATTTAACATACACTAGAATACCAAGATCCCATGGCACTTTGAAATTCTGCACTCATTCTTGATTTAAATGTTACTATGCTTTGAACTGAGGAAGGATCACCGGACCAGAAATGTTAACTCTGATTTCTCTTCACAGATGTAGCCAGACCTGTCGAGCTTTTCCAGCAACATCAGTTTTTTGTGGTATGGCTCCAACCTGTGAAGTCTTTCCTCTGAATACCATGAGCGCAGTTTTTCTTGGGTTCCTTTATGTTACAGTTGGTCAAATGCTCCCATCATGTCAAGGATGGGAGCTCTTTCTCAGCTCTTTCGTCAATGTTTTAACCAAGACAGTAATGACCCTAGCTGAATTCAAACTAAGCATTGTTGAGCATGTTATTGTTGTATAGCTGCTGTTCGTTAGAGCTTTCATTACTTTGCTGTTAACCTGCACTGATGGGCAGCAATTGACTGGGTCAATTATGTCCTGCTTTTTATGGACAGGACAGAGCTGAGCAATTTGGCAGGTTGATGCTCTGACTGTAGCTACAGGGTGTGTCGTTCTGCAGCATCCATCTTAAGTACTACAATCAGAATGCTGCCAGGTCCATAGCCTTTACAGCATCCACATGGAGAGAATCAATTTGGCTGAATACTGACATCCATGAGGATGGAGAGCTCAGAAGGAGCATGATGAAGGGCTTTTGCCCGAAACATCGATTTTCCTGCTCCTCGGATGCTGCCTGAATTGCTGTGCTTTTCCAGCACCACTCTAATCTAGATACTTGTGAACCCTCCTCTCAGGTTAGTTGGTTAATTTTACACCACCACCACCATGGTAGCATTTGACTAAGTGCAGCACCAAGGATCTAAACCGATGTCAATGTGACCGGATTACAGAACATTGATTTGATCTATTGTTGTGGGACTGCCCGATTTTATCGAATCCTGTTTCCAGTGTTTGGCTCGTAGTAGTCCTGTAGGCAGCGTCACCAAGTGACATCACAGCTTTAGGTTTTCCTATTTCGCTCCATGCATGCTCTCCTGCACTCTCCATTGAATCATGGTTCATTCTAAATAGTAAAGGTAGAGTAGAAGATATGCCAGGTCATAAGGTTACAGATTATGGTTGAAAAGAATTCTGCTGTTGTTGATGTTCTACAACTCCTCATGGATGTCCAGTTTTGAGTTGCTGTGGATATATTTTACTTATCATAGCAGTAGTGCTACACAACACAATAAAGAGCATCTTCATTAAGATGGGACTTCATCTCCACAAGGAGTATGCAGAGACCACTCCTACTTATATTATTATATGCATTTATAAGAGGTAGATGACAGAGGACAAGGATCAAGTTTTTTCCTTTTTTTTGGTTCTCTTGCCTTCAGTTGCAGGTCCAGTCTAGCAGCTATGTCCTTCAGGGTTAGGCCAGTTGCATCAGTCATGATACTTATTGGGGCTACTTCATTGATAATTCATATGTTTTAGAAATCAAATGTTAGGCTTAATAATTAAACTATTAGTCATAGATGATTGAGAGCATCTACTGGAGAAATCAATCAGTAAGCACGAGTTAACTATAGTTAAAAACTAACTAGTGTTTATCTTACAAGTCAGAAACGATAATGACAATCTTGAAAAAAGAATGAACTTGTAATGAGACCATGCACTCTGACTGTAAGGCTGTATTAGAAGTATAAATTATTCATTTGTTTTACTGAATCAAGGAGTTATGCTAAATATAAAACAATTAAATTGCATTTCTGTCTGACCATTTCTTTTGTCTGACATCAAACCATGTTGCCATAGAGATACTGATTCAGGGTGGAACCTGCTTAGAAGGTTCTTTTGTTTAATTTATGTGTCTCTGTTGCTGGCAGTTGTAAATCAGTTCAGATGTGAACAGACAGGGCAGTAACAGATTTGGTCTTGTGTAGATTGCAATTCACTGAATTAGGAGAGCCAAAACAAATAGATGTTCGTTAGTCAAGTCTGTACTTCACAAGGAGAAAGAATACTATCTTTATCATGCACCATGTGGAATATAAATGAGGGCTCTATCTCGGTTTGGATTTCATTAGGAAAAGCAGCTGCATGAGTTGCATAGCTTAAAGCTACACTGGCACTCACTGACTCTTGAGGGAGAAAGAATCCAAAAGTCAATGTGAAACTTGGACAGGGTGAAAGGATCTGCCAGGATCTAGGAATTAACCATAGGACCAGTCACAAATGCAAAGAATGCTGGTGAAACTCAACAGGATTGCCAGCATCTGTGAGGAGAGCATAGGAGTTGAGGTTTTGAAAATCAGAAATTGCTGGAAAAACTCAGTAGGTCAGGCAGCAGCTGTGGAGAGAAAGTAGAGTTAACATTTGCTGTGCCAGAAAGACCAGTAAATGGAGGAATGCCACTATTATAGGGAGAACAGGAAGAGCCATTGGCAAATATAAACATTAGCTAAATATGTAAGATGTGGGACAACAGGTAAGATACATGGATTGTGAAATCAGGTAGAGGTATGGAAGACCAGAAAACACAGTATAAATTCTGAAAATGGACCTGGAAGTGAACAAAATAGGAAAATATCAGACTTATAAAAGGAATTCTGATCTCAGGAAGAGGAGATCTTGTAGTAGTAGTTGTCAAGAACAAGTAGAGCTAATAGTTTGACAAGAAAACAAGAATTATGGAACAAGTTGGCAATGTCAAAAGAAGTAGATTGAAAGGTTCTAGAGGATTCAAACAAATTAAGTGATAAGTTATTAAAAGATGCCAAACAAAATAAATGGGAGAGCTGGAGAGAACTTGAAATAGAGGTGCAGAAAGCCTTTTCAAAAAAATTGACAGGCACAGAAAAAAATGCCTCCTGATGGGACATATGACCATAGGAGCAGAAATTAGGCCATTCAGTCCATCAAATCTGCTTCGCCATATAATCATGGCTGATAAATTTCTCAACCCCATTCTCCTACTTTCTCCCCATAAGCCTTGATCTCCTTGATACTCAAGAACCTATTTATTTCAGTCTTAAATATACTCAATGACCTGACCTTCACAGCCTTCTCTGGCACTGAATTCCATAGATACACCACTCTCTGGCTGAAGAAGTTTCTCCTTATCTCCATTCTGAAAGGTCTTCCCTTTACTCTAAGGCTGTGCCATCGGGTCCTGGTCTCTCCCATCAATGGAAACATCTTCCCAACATTTACTCTGTCCAGGCCGTTCAGTAATCTGTATGTTTCAATTAGATCTCCTGCCTCAGTCTTCTAAACTCCATCAACTATAGATCCAGAGTCCTCAAACATTCTTCATATGAGAGAATCTAGACTAAAACTCCCAAGTTTCTTTGCACTTCAGGTTTCTGAATTTTCTCCAGATTTAGAAAATAGTTCATGCGTCTATTCTTCCTAACAAAATGTATGACCTCACGCTTTCCCATGTTGTACTCCATCTGCCATTTTTTTGCTCACACTCCTAACCTGTCCAAATCCTTCTGCAGCCTCCCCACCTCCTCGATGCTACCTGTTCCTCTACCTATCTTTGTATGAGATGAAGTCAGATTGGCGCCTTTGGGATTTGAAGAGAACCTCACTGTTCGAGATGTTAGAATGGATTCTGCTACTGCAGGAAAGGTTATCCAATGATCAATTTTATCTCTTTAGCAACATACTTGTGGAAAAGTACATCAATCAATATAAAATTACATTATTGCGGGATGATAATCATTGAAGGAAAGTATTTTTGGAACCACCTAAAGAAGGACATGACATACAGAAGAAGAACTAAACAAATGGGTTAAATGATGCAGCAAGGGTTTGGTATTTCTCAGCTGAATCCATTGTGCTGAAAGTAGGCTGCATTCAGGTTAAAGCAGACTCAGCAATATTGTGCAATTATCACAAAGAGAAAACGACAGGCATCATTATGATGCACATTAATGATATTATGTGGGAAGATTCTTCAGAATTTGAGTGATGTGTGACAGATAAAGTAAAAAGGGAAATTATGATGGGGAGTCAGGAGTGGGGCAAGAGGGCTGACCTTTAAATACATAGGATTGAAAATTAAGCATGACTATCTAGGAGTCACTTTGGATCAATAGTCTTACTTGAAAAATGTTAATTACCTTCCAATAAATTGGGCCAGGTCCTCACAGAAAGATGATGATGCATCCAGGTAAGAATCAGAGCCATTAAGAAGTTTGATTCAATAGTTTAACAAGTTGGGCACTCAGACTAGACCTGATTCCAATTATGATGTATTGGAATGAGAACTGTGATGAAACATGCAATTGCTGCTGGAGCAAGTCTTGACAGCAAATGAAATATTAAAACCAGTTAAATCCAGGCACTGATAGACTCACATTTTTGAGTTGGGCAATGCTCTGTTATTATTAGTGGGAAAGAGGAATAAATGTTGTCTGTAGCTGGGAAGCCAAGAAAATAAAACAAAAGGTAATTAAAAGTATATTACTTGGTGAAACAGTCGCACTGTTGGAAACTATAGATACTGGGATGATTCATCAAATATTCTAATGAGCATGCTATACAACTGGGCAATCTGAGGGAAAAAGTGAGGACTGCAGATGCTGGAGATCAGAGCTGAAAAATGTATTGCTGGAAAAGCGCAGCAGGTCAGGCAGCATCCAAGGAGCAGGAGAATCGATGTTTCGGGCAAAAGCCCTTCTTCAGGAATCCTGATTTTTCAACTGGGCAATCTGAGACAAGTTTTTCTCATAAAACATTATGTGATATCTGTTCTTGCTCGGGTAATATATATTCACCCAAATGTGTTGCTGACAAACAGCTGAAGATTGACCTTGCTTGCATAAGGGAAATGTTTGAAATAAAAGAATTTTCTGAAATAAAGTGAGTTGACACAGTTCAGCAGTTGTCAGATTGTTTCACAAAAATGGTGGAAATTATTGGAAATCTTCAAAGATGGGCACCTGGTGGTATGGGGAGCAATAAGAACATTGAAAAAGAAATAATTTTTATTAACGCACTTTCAGATTAAACATGTTATCTTTTCGGTTTAAATGAAAATGAGAATATGGAAGTTTAATTATTTTATACAAAAATTTAAAAATATTTTGCTCGTGATCAGCTGTACTATCAGGGAAGAAACAGTGTATGCAAAAAAACGTATATTGTTTAATTTTCAAAATCTTCAAAAACTTTGTTTAAAAAGAGAATTTGTTAATATAACTATTAACTAACTGATTGGACTAACTGATTAATTAATTATCTAGTTTGACATAAAGGAGAACAGGAGAGACTATTGTGAGGAAAGAGCTGTAAGACAGCACAGTTAATGAACTCTTTTCACAAAGAAAAGCTTCTTGGTTTGCGTCTCACCAATTGGCAGAAATTTGAATTGACAAGCAATCCTACACAGTGCAGTACTGCTGCACCAAAGTGACAGGCCAGATTGAAAAAAGATACTTGAGGTTTGACCACAGTCGGATTCCTAATGTATTTCTCCAAGTTGTTACGACTTAAATATTTTCAAAGGTAAAGATGGAATGTTCCAAAGCATTCTTCCACACTATCTAATGAAAAGGATGCATGTAAATGGCATTTATATGGAACTAACATTACATCCTCTTTCCTCTTGCTCATGCCACTCTGAAACACTATTTTATAAGGTTGGTACAAGTTACTATTTCTCCTGCATTCCCTGCTTTGCTCGACATTTCCTAATGGCTAATGTTGCTGAGATCATGCATATGTCTGTGTGTGAGGGAGACAGGAGGGTGAAGCAGATTTTCAACGATAATCTTCACTTCAGTACTTCGGGGATTTGACAGGTACTTCAAAATGTTGTACAGTTTAGTGCAAGCTTTGTAAACTTCTGGTAGATCATCCTACCTTCCAGTTACCTTCCATTTCATTCTCGGCGTACTGGATTTCAAACTGAAGTTTGTATGGTGGCAGGCGCGGCTTCTCCCAGCTTATATTGAGACGCCCTTCATTTTGGGTGATTTCTGCATCAACATTAAATGGTGCCCAAGGTTTCACTATCAGTAGGAAAAGAAAGAAAGTAACATCAATAGTGTTGTAGTACTTTCAAAACTTGAGGTCTGCATTAGATAAATCGTTCAGCAGTCCATGCACAGATGTCTGCCTCTGTTGTTTCTATTTGCATATGACGTCCAAGACTCTCAAATGGATTCTCAGCGTGAGTTCTGTTTTGACAGGTAGAAGTTGAGTTTTCTCTGTGATTGATTTACAGCTTTATGAGTTTATATTAAGTTATACTTTTCTTCTGTATTGTCAATGTTGGATGTTTATTGCACAAGGTAAAGAAATATGAGTTGTGGGAATGCTTCTGATCTTCATACAGTGAATTTGTCTGATTGACAATGTTATTGGGTTGGAGAAAGAACAGTTTTTAATCAAATCATATTTCTGAATGAGTGGTTATCCCTCATCATTCCAAGACATGCCAGTGTTAATATTGGCTCATTGGTTCCGTACACATTGCATACAGAGAGCTTGGTCATGGATGTGGCATGCCGTGGTAATAGAGGAGGAACTGAACGGGGTTTCTGTGGCAACATGCGGGATTCGAGGATGGTGTGTTGCCTTCCTGGTGCCAGGATTAAGGACATCGCAGATAGAGTGCAGGAAATCCTCAAGGGCGAAGGTGAAGAGCCAGAGGTGGTGGTACATGTCGGCATGAGCTTGAGGCTCATTTGGAAATTGGCAGTTGCGATGTTGTGGGGATAACAGAGGCGTGGCTTCGAGTGGACAGGGCCTGGGAAATGAATATTCAAGGCTATACGTGCTATCGTAAGGACAGACTGACGGGCAGAGGGGGTGGGGTGGCCATGTTGGTAAGGAATGATATTCAGTCCCTTGCACGGGAGGACCTAGAATCAGGGGATGTAGAGTCAGTATGGATAGAGCTGAGAAATTCTAAGGGTAGAAAAACCCCCTTGGGAGTTATCTACATGCCCCCAAACAGTAGGCTAGATGTAGGGTGTAATTTGAATAAAGAGCTGAAATTGGCCTGTCGCAAAGATATTACTACAGTTGTTATGGGGGATTTCAGCATGCAGGTAGACTGGGAGAATCAGGATGGTATGGGACCTCAAGAAAGGGAGTTTGTAGAGTGTCGCCGAGATGGATTCTTAGAACAACTGGTGCTGGGCCTACCAGGGAGAAGGCAATTCTGGATCTGGTGTTGTGCAACTAACTGGATTTGATCAGGGACCTCGAAGTGAAGGAGCCATTAGGAGGTAGTGACCACAATACAATAAGCTTTAATCTGCAATTTGAAAGGGAGAGGGTACAATCAGTAGTGACAATATTTCAGTTGAATAAAGGGAACTATGGAGCTATGAAAGGAAATACGCAGAGAAAAAATGAGGTACGAAGGTAAACTAGCCAAAAATATAAAGGAAGATAGTAAAAGCTTTTTTAGATATGTGAAAGGAAAAAAAATGGTTAAGACTAAAATTGGGCCCTTGAAGACAGAAACGGTTGAATATATTACGGGGAACAAAGAAATGGCAGAAGAGTTGAATTGGTACTTCAGATCTGTGTTCACTGGGGAAGACACAAGCAATCTCCCAGAGGTAATAGTGGCTGAAGAACCTGAATTGATGGGAATTTATATTTGTGTTGAAAAATGTGGTGCTGGATAAACACAGCAGGCCAGGCAGCATCCGAGGAGCAGGAGAATCTTCAGGAAGGGCTTCTTCGGCTTATGCTCCTCCTGTGTTTTTCAAGCACCACATTTTTCAACTCTGGTACTCCAGCATCTTCGGTCCTCACTTTCTCCCAGGGAATTTATATTTGCCAGGAAATGGTGTTGGAGAGACTGTTAGGTCTGAAGGCTGATAAGTCCCCCAGGGCCTGATGGTCTACATCCCAGGGTAGAAATTGTGGATGCATTGGTGATCATTTTCCAATGTTCTATAGATTCAGGATCAGTTCCTGCGGATTGGAGGGTGGCTAATGTTGTCCCATTTTATAAGAAAGGAGGGAGATAGAAAGCAGGGAATTATAGACCAGTTAGTCTGACCTCAGTGGTGGGTAAGATGCTGGAGTCAATTATAAAGAATGAAATTACGACACATCTAGATAGCAGTAACAGGATAGGTCAGAGTCAGCATAGATTTATGAAGGGGAAATCATGCTTGACTAATCTTCTGGAATTTTTTGATGATGTAACTCTGAAGATGGACAAGGGAGATCCAGTGGATGTAGTGTACCTGGACGTTCAGATAAAGTCCCACATAGGAGGTTAGTGAGCAAAATTAGGGCGCATGGTATTGGTGGCAAAATACTGACTTAGACTGAAAATTGGTTGGCTGACAGGAAACAAAGAGTAGTGATAAACGGCTCCCTTTCGGAATGGCAGGCGGTGATCAGTGGGGTACCGCAGGGATCAGTGCTGGGACCCCAGCTTTTTACAACATACATTAATGATATAGATGATGGTATTAAAGATAACATCAGCAAATTTGCTGATGATACAAAGCTGGGTGGCAGGGTGAAATGTGAGGAGGATGCTAGGAGATTACAGGGTGAACTGGACAGGCTAGCTGAGTGGACAAATGCATGGCAGATGCAGTTTAATGTGGATAAATGTGTGGTTATCCACTTTGGTGGCAAGAACAGGAAGGCAGATTACTACCTAAATGGAGTCAGGTTAGGTAAAGGGGCAGTACAACAAGATCTAGGTGTTCTTGTACATCAGTCAATGAAAGCAAGCATGCAGGTACAGCAGGCAGTGAAGAAAGCTAATAGCATGCTGGCCTTTATATCAAGAGGAATTGAGTATAGAAGCAAAGATGTTCTCCTGCAGCTGTACAGGGCCTGGTGAGACCGCACCTGTAATACTGTGTGCAGTTTTGGTCTCCAAATTTGAGGAAAGACATTCTGGCTATTGAGGGAGTGCAGCGTAGGTTCACGAGGTCCATTCCCGGAATGGCGGGACTATCTTACGTTGAAAGATTAGAGCGACTGGGCTTGTATACCCTTGAGTTTAGAAGGCTGAGAGGGGATCTGATTGAGACGTATAAGAATATTAAAGGATTGGACACTATGGAGGCAGGAAGCGTGTTTCCGCTGATGGGTGAGTCCCGAACCAGAGGACACAGTTTAAAAATAAGGGGTAGGCCA
>NC_057720.1:57298968-57320856 GCF_004010195.1 Chiloscyllium plagiosum
GATCAGCCATGATCATAATGAATGGTGGTGCTGGCTCGAAGGGCAGAATGGCCTACTCCTGCACCTGTTGTCTATTGTCTATTGGGTTGTGTGGAAATGACCTGGGGGTGCATGGAGATGACATGGAATGTGAAGGAGAGAGTGGAGGGTATGTAAGGGGTGCAGACTGGAAGGCCCTACAGATTTTGAAACAACTGTGATGAGGTTCCAGAGAACAGAGGCCGGCCAGCTCTGTTAAGCATTCACCTACTCACCTTGTCGCTTCTAATCTACTTCTGCGATTGACAGAAATTTCCTAACTTCAGCTACTTACCTCAATTACAGAAATCTGACCCAATGAGTTACTTGCAGTTCTCAATCTTTATGATGTCACTAAACTGGAAGGGTTCTACATAAAGGAAAGGACTGCCCCTGTAATACCACATACTCCACAAAGTAAAGTAACAAGGTTCAATGAAAGGCACCAATAAATCCAGAGTTATTAATGGGTCAATACAAAAGAATACATTGCTTCATTAAACCTCTTGAAATAATACTGTCTATATATTGTCATTAAGAAGGCTATTAAATAATATAAATTGAAGCTTCAATTAAAACCAAAGTCATGTACATGCTAGAGATTTGAAATAAAAACAGAAAGTGTTGTAGAAACTCAGCAGGTCTAGAACCATTTGTGGAGCAAAAAACAGAGTTAATGTTTTGAATCGAATATTACTTCTTCAGAACACAAATAATTGATACTTGCTTCACTTTGAGAATAGAAATTATAATATGTCCCTTTATTAATCTCAAGAGTAGAACTGTAATACAAATGGCTTAGACTTTTACTAGAGACCAATAAAGCTTGACTCACCTACATCCATAGGAATTACACAGGTTGGTGGAGATTTGAATGTTGTTTCTTGATGGTTAAATTCTAACCACATCACATGGCCAAAGGTGAGATTGATGGGCTTTATATGACATTCATAAAATTCATTAATCACCAGAGGGCATTCTTTAATATCAACATTTTCATCTTCAACTTGTAGGTTATCACACCAAGACCCTTTCCTTTTAAGAAAAGAAGAATCATAGACAACATGGACATTGTCTTAATCAAGTCAAATTATACATCAAATAATAATAGCAAAATGTTGAACTCGTTTTACAGGTCTGCTAGATTCAGTTCAGACCTTATGCAATACCTTTACTAACTGAGCAATCAGAAGTTATTCACCCCCCCCCCTCCCCCAACCACCCCCAAAAAAGATAAGTATAAATTATCCTTACATGTAATACTTTAGTTTGTAGTTGCTGACTGTGCCTGTTTTCAATGTTCTTGGGAGCCATCTACAGATCATTGTTTCCATTGCACCATTAGTCTCACATGAGATGTTACTTTTCATATCTAATTACAAATATCAAAATTATGAGAAATGTAGTAAAAGCATCTTTGTACACGGGAAAAAACAGGAAGCTAATATTTTGATTTAAAACTGGTAATATCAGATAAAATAAAGTTAAATGTATAAAGATAATCTGAAGCACTTATCTAGACACATTAATTATAATTACTTTCATATGAATTTTTGAACATCCTTAAAAATATTATAGGTAGACTAGACAATTTCATAAAATTATATTGTATATACTCAAAAACCAGCTCCAAATAGTTAAATATTATAGTTATTCAATATGTAAATCTATTCAGAAAAGGACATTCAATTAGCGCGTTTTGAGTAGATTTACAGCTCAGGTTGAGGTTCTGGATGTAGGTTTGCTTACTGAGCTGGAAGGTTCATTTTCAGATGTTTTGTCACCATACTAGGTGACATCAGCAGCGAGCCTCCGGATGAAGCACTGGTGGCATGGCCTGCTTTCTATTTATGTATTTAAGTTTCCTTGGGTTGGTGATGTCGTTTCCTGTGGTGATGTCCTGTTACTTTTCTCAGGGGTGATAAATGGGATCCAAGTCAATGTGTTTCTTGATAGAATTCCGGTTGGAGTGCCATGCTTCTAGGAATTCTTGTGCGTGTCTCTGTTTGGCTTGTCCTAGGATGGATATGTTGTCCCAGTCTATATGTAAGGATCCTAGTGAGAGTGAGTCATGTCTTTTTGTGGCTAGTTGATGTTTATGTCCAACAGGATACATCCAAACAGAGGTACGTACGAGAATTCCTAGAAACATAACATTCCAACCGGAACTCTATCAAGAATCACATTGGCT
Source organism: Chiloscyllium plagiosum (assembly GCF_004010195.1). NCBI lineage: Eukaryota > Metazoa > Chordata > Chondrichthyes > Orectolobiformes > Hemiscylliidae > Chiloscyllium > Chiloscyllium plagiosum. The sequence continues at coordinate 57,301,178 of NC_057720.1, forward strand.
TGGATCCCATTTACCACTCCCTGAGAAGAAGAACAGGAAATGATATCACCACAGGAAATTACTTCAACATCCCAAGGAAACCTAAACACAAGTAGAAAGCGGGCCATGCCACTAGTGCTTCATCCAGAGGCTCACTGATGATGTTACCTAGTATGGTGACAAAACATCTGAAACTGAACCTTCCAGCTCAGCGAGCAAATCTACATCCAAGGACATTCAGTAATGCAATTTTGAATTTAAAATATTTTAGTAATACTTGTTATATAATTTCAACCAATAAAGAATTTCCTGTAAAGGTATGCAAGCATTAAATGTATAATAAGTTGTATCTTTTTATAAGATTACCTACACTCTGGTAATGATCTAAGGTGAGCATGTGCTCACTGATAAACCCCATTGGATTTAAACAGTAGTCTGACATTGTCAAATATAATGTACTTTTGAGAGGGAAAGAAGTTGAATCAACTAGTTATGACAACATTTTATAGAGGAGGCTTCATACTGAAACATAAACACCCTGCTCTACTAAAAAAAACTTATTCTGGGATGCAATCCTATAGCACTTCCCATTACCTTATCTAAATTACTGATTTTCCTATACCATAAGTCCACAGTTCTTTCAATTTTTAACCTACAAGGCTAAATGATTACTCATGGAGGTGGATCCCAGCATGTCTGAAAGGAAAATAAAGTTTGCAAAATTGATAACAGGAATAAATGATCATGAATTGCTTTAGAACTTAAATAATTAATGGTGGGGCCCGGGGTAGTGGTTGAAATACATAATTCTTGGAAGTTTGCATCACAGGTAGACAGGGTGGTGAAGAAGGCGTTTAGCATGCTTGCCTTCATTGCTCATATCCTTAAGTATAGGAGTTGGAATGTCATGTTGAGGTTGTACAGGCCCTTCTGGAGTATTGTGTGCAGTTCTAGTCACCCTGTTATAGGAAGGATATTATTAAATTGGAAAGAGTTCAGAAAAGATTTACCAGGATGGTGCTGGAAATGGAAGGTTTGAGTTATAAAAATAGGCTGGGACTTTTTCATTGGAGTAGAGGAGGTTGAGGAATGACGATATAGAGGTTTTTAAAATCATGAGGGACATAGATAAGGAGAGTTCAGAATGAGGGGACATACTTGTAAGGTGAGAGAAGAAAATTTTAAAAAGGATATGAGGGCATGAACCATTCTTTTTTTACACAGAGTGGTTCACGTGTTGAATGAACTGCTAGAGGAAGTACAATTAAAACATTTAAAAGACATAGGATAAGTACATGAATAGGAAAGGTTTTGAGGGATACAGGCCAAATGCAGGCAAGTGGGGCTAGTTTAGTTTGGGAACATAGTTGGTATGGACTAATTGGGCTGAAGGGTCTGTTTCCATGTTGTATGACTCTGACTCTATAACTCAAATTGCCAGAAAACATGCATTATATTTTCCAAAAGTATCTTACCAATTACGATTATTTCAGCATAACGAAAGTTACATATATTCCTTTCTTCATTTTGAAGGCAACACTGTAGCAAGTTGCACTGGGATTGTCCATTTGATGTTACGTTGAGGAGAGTAACACTGGTTTCATGATCATTGATTAATGTATATTGATGGTCTGGAATTTTTTCATTCATATTTAACCACCAGACGACATTGTTAGTGGTTAGAGTCTGATTATAAAAAACACACCTCACTGTAACATCCGAGCCAACAGTGGTCAGCACTTGAGGAGGGTAATATGTAATTTCTGTCAAAAAATATTTGCAAGTTAAAGAATTAGATATTTGTCTTAGAATTAATACATTTATAAATATATAACACTTCATGTTATTACCAAAAGAATAGTATTATGTCTTTCTCCAGCCTGGGTTTGACCACAGTACACAAACCTAAAGACTGATGAACGGATTCAAAATTCCCAACTTGCTGTATGTCTGTGTTTCGTTAATCCTTATCATTCACATTTTCCTCATTGGTGAGGCAAAGATACATAAGAGTTGAATTAGGTAGTTATTTCATGTAAAAAATGAAACTTCATAAATAGTTTGTACTAACTGATCCAAATAAGCCTAAGGTAGTTCAACAACCACAAAACAATCTTACCAATTATTTTGACATAGAAAAAATGCATTTGGTTCTTTTATTTGCTTTTAGCTGCATGAATACAAGCATATGTGATCATTCTGACCATATAAATCACTAGTTCATTAGTGAGTATTAAGCAGTAGGCTGGGAATTATTTGAGCAGGTGAGGAATAGTGTCATTAAGGACTATTTGGAACAAAACATTCCGTGTTTCTTGAAGTATGCCATTCATTTCAGCTAAAAGCAAGAAGACAAAATGTTATCCATTACGCCATTAAAGTAGACATTATTAACTCACTTGGGCCTAGTTTCCTTCCTCTCTCTGTGTGCTACTGTTCTAATAATTTAACATTATAAAATTCTAATGAACTGTATTCTTTTTTTGAAATATTTTCTTTATGATGTTGCCAACAGGCAAAAAAAATCCACAAAGAATCTATCTGCCCTCCATACATTAACAATTTCACTTGTAAATCAATGAGTTTAGCTGTCAGGGGACCAGAGCATAGTCTTGGATCCTCATATTATTTGGATGTGAACCATTATGAAGCAGTACTTTTCACAAGACTTGATGACACCTGAAACTGACACAAGTATAGGTTGAGTGGGAGAGAAAATTCCAGCTTTCAGACTTGCACTTTTATTGCATCTTCCACGCCATACATAGGATATTCTGGAATGTTTTAGAACAGTGAAACACATTTGAAGTGTAATTACTATTCTAAAGTAGGAAATGGGATAGTGAATTTGTGCACAGCAGGGTCCCAGAAGCAAATATACGTTAATCATCAACCAAATAATCTTTGCTCAGTTTTGGTTCATGGATAAATGTCTTATAACCTCTCATGATTTTTTTGATTAGTGCCATGTATCAGTTCCATCCACCTAACTGGTTAGATTTGTCTTAGTTTAATGTGAACCAAAGAACAGCATCTCTGACAGTGCAGCATTCTCTGTACTGCACTGAGATGTCATCCTGAAATCTGTACTCAACTCTCTGGGACTTGAACCCATGAACATGTGATTCAGAGACATGAATGCTACCACTGAACCAAGGCTGATAACAGTTTGAATCATATTCATATAAAATTTGTAAGAAGGTTTATATTTTATCATAAAAATCAAATTATATTTTGCTATGTTGTGAGAATATTCTTCATTATCTAAAATGCAATAATATGGAAGATCAGACCATTTAACCTATAATTAGATTAGATTATCTACAGTGTGGAAACAGGCCATCTGGCCCAACAAGTCCACACCTACCCTCCGAAGAGTACCCACCCAGGCCCATTTCCTTCTGACTAATGCACCTAACATCCTGGGCAATTTAACATGGCCAATTCACCTGACTTGCACTTTGGACTGTGGGAGGAAACTGGTGGACCAGGAGGAAACCCACACAGACACTGGGAGAATATACAAACTCCAACAGACAGTCACCCGAGGTGGGAATCGAACCCGGGTCCCTGGTGCTGTGAGATTATTATTATATAAAGATCAAAAACTAATAGCTTGTTACAGCCTAATGTACACTACATGAAGCACGATCTTCCTGGTACAAGCTTAAAGCAGAATTTCTAGCAAAACTAATGTGCATATGCTGCAATAAATACTGTGGCATTTCAGGAACCCCAGAAAGGATTCTTGGGTTGAGGACTAGAAAAGACCAGAATATCTACCATTCCACGGAGTGAGATTTGGGAATAGCAGGTAAGTTGCATTATGTTTGTATGTCTGCAATCTACCTGAAATCATTTCAAAATGACTGCAAACAGTTGTTCAATGTATCTCAATTTCCATTTTGTTCATTACTGCTTTAAAGCAAAGTTCCAGTATCCTGCCATCCTCAATCTTTTAGGCACAGAGTTGAATCATTTAAAAAAGGGAGCCACGAAGGAGAATATGTGGGTCCTAGTGGATGAAAATATGACTGATGATCTTCTGGATGGGGAGCCACCACTTTCAAATAAAAATCAAACTTAGTGTATTTATTGTCAGAATAAATCTGAAAATCAAACCAGTATATTTTTTTAAACAGGTACTATTTGACCATGCTAAATCTTTCTACCATTTTTGGACATTTTATTTTGGTCTTTAAAGGAATGACTTGTTTATCAGCAACATTAATTTGATCTCACAGCAACAGCTGTCCAAGAGGTGTCCAAGGGAAGCTTTCACAGCTGCCTCCTGCTAAGTTGTACCTGCTGGGACAGGTGGCAGGAATTTTAAATGAAAGATGCTCAGCTGCTTTCAGCGCATCAGACACAACAAAGGCCACATGTGTCTGTTCACTCAGGAAGACACCCAGCAGCAAATATGTTGAGAAACTCCTTCAATCTCTGTTGGTCAGGGGGTCAGGCTTTTAACAGCGGAATGTCATGAACTGAGTCATGCAGCATTAGGGTGCAAGAGGATATAATTGCTCAATTATACATTTCTATGCCTGCAAATCTGCGTCAAGTTATCAGAACAGCAACACAAGCTGGAACCCTGACACTTGATCTCCTTGCATACCAAGTCAATGATAGAGTGCCGTTGCTCAGTTACATTGTTGCTTTACATTGTGAGCTATGTCCCTTGCCATCTGCTTCTCCCAATTTACCTCTCTTCGTGTTTGAAATATAATTTTTTTTTCCTACTTCTGTTGTTTCTTACACTATCTTGCAATGGTCCTTGAGTTTGTGTTGCACAGTGCCAGTAAACAACATGATTGATTATTACTCAACCAACTGACCTACTATGATGAGGGGAAGGAGGAGTAGCATTCTGAAGGTGAGAGTTGATCACTGCTGAAGAATTTTAATATAACATCATGACCCATTCTGGTCTGTTCACTGTTAGTTACAACAAATGGCTCTATTTCAGGGTCCTATTCTACTTCCCAACCAGAAAGACATTGTTCCCCTCCTCCCAGTGCTTTTTAAAGGGATTATTGATCATTTTCAGAATAGTTGATCATTGATTTATACAGGCTGATATGCTGGGTTTGTAAAATGCTTAGTATTTTCTTATGATCATTTAAAGCCAATGAAGCTGACAGGGAATGGTGTACTATGAAGGTCTTGTTACTTACACTTCAAGAGTTCTACTCATTCCACTTGCTCCAAGTGACTTGTGCTCTAGTTCTTCCCTCCAGTGGTAAGCAGAATGGCAGGAAGAATAAGAAACACAGAGCTGCTCAGAGAGAAAGAGGGAAAAAGGGCACTAAGCAGGGGACCATAACCACACAGGGTCTCCAGGGAGCAACTTTCTTATCAGAACCTCAGTATGGAACAGTGTGTTAGACACTTTCAGTTCAATCAGGTGTTCTCTGAATCTGCTGCAGGCAAACCTGCAAACTCATTGCAAGTTTAGCACGTACCAGTGAATGTGAAGGTGATCTGGGTTATGTATCTCTTAGGAACACAAAAATATAAGAACAGGACTTAGACCATTTAGCTTCTTGATCCTGTTCCACTATTCAATGAAATCATAACTGATCTGTGACTTCATTTCACACCCTGTTCCTTTTTCCATATTTCTTTATACCTTCGATTAACAAAACTCTATTAATCTCAAATTTAAAATTTCATAATTGATCTCACAACATTTACCATTTGCGGATGAGATATCCAAACTTTAACTAAAATAACTAAACAAATTAACTAAAATATCTTCTCACTTCCCACCTACCATTCCTCAAATACCTTGAACATTGTGAATCAATCATGTCTTAACCTTCCAAAGTGCAAGGAGTACAACTCTAGTCATTTTAGTATCTCCCTGTTGGCTTAATAGTTTGAGTTCAGCTATCACTCTAATAGATCTACTACAATCACTCCAAGGCCAATATGCCCTTTCAAAGATGTAGTTCCCATAATAGTCCAAATGGAATAGAATCGAGGCCTTGTATACTTGTATTTTAACTCTCTAGACATAAAGATCAGTTATTTTGATTATTTTCTGTAATTATACATTTCATTTTAGTGATCTATATACCTAGACCCCCCAAATTTCTTCGGATCCTATTGTATCCAGCTTTACACAATTGAGAATTTGAGAATTGAGAAACCTTACAGAAAGTTTTCTAAAAGCCCAGATAAACTATATCCATTGGCTCCCACTTTACAACTCCACTCATTATATCTTTCAAAAGGTTCCAGTCGATATGTTAAGCAGTGCTAGGTATTACTTTTTTTTTCAATTTGAGAGCCATTCCTTTATATTGGAAAATATCATGTTACTTCACTATTTGAGACAGGTGGGATCAGGGAAGCTGGGAATTATTAAGCAGATTGGAAATTGACTGAGTGGCAGGAAACCAAGAGATTAGTTAATGAGTAGTTTTTTTATTGGCAGGATGTAACTCGTGGTATCTCACAAGTATTTGTTTTGAGGTCTCATGAATGACTTGGGTGATCGAATAAAAAAACTATGTATTCAAGTGTGTCAATGTCACAAAGATAGGTAGTATTTGCATAGTATAGAGAAGCATAAAATTATATAGAGATGCTAATAGATTGCATGAATAGGCTAAAATATGGCAAGCAGATGTGAGGCGATCTGCTTTTAACCAAAGCAAGGAGAGAATAAGGTAAAGGATAGGATAAGGCAGCATCCTCACTTACCTTTTCAAAAATCCTGGGATGGCAATCATCTGCTCCTGGGGATTGGATTATTCCTTTGTATCATTAATTTCCTCATTACTCTTACCCATTATAACATTTTACTGAACAGAAACATGCTTGACAAATCTACTGGAATTTTTTGAAGATGTAATGAGTAAAGTTGAAAAGTGGGAGCCATGAATGTGGCTTACCTGGACTTTCGGAAAGTTTTCCATCAGATCCCACATAAGAAATTAGCGTGGAATTAAAGGGCATTGCATTAGGGCCAGTATAATGACATGTATAGAGAACTGGTTAGCTGACAGGAAACAAAATAGGAATGAATGAGTTTTTTTTTCCAAGTTTCTGACAGTGACGAGTGGGATACCGCAGGGATCAATGCTTGCAACCCAGCTATACACAACATATCTTAATGATTGAAATGAGGGAACTAGATGTGTGGCAGATGAAATATAAGGTTTACTCCACCACATCCCTCCTTACATGCCATCTTCAGCATACATACCAACGTTGTCTGAATTAAAATCAGCTCTGATGGAGGGTCACTCAACCCAAAATGTTAATTCTGCCTTGTCTCCACAGATGCTGCCAGACCTGCTAGGTTTTTCCAACAAATTCTGTTTTTATTCCCTATTTTCATACTCCATTTCCCTTGAGATAAAGTCTAAGATTCTACTTGCAGTCCTAATTACATGTCTCATGTTCATGGTGACATTTTGTGATTCATATAAGCGTTGTACATCCAGATCCCCCTGTATCAAAGCACTATGCAGTCAGCCTCGTAATAATATTTTACTTATCTCTTGTTCACACTGAAGTGGACAATTGCATATTTTCCAGCCTTATCCTTCATCTGTCACTATTTTGCCTAGTACCTTAACCTAGCCATAATGCAGACATTTTGTCTCCCACTCAAAATTAGCTTTCCTACCTATCTTTGTATCATCAGGCAATTTAATAATATGCACTGTTCTCCAAGTCATTAATATAAAGTAGTTATAGAAGGCTTTGCAGCTAATGCTGAGCTAACAAATAGAATTCATAACTGTTTTTAAAAGGAGCACTGAAGGCACCATTGTGTCTTGATGATAGTTTGTGCTGTCCCCCAACATTCTGCAGTTAAAGGGGGACATAACTTTGTTCATGTGATCCACTACATATCGAATTTTAATTCTCAGAAGTCAAGCAGTTTTCTTGAAAGAGGGAAAACAATAAGATAAGAAACTGCAATGGCTGCTCTTATAGTCCCTGGTGGCAAAAGCAGAGCTCTGATAACCTGTCAGTCAGGGTTGATGCTTGGGAGTCTCAATTAGGAAACTAATTTTTTCCCTTTCAGTTCTCAACAGCTTCAGATGTAGCTCAATAGACTGAAACAACCCTCCAAAATCGCAACCCTATGGGCTGTGTTTTGTGGAATTTAGACATGGATTGAAGTTGGCGGATCAGCAATTAGAGAACCTTCCTCTCCTCATTTGATGGCTATGTAGTCATAACCTGAGACAAAGGCTACTGATTATTGATCAATGGCAATGACTACTTCTACTCCCTAACTCATAATGCCATTGCAGACATCTCAAATAAGGAAAAGAAGCAAATTGAAATAACCTTTAGCTTGCCTGTATTAAATGTACTGCAATGAACTGGAAACTGAGCTGATGGAAGAGCTGCTCATTTTTTAGTATTGAAACATTAAATTTGCTGAGCTATGGCACAGCAGTAAGACAAAATAGAGACCATCAGAAAGGAACAAAGATAATGCAGATGAATAAAGGATGGTACGGATCTTTGTATAGATCTTGGTGATGATAAAACTCAGATGAGATGGAATTTAGGGTTCTAAGCAAATTCTTCAACTATCTGTATTAAGAATGTACCAGAAGGGACTTCATGTTAAGAAAATTTACTGAAGGAAAGTTAAAAAGAGGACATTTTCAGATTGGGCTCAAAATTTAGGGTTTTAACAAAGAGTTCAGATTACATTTGATTTGTAGGTACTGGTGTTGGACTGGGGTGTACAAGGTTAAAAATCATACAACACAAGGTTATAGTTCAACAGGTTTAATTGGAAGCACTAGCTTTCAGAGCGCTGCTGCTTTATCAGGTGATTGTGGATTACATTTGGCTATTGTGATTTTGTCTTTTCATAAGACAACTTGGCATGTCAATAAAGTAGTCCTAGTTTGACTCAAATGATTTGGAGATGCCGGTGTTGGACTGGGGTGTTCAAAGTTAAAAATCACACAATACCAGGTTATAGTCCAACAGGTTTAATTGGAAGCACACTAGCTTTCGGCACGTAGTGGTAGTGGAGGGCTCAATCCTAACACTCAGAATTTATAGCAAAAATTTACAGTGTGATGTAACTGAAATTATACATTGAAAAATCACAGACAATCAATTTTTCAATTGATCACAGTGGAAAACATTACTGCAATCACAAGAGATCATCTTTGTAGTTGTGAAGAGAAATCTGACCAGATATCAGAGAAGACAACCAGCAAAATATCAGAAAGAGAATGGAGGAACAATCTACTTAAGGTGATTTTATGCCAAAGCTCAACGGAAACATGTCTGCTCATTCTGACAGCAGATATTGTTGAAGATTTTTTAGCATACAATTTTCTTTCCTCCTTATTGTTTTTCTTTTTTTTTGTTTCTTTCTCTCTTCCTTCCTTAACTTGTTAAATCTGTAATAATTTCAAATCTGAAAATGTTCTAAATCTGTATGTTCTTATATTAGATTACTTACATTGTGGAAACAGGCCCTTCGGCCCAACAAGTCCACACCGATGCGCCGAAACGCAACCCACCCAGACCCATTCCCCTAAGTTTATCCCTTCACCTAACACTACGGGCAATTTAGCATGGCCAATTCATCTAACCTGCACATTTTTGGACTGTGGGAGGAAACTGGAGCACCAGAGGAAACCCACGCAGACACGGGGAGAATGTGCAAACTCCACACAGTCAGTTGCCTGAGGCGGGAACTGAACCCGAGTCTCTGACGCTGTGAGGCAGCGGTGCTAACCACTGTGCCACCGTGCTGCCCACAACGGCATGGTGACACAGTGTGTATAAGTGTGTGTACAAGTGAACTCTATTCAATTAACCAACTTCTGTGTGAGTCATCAATTTATTCGTTTGTAATACATGGGTCAATACAAAGTATAAGCCAGGATGAATCTTTTAAAACAACAAGGCATACACTCATTCAATTTATTTTTGGTCAGTGATTTTAGCAAAATTATAAACCTTCTTCCCATATCCATTCAGTATGTTATTGTCACAGCAGAAAGTAGGAAAGAAGTTTAACATTTCCGACACTTATACAATAAAATATATAGAATATATATGATAATATATATTGTGCTGTTTGTTTGTGATCCCTATTGTGTACTTGCTGCAGCTATTCAATGCTTACCTTGAACATCCACCTGAATAGGTTCACTCCAATCACTCCAAAACCCTGGTCCATTGCGACGTTTGCAGCGAACAACAACTAAGTAAGAAAGGTCACTCTGCAAATCACGAAGGATCAAAGAATTTTCCCAGACATCCTTAACCTATCACAACATAGGATAAACAACATCTTCAAATCATAAATGCAATTTAATTATATATTATTTATACAAAAATACTTCGTGATTATTTGTTTGAGACCTTTACAACATCCAATGATGTAATTGAGCACTTTACAATAAACAGAACCTACATAAACTGGGCACTTAGAAAAACTGTAAGGTCACTGGGAAGAGTCAGTGTGGTTTGTGGGAGGGAAATCATGCAAATTAATTGGAGTTTCTTGGAAAAGTAAGATGCACTGTGGATAAAGAACAGCCTGTAGATATAAGTGTCCTTGAATTTCTGACGATATCTGACATGATTTCACATAAAAGGTTAGCATGCAACATAGAATCTCATGAATGTAGGAGTAACACATGAACATGGATAGAAGTTTTCCTGGTAGAAAACAGAATATGCTTAAATGCGTCTGTTTCTGACTGGCTGGATCTGAAGAGTAGGGTCCCTCAGGGATCTGAGCTAGGTCCTCAACATTTTACAATTTATATCAATGACTTGGATGAGGAGAGTGAAGGCATGGTAGTTGTATCTGCAGAGGATACAATTTAAATAGGAAAGTATATTATAAAGATGACATAAGTACGACGCAGATAGACATAGATAAGTTGAAAGAGTAGTCATGTATCTAGCAGATGGAGTATAATGTGCGAAGGTGGAGTATAAAGTTGTGGAGTACAATTATGACATTTAAATGGAATTTGGATGGGTGCATCAATATGAAGGGTTTAGAGGGCTACAGGCCAAATGCTGGCAAATGTGACTAGATCAGTTTAAAATATCTGGTTGGCATGGATGGATTGGACCGAAGTGTCTGTTTCTGTGCTGTACATCTCTATAACTTTATGACTATAAAGGAAAGATCCAGTGGGTAATTTCCGTTTGGTCTCTGAACAATGGCCTGTATTAGCCTTTTTAGTTACCTAAATTAGCATACACGGTTGTTGACTTGATAGTAGGTTAGTCATGAAAACCAGCATGATGGCCAGCAGAATGCAATTATGTACCACATCTGCCTACATTTTCACGTTCATATCAGGAAGAAATCTTGCCCTATGCCTTAGTATGGTCTATGGAAGGATAAATTTGATGAGCTCTTCGGTCATATGCTTTAATACGCTGATGTATCAATTCCTTTTATTACAGAGAAAACAATGCATAAAATCAGACATGTAAAGTTCTAGGTAGAAAGTAAGGTGAAAATGAAGATAACTCAATCAGACTCACATTCAAGTATTCTGCAAAAAGCAACAACAATTTGAAATTATACAGCACTATTAGTTAAGAAAAACACACAACAGTATTCCACAAAGGTGTTCAGAATATCAGTTTAAGGCTGAATGAACAGGGCTTAGGAATAAGTTTCTTACTTGTCCAACTGAGAATGGTATGGAGCAATAAGTAAATAAATACAACAAAGAAATTTTTTTCAAAAAACCAAAATACCTTCCAGATTCTTTCTGGAATGCCTGTTGAATATTTTACTTCAAACTGGACCGGATAAGGTTCAGGATTTGGACCTGTCCAACTTAGTTTGAAGAAGCCTTCAGATGTCATTTTAGTTTGAAGATCTACTGGAGGATTTGTCTGAACTGCAACATACAAATAAAATTAATCATATCCTGACACAAAACAATGGGACAAGTTTCAAAACCATCATCTCATTTTCAAATAAGGCCTCGGGTTACACATTCTTCCAGGTACCAGAAAGATAGCTGTAAGCGTTCAGTTAGAATCATAGAATCATAGAGATGTTTAGCACGGAAAGAGACCCTTCAGTCCAACTCATCCATGCCGACTAGATATCCTAAATTAATCTAGTCCTAATGGCCAGCGCTTGGCTCATAGTCCTCTAGCCCCTTCCTATTCATGTATCCATCCAAATTCCTTTTAAATAGCGTATTTGTAACAGCCTCCATCATTTTCTCTGGCAGCTCATTCCATACACACACCACCCTTTGCTTAAAAAAGTTGCCTTTTAGATGGCTTTTAAATCTTTCCCCTCTCACCTTAATCCTACGCCTTCTAGTTCTGGACTCCTCCAACCCAAGGAAAGGACCTGTCTATTTAGAGTCAAAGCACAGAAGGTCAGGCAGTTGAATTCCTGATGAAAGGCTTTTGTGCGAAACATCAATTCTCCTGCTCCTCAGATGCTGCTTGACCTGCTGTGCTTTTCTGATCTTGACTCTAATTTCCAGCATCTGCAGTACCCACTTTTGCCTTGTCTATTTACCCTATCTATGCCCCTCATGATTTTATAAACTTCTACAAAATCACCCTTCAGCCTCCAATGCTCAAGGAAAAACAGCCTCAGCCTATTCAGCCTCTTTCTACAGCTCAAATCCTCCAACGCTGGTAACATCCTTATAAATCTTTTCTGAACCCTTTCAAGTTTCACAACATCCTTCCAATAGAAATTGGAATTAATAATCGAAACACCTAACAATCCTTTTAATCTTTTTTAGATAAGATGCAGTTGCCTTTTACTGGACCGCCTAACCCTAACCCAGGACAATTACTGATCCTACGATTGACCAGATAAGATGGTTAACTCCACAGCATAGATATGCTTTTAAAACATTCTACTTGCATGACTCCGTTCAAGCAAACTGCAATATGCTATTAGGCCAGCAGGAGATCAATATATTTTCATGATTTAGAGATGCCGGTGTTGCACTGGGGTGCACAAAGTTAAAAATCACACAGGTTATAGTCCAACAGGTTTAATTGGAAGCACTAACTTTCGGAGCGGCACTCCGAAAGCTAGTGCTTCCAATTAAACCTGTTGGACTATAACTTGGTGTTGTGTGATTTTTAACAATATATTTTCAAATTGATAGCACATCTTGATTAATTTCCAGAGTTAAGATAGAATGCAGATCCATGCTATCACGGTACAGCTACCCACTGCCAAATCCATAACTGACCTGAGCCGAAAGCCTCCCTTTTGGCCGCCAGAACTATTTCGGCCGGTCTACAGGAGACACTAGGCCAGGAAATAAAACTGGAGATGTTTGTAAGAGAAAATGTTTTAACATTTCCAAAGTTAAATACAAATTACTTGCAAGAGATAAGTATGACTATTCCATTTATAATTTTAAAGCAATGCTTTAACTTTTCTTCGACTCTTCCAAGTTGGTTCTTTGATCTCCTTTTCTGATCTGCTTCAGTTTGCTACTGAGTTTTTCTCATTTTTGGTAGCTATTCAAAGTTCTAGCAGAAACAAGTGGAGAACATAATGCTTATTTTATAGGACACGGCCAATTTATGGTAGCACAAAATGTCACTGAATTGACATGCAGGTCTGTCATTTTAAATAAACAATATATCAAAGCCATTCAACATAGATGCATCGCATTGTTATATGACAAACTGAACATCTTGAAATGAATTATTGGGAAATATTCAGATCTGAAGAAAAGCTGACCCGAGAATGAGTAATGCATGAAACATGAATTGGCAAATGTTTCTCCCTTTCACTCTTTAACATTGTTTCTCTAAACGGATATTCTACTCATTTGATTTTCCACCCAAATCCAAGACTCCACACATTATAAAACCATTGTCCTTTGAGTTAATGATGAGTACAAGATGTATCAATGTAATATTTTCAAAGTTTGACTCTAAATGCACTAAACCTAGTTAAATTGTGGATTGACAAGCCAGAATGGAAATAGAAATGACAAAATCAGAACAAGAGAGATGCACAGTCTTATTATTGTATTTAGTAACATAAGGAAAGTTTTGAAGAAACTATACTAAGGACTGTATCTTTTTATTTGCATTTTTGTTTGTGAACTGAAAAGGGAAAATAACCTTTTTTAAAAGATGAAGGATAGTGGAAAGAATTGCTGTATTTTTTAAAAGCAGGCTGCAACACTCATTGTAAGAGGTTTACATTATTGCTTATACAAGGACTGGTGTAGATGGGCTAGAGCCAAGATTAGATTAGACTAGATTAGATTAGAATAGATTCCCTACAGTATGGAAACAGGCCCAACAAGTCCACACCGACCCATTCCCCTGCCCTATATACATATACATATATATATATATACACCTCTGACTAATGCACCTAACACTATGGGCAATTCACCTGACCTGCACATCTTTGGACTGTGGGAGGAAACCTGAGCACCCGGAGGAAACCCACGCAGACACGGGGAGAATGTGCAAACTCCACACAGACAGTTGCCTGAGGTGGGAATCAAACCCAGGCCCCTGGTGCTGTGAGGCAGCAGTGCTAACTACTGAACCACCATGTCACCCCATAGAGATTTAGCTCACAAGAAGTAGCTGATTGGTTTTGGATGATCGTCAATGACAAAGACCTTTTGCCTGCCAACAAATATGTGATTGACTCCCTAGTAAGATGAACATCTTGTGGGTGTGAATGATGTGTTTGGAAGTCTATGGACCTCTGGACAGGCATGTAGTGTTTTCTTTCACTGCAGGAAAAAAAATAACTAAAGCCTGAAGAAAGCCCATTCATTTTCCCTTATCTGTTGCTGTAGCCAATAAGTCAGAGACTTTATAAGTTATGAATTCATTATTGTGTCTCCTGGAAGAAAGTGAAAAGCTTCTGGAGAAGAAAGATTGAGAAGCAGCAAATCCTGGCAAGACAAAAAAAAATCATCTAAGTGAACCCAGTGGAGAGGATCATTGAACTGGTTCCAAGTTTTCCCTCTAACCTTGACACTAATGTTTATTGGTCTGTCTACATTGGTGAAATGTTTTGAGGTTCTAAGCAATGTGGGCTACTGTGAGACACTTGACAGAATCTGGTGAGATGTTTGGTAAAGCCTGTCTCAACAGAGATTATGTCACTGTATCATTTACATTTTTCTCAAGCAATGAAGCAAGATTCCTGTGAGGTAGCAAGTTCCCAGCTGAAGCTAATTATTGCTTATTAAACATCTTATTAACAACACAGCTCACCAAGGTTTTCACTCCTATCAAACTCACCACACAATCTATCAGGAAAACCCAACATGGAATCCAGAGCAGAATCAAATCACCACCTGCTCTGAAACCCTTCATTGTGGACACAAGGCACCAATATCTCAGAGCATGCTCCATGGACACTGACCACATTCACAGACATTGACATCCAACGTGTGCCAGCATCCATGATCCCTCATGGTACATCTCCGATCCATTTACAGGGTGGTTCTGCACATCAAAGCTGCACCTCAAGCTGGACCTGCAATTATCACTATCACACTGTAGTAAGGACCCTGTTTCAGGCACACACACCCAGCTCATGGACTGGACTCCCAGAATGAACCTCTGGGCTTTTCACTGGCTTTCACAGCTCACACTCACTCTGGGCCTACCTGTAAGCTCACAGCATCCCTATCTTGCATTGCCTGGCCTTGCCTTTTTGCACTTTGGTCACTCAGCCAGATGTACAAGGCTCATATTACTACTTCCTTGTTCTGCCATTTGATACAGACAGAAATCCAGGAAGCTGGTTGTCAACAAGTTTCAGTCCAATCAAGGGAATAGCCTTTGCATAGGAAATTGTGACGCAGTAGGTCAAGGGCAGCTTCTGATAGGCCCTGATTGCAGCAGTCAGAGTCAGAATCTGCTTCTCAGAAGGGGTGAGGTGCTGAATGACAGGTGGCCCATCACTCATTTTGACTCTTTTGGCCCTTCATTGAGCTGTTTTCCTCATGGAATGACACTGCGAGGCAGTTATTAACAATGCAAAAAAGTGGGTGGCACAGCTATTAATTACCATTGGTGCAAGTGAGGAGGTTTCCCGAGCGATTGAGTAGGCAGTGCAGGAGGCATGTTGGAGTAGTGGTTTCACAGGTGAGGGAGGGTGAGGAGCAATGGGCATTCATTAGTGAGAGGGGTAGAGCACGTGCCTTGTTGGCCTGTGAGTGCAACAGCAGAGATTGAGTGAGAGTGAGGTATCAGAGAGATGACAATGGAAAAGTAGAGAAGGACAATAACCTTCTTCCTAAAGTCCAGCTGGCTGAGATTGAGACAGGTTTGGCACAGTTTGCGGTCATGCCTTCCAGCCTGTGCACCACCAAATCAATCAGTAGCATACCTGCAAAGACGGGCAGTGATTCCCCCTCCATCTACCATATTTAGGGCAAATGTGAGGAACTATAGAAGGCAGCTCCAGTCGAACAATGCTTGGCTGGGTGCACAATAGCCTTTAAAATTTGTTGTTGGCACCCAGGATGCCAGTCAATTCCAGGATCTCCAGTAAATGGCAAGTTTCTCCAGGAGTAGTGTGTGCCAAGATGGGGGCAGAATTTGGACAAGGTTCTCGCTATAAGAAGGGCTTCATTAATCAGTATCACAAGTTTGGGAACGTGCAGCAAGAATAAACCTTTGGCCTCCCAGTGAGAGTCAGTGATGCAATATGTGAACATGTGATGCAACTCACCCAACCAAAGAACAGTAAGATTCGGCCTTGTGTGTGTTCAGGGGGAGTTTTATAAGGAGGTCAGAGTATCAACTAGTAGAGTTACAGGTGAATTGTTCATAGATGTTTACCTGTGGCTGGGATCTATTTATTTGTAACAGGTAGTTATTCTCATTAAGTGCAGAACCTCAGCCGTAGTATCCATTAACCTGGATCTATAAAGGCAGGTAAATTGTGGAATCTTGCGTACTTTTACAAAATCTTTACTTTTTCACATCACTCTGGGAATACTGGGTTTGGTTTCTTAGCTCACTTTCTAATGAAGAGTAACAGAGTCGTTGTTTTTATATTGCAACTTACTTATAACATAGCACTATTAATGCTGTCGGTTTAATAATTTTCCCTAATGTTACCACTTTACTGAAAGCTAACTTTTAAAAGTAAAATTGGTACTATGAATGGCCACTGAATCTTTAACATTGACTTTAATTTACAGAAATCATACATTTTATGAAATCAATTTGAATACAGGAATAGGAGAGCATCATATTTTATTACAAAGAGGACTTATTAATGCGTGGATTTCAGATTCAATTTCCAGTATCAATTAAGCCACCATAAGGAGTTGCTAACAGAAGCTGGGAGAGAATACAACATCAGTGAAGAAAATCAAGGTTGAAGTATCGTTATTGAACGTCACAGCAGCATGTTCTGAACTGTAACTGGCATGGTGCTCAAAAACCCAAATATTTTGGCTAAATTTGACATACAAGGAAAAATTGCCCAGTTTTCTAGTTCGCATTTGTCATCCATTGGCTCTGTTTTTATTAAATTAATGTCAAGGTATGACTCAAAGCTCTATAGGCAGCATATCCCAAGTAATCACTTCAATCTTCTATTAAATTTAGAGGTTTCCTCCTGCTGAAACCAGCTCATCTCATTTTTTTATATACAGTGTTCTCAATTACATTAAGAGGTGTTTTGTTCAGTTATTAATAAACAAGTCTAAGTAACAAAAAGTGTCAGTAATTTGTCTTTCACTCAGGCAGACCCTAAAATGTCTGATGAAACAAAACAATTATATTGCAGTTAGTGCTGATCTCTGGACAGTCAATTCATTAAAGATATTACAAGAGCAAATCTTTACTCAGTCGTACATGTATTTATTGAGATAAATGTCAGAAACTTTTCGCATCAGAGAGCGGCGGGAACTGGGCGGAAGTGAAGGCAGAGCGCACAGCCGGTCGGGGAGGTAAGTGATTGTTGCTGTGGTTCTGTTCGCCGAACTGGAAGTTTTTGTTGCAAACGTTTCGTCCCCTGTCTCGGTGACATCCTCAGTGCTTGGGATCCGCCTGTGAAGCGCTTCTGTGGTGTTTCCTCCGGCATTTATAGTGGCCTGTCCCTGCCGCTTCCGGTTGTCAGTTTCAGCTGTCCGCTGTAGTGGCCGATATATTGGGTCCAGGTCGATGTGTTTGTTGATGGAGTTTGTGGATGAGTGCCATGCTTCTAGGAATTCCATGGCTGTTCTTTGTTTGGCTTGCCCTATAATGGTAACACTACCATTACAGGGCAAGCCAAACAAAGAACAGCCAGGGAATTCCTAGAAGCATGGTACTCATCCACAAACCCCATCAACAAACACATCGACCTGGACCCAATATACCGGCCACTACAGCGGACAGCTGAAACTGACAACCGGAAGCGGCAGGGACAGGCCACTATAAAATGCCGGAGGAAACACCACAGAAGCGCTTCACAGGAGGCTCCCAAGCACTGAGGATGTCACCTAGACAAGGGACGAAACGTTTGCAACAAAAACTTCCAACTCGGCGAACAGAACCACAGCAACGAGCACCCGAGCTACAAATCTTCTCACAAACTTTGTAAGTGATTGTTATTTGAGTAGGTGTGTTCTAGACCCCAGGTCCTACAAAGTAGGGTCTCCCCCCCTCCCTCCTCCTCTAACCTAAATTAAAAGTCCACAGACTTGCCCCAAAAAGAGGATCCAAGGAAGTTCCTGTGGATTGAAGAGTGAGGCATTAGCTCAGGAGTCTTTGACAAGGAGGTTGAGTGAAGTGATTACGCCACAGTTGAAGAGGGTGAAGACATGACTGCCCAGCTGGTTCAGTGTGCTACGTGCTTGATGTGGGAGGTCAACGACTCTGGTGTGTCTGGCTCGTATAAGTGTGGAAAGTGTGTGCACGTTCAGCTACTGACAGAGCATATTGCAGCACTGATGAAAGAACCCGAGGTCCTTAGGCTCATCCTAGAGAACGAGATCTTTCTGGACAAGACCTTCAGCGAGGTTATTACACCAATCGTACCAGAAGAGAGCAGACGATGAGGAAGGCAGAGAGGAGACAGGTGCAAGAGACCCCGGGCAAGTACATGTCAGGAACAAGTTGAATCTTTTGGAAACAGTAGAGACAGATGACACTGCCAGTCCACGAGGCGGCCAGGTCTGTCAATCAAACGTTGCCGTGGAGACAGAGAGGAAGAGTCGGACATCACACAGAGTCATGGTAATAGGGGACTCCATAGCGAGAGGAACTGACCGGGGTTTTTGCGGCAGTAGACGAGACTTAAGGATGGTGTGTTGCCTTCCTGGTGCCAGGGTTAAAGACATCACAGACAGAGTGCAGGAAATCCTCAAGGACGAAGGTGAAGAGCCAGAGGTGGTGGTACATGTCGGCACAAATGATGTCAGGAAGAAGAGGAAGAACATACTACAGCGGGACTTCAGAGAACTAGGAAGAAGGCTGAAAAGCAGGACGTCCAAGGTGGTTATCTCCAGTTTGCTTCCAGTTCCTCGGACTGGTGAGGCCAGAAACAGGGAGATAATGGACTTGAACGTGTGGCTGGGAAACTGGTGCAGGAAGCAAGCTTGTAAATTCTTGGATCACTGGGGTATGTTTAGTGGTAAGCATAAATTCTACAAGACAGACTGTCTGCACCTTAATAAGTTAGGGACCAGCATTCTAGCAGGCAGGTTTGCTACTGCAACACAGCTACGTTTAAACTAAGT
>NC_057720.1:57324039-57343669 GCF_004010195.1 Chiloscyllium plagiosum
TTACAAATATGGGGTAGACCATTTAGGACAGAGCTCAGGAGGAACTTCTTCACCCAGAGAGTGGTGGCTGTGTGGAATGCTCTGCCCCAGAGGGCAGTGGAGGCCCAGTCTCTGGATTCATTTAAGAAAGAGTTGGATAGAGCTCTCAAGGATAGTGGAATCAAGGGTTATGGAGATAATGCAGGAACAGGATACTGATTAAGGATGATCAGCCATGATCATATTGAATGGTAGTGCAGGCTCAAAGGGCAGAATGGCCTACTCCTGCACCTATTGTCTAAACAAAAATCTTCAAACTCAGCCACACCCCACTTCATTAAGTGTCTCTTTATATGGAGTCAGGGAAAAGCCCATTTAACACCTACTAATTGCTTTCAATGAAATACCATTAATATATGGCTATCAGTTGGGGACAAATCCCTAAGGTGTAAAACAAAGCACCTGAGATGGGTCACTATCAAATGTTCAGATATGTCCCTTTATAGCATTTACTAATTCCTGCTTCTTATAATGGAAAGGCCTCAGAAGCTCAATTTGGCATAATCCAATCATTATTGCTTGAGATACCTCATGTTTGCTCAGCATTTTGACCTTCATGGTATCACGTACAAGAGAACTTAGAACTCAAGAACATTGGAAGAACACTTTGAGTTTCTCTAGACTTACCTACATTAATAGGGGTGACAGACATCAAAGGTGACCGGAAAGTTCCAGAATTTGTGATCAGTTCTATCCAAATGAAATACTTGCGATTTAAATCAACGGAAGATATTGTACACTTAATTATGTGATGTTGCACGCAGTCATTCATATACATTGACAAATTGCCTTCCTCCTGGTCAAAAGATCTGAAAATGACAGGAGCAAATGCAGATTAGGTATCAATCCTTCACAAAATTGTGAAATCAAAAATGGCTTTTACTCTTCAAGATAGAAAACAATAAAATCTTAAACAAATCATCAGGCAAGATTGTACCTGTGGAGAGAAGTTGGCATTTCAGTTATGTTTTGTGTCAAACCAAAATGTTTGACTTTGTTCAAATATTTCTGATATTCACATTCAAACACAAGCAAAATCATTTGGATGATGTGAGACATGTCTGTCACTTTTTTATGAAACAGGAAAAATCAGCATTAAAAAATTAAACAAATAAAAAATTCAATGCCCCTCTTTGGTCATTCAAATAAAAATTTAAACTTGTTTTGGAGTTTTAAAGGGAAAATTATTCAAAATAAATTTGGTTTGTTTCTTAGGTTACACAAATTTTTTTAGAAAAAAACTGACTTAAATTTAACAGAAATGTCTCTATTATTCAGGGACATACAAGCTGACTGCAATTCTCAGTCTATTCCAGCCTTAATTTCTAAACTGCCCTGTTGCCCAATGATATTGTGTTCTACCACTCATTTTCCCCTTACACTACCAAAGTATACTTAATGGTTAGCAAGATCAGGTTGGTAAAATACTTTTGCTCTGACCTTCTCAAGCACCACTTAGAATGGAAACCTGATGCCCACCTCACTTACACCTCAGATTTTTGATAGACTTGTTCCACTCATTTCTACCCACAATCCACTGAATTATGTAATACTGCTCATCAGCAATC
Organism: Chiloscyllium plagiosum; assembly: GCF_004010195.1. Lineage (NCBI taxonomy): Eukaryota > Metazoa > Chordata > Chondrichthyes > Orectolobiformes > Hemiscylliidae > Chiloscyllium > Chiloscyllium plagiosum. The sequence goes on from NC_057720.1 coordinate 57,325,647, forward strand.
AATATTGCTCCTTCTGTTAATGTCCAGTAGTAGAGGTAGTACTAGAAGGTGGCAACCTCTTTTTTTAATACAACAGAAATTAAAGTCAGCATGTGTGAAATTTCAGGCACATTCCATTACCTAGTCCGTGATGGAACATATTGAAACAGTTTTGGGAATAGCCCTCATACAATCTCTCAACCAAAGACTGGTCGCTACATGAACACAATATTTTGGCTTCCTGACGTCAAAGACTCTTGGTCAGCTAGAAAATGTCAACAAATTAGTTTACCAAGTTTTCATTTACTTACAACACATCCAGGTGGTGTATTCTATATTTTACAGACTTGCTGATTTTCCACACACTTGGCTTTAAATTACAGACAAACAGCGAAAGGTCTCCAGCAGTCCAACATTTGATGTTCATTCTGATACCTAAAAAGAATAAACTGATTAAAACAAGATCCTGTGAAAGCTAGAAATATACCAAAGGAGAAAGTGAGGACTGCAGATGCTGGAGATAGAGCTGAAAATGTGTTGCTAGAAAAGCACAGCAGGTCAGGCAGCATCCAAGGAACAGGAGAATCGACGTTTCGGGCATTCCTGAAGAAGGGCTTATGCTCGAAATGTCGATTCTCCAGTTCCTTAGATGCTGCCTGACCTGCTGCGCTTTTCCAGCAACACATTTTCAGAAATATACCAAAGTCAAGAAATATAATTTAGTAGTCTTTAAAAGATGAATTAAAGGTTTCATCAATAACTCAATGGCAAGTACACATAGCAATGGGAAACTGCACTGTGTGAAGTAAGGCTGTGCAATGTTTCATTACTAGACTGCTCGGTTTAAATAGCAGTAGGATGTTGTATTTGCATTGATTCTCCTGAACTAAAAGACAGGGTGAGAAAATAAATAACAGCTCAGCTCCTACTCCCTCTTGTGACCCTGGCACATATATATGTCGCATAAATGGAGCCTGTATCAAGTTGGACTCTCTATAATCCAAGATCAAGTAAATTTGCAGCATCCTATATATGAATTCACACATGGCACATACAGACATAAAAGTCTTACAACATGGAAACGGACTCTTCAATCCAATTTATCCGTGATGACCAGGTTTCCTAAATTGAACTAGTCCCATTTGCCTGTATTTGGCCCATAATCCTTTAAACCTTCCCTATTCATGAACCTGTCCAAATGTCTTTTAAATTTTACAATCACACTCGCCTCTATGACTTCTTTCGGCAGCTTGTTTCACGTATGCAAAACCCTCTATGTGAAAAAGTTGCCTCTCAGGTCCCGTTTAAATCTTATCCCTCTCACCTTAAACCTATGAGTAAGCAATTTGCCACAAAACTTACTTGCAAAGCATTTTGTAGTAACGGCGCTGAAGGTATCATTTTGGGTCCTAAGCTGACATCGGCCCCTATATTTAACCTCTCGTTGCTGGTGAGAAGGCATTTTGATGCGGTCCTCAATACAAATGCCTGATGGAATGTCAGGTGATCACAAATTGATTTGACTTCAGTGGTACTATTTTTGGCCTCAACGCTTTAGCAAATTTTGTACATTTGAACATGCACTTGGCAATAAGAAGGAAGCAGCTACAGAAGCACAATTTAATACTCTCATCAACTAATTTCAGGTTAGTGTTAAATGATTTTGGCCACTGCTGAGTTAACTGAAGTGTTTGGAGGTTTGTCCTGCTGAATAAAGTTGAAATGCAGAGAATGTGCATTCAAAAGCTGGGATCTCATTTCAAGGATTTTGCACAAACCACTTGCTCCCAATCTCTGGGAGTTTCTGCCTTGGGCCCCAGCTGGATATGGAGAATTAGCTAAGATGGCACAGAACATGACAAGCTACTTAAAGAGGAAGGAGGAAGGAGGTGGAGTATGGTAGAGCTCTCATGAATTGTGAAAGGCCATCTCAAACAAATCAATTCAGAAGATATGATATATTATAAAATATAGGGTTATAGGGAACTGAAGAGTCCTGCTAATGTAATAAACTATAAAACAATATTTGTCAAAAATGGAAAATAGTTAGAATTCATTCCACATGATTAATAAAAATTAATTACAAAATACTGGATTTGAACAACAGATATATATAAATAAGGTATCTTGCTCTTTGTGATTAAGCTCCTGAAGGACAGAGTACAGTCAAGCAAGAGCTGGATATCAGTGACACCCAGGACAAGCTTATGATACCCAGTTGCCCAGACTGTATATCCAGGTGTTATATACTCCTGTGAATGCGGGAACACAGAAAAAAAGCTGCTAGCGAGTTTACATATTGGTTGACAATTCAGGATGTTGGTCAAGAAGCAAGATCCCTGTACTGGCAGCATGTGATTGAGAATAAAATGATCAGAGAGTAAGAAAGCGCTGTACAACTACTGTTCAGAAGTGACTCTTGCATCAGAATATGAACATGTACTGAAGAAAGACCCTCTGATTGTGCAAGTAAATCACCTCACAGCCTCAACAGACAGACAGTGCAAGTTCAGGCCATAAATTACCTAATGAAATAAGCACTACCAAACAGTCTCAGAACAGAATTAGAAGCAAAAGTCCACATGACCCTGAAGTCTTACTAACTGCCAATAAATACAACAAGTGAGTAATATGAGAGAGAAAACAACCAGAGTTAGAGAACTGGAGAGTGTTTGAAGTTTATTCTGAGATACATAAGCTGCAGCAGACCTTGTCCCATGTATGGATTTGAACTGAAAAAGTTATTGTAGACAGCACTTATAAGGCTGAGACAAGAGAAATTCCTCGGCATTTTGAGAATTTTTGGGTGATCCAGACATTGGCCAACAGGCTCAGCTATTCTGACCAAGGTCAGAAACTCTATTTTTGACTTTGATTGGATTGTAATATACAGGCAGCACACAGGCCTGCAGCCAGGAATAATGAAGTGGGGGAACACTGTGGGTACTGTCTGGTCTGGTAGAATTGAGTTGGGGAGGGGTGGAATTAGGTCAGATCAGTGGAAGCTAACCTAGCTGTGGGAGGGTGGTTGTAAGCAGTCCTAGAGGTGTAAGGGGACAGGGGTGGTGTAGGAGAGGTGCAGGGGTATCAGGGGTGTGGGCTCAGTTGTGAATGAATTGGGCCATCAATTTAATAGTTATGTAGGAGTTAACAGTAGGTTTTTTAATCTTGTAACTTTTCCTTGGTAACCAATAAGCTGAAGTGAATCACATACCTCAGCAAACACCACCTTCAATGTCCCTTTTCAGAGGGTTCCAAACAGAGAGGAATTGCCCATCAGAACATTCAATTTGCCTGGGCAATTCCCACAGGGTCAGCTATAAAGGGAATTCTATATGGTCCCAATGCACAATTCCTGTCTACACAGAAGAAATGACACTTTGACCATCGGAATATCTGGGCCAATGGAATGTACTCATTCACAGCTGGAAAAGCAATCGCAAAAATGTGTTTTAATTTTTTTGGCCATGTATTCTCTGGAATGAAGATCAATCGACATAAAAGCTTCATTTCTGCAAAGTGATACTGTTCTGAAATAAATGTTTTGAAGCTGTCCAAAAAGGCAGCAGATGAACAAGCATTATTATAGAAACTAAACAAATGCATCCATGGAATGAATGATATTTACAAGCTATTTTCTGGTAAAATTTGTTATGTTCAACTAAAAGCAGAAAACATAGTATTTTATTGGTATCATATGGGAAAACAATGGACAACAAGAGACAATCTAACCATTACCCACTGACATTCAGTGGCATTTTCATCACTGAATTCCTCCCCTTTTAAAATCCAGGAGGGTTAGCCTTGACCAAAAAATTATCTGGCCTAGCCAGATAAAAATTGTGGCTGCAAGAGCAGATCAGAAATCCTGCAGTGAATAGCTCACTTCCTTTCTTCCCTAGAGCCTATCCACCATCTATAAGGTGTGTGGTCAGGAGTGTGATGGAATACTCCCCAATTGCCCGGATGAGTGCAGCTCCAACAACATTCAACAAGCTTGATGCCATTCAACACAAAGCAGCCACTTAACTGTCAAATATATCCACAAATATTCACTCTCTCCACCACTAACACACAGTGGCAGCGGTATGTACCACTTAAAAAATGCTTTGCAGAAATTCACCAACGCTTCTCATACAGCACCTTCCAAACCCATGACCACCTCCATTTGGAAGGACAAGGTCAGCACATACATGGGAACACCACCACCTGCAATTCCCCTCCATGCCACACACCATGCTGATTTTGAAATCTATCATTCCTTCAGTGTCACTGGGCTAAATTTCTGGAGTGCTCTTCTTCACAGCATCGTGGGTGTACTTATATCAAATGGTGCAGTTGTTCAACAAGACAACACACTACCACTTTCTCAATAATAACTAGAAATCCACAATAAATGCTGGCCCAGCCCACTAAACCCACATCTCGTGAATGAAAGAAAAGAAATTAATAGGAATAATACCGAGCACACTGCAACCATGAAAATGAGAGGTCAACACAAATTTTGTCTGCTGCCTGCATTAGATCAAACACATGTTGCAGCCCAACATTATCTTTTATCCAATATTGTGCCTGTTATGTATTAGCATGAATCACTAGCTTTAGAATGGGAGAAAATTGAAATATTAAACAGCCCTACTCTACTTACTGGTGTTTTGCACTGTTTCTTGAAATATGAACAGCCAGTCAATTGTAGAAATGAGATCCAACCCTACAGGAAGGAAACTTCTGGATAAGTTCTATTTTAATTTGCTATTTCAAAGCCCTGCTCCACCCTGCTCCAGAAAAGGAAAGAATTAAGTGTATGGTTTGTCTAAAACACTGAACAAGAACAAGAAAAGCCCAATTTATCTGCTGCAAACAGATAGGATCATTTGCATCTGTATTTGAATCCGTAAAGTACTAACTAATGCAAAAAATTCAAATTGAGCTTTTCGTCAGGTGTAAGAAAACCAATTAATCCCAGTTTTTAAATTCCAGTTCAGATTCATGTAAAAGCAAATCTCTATGAAAAAGGAGTATCATATTTCAAGAAGACTTTATTTAAATGTTTCACCAATGATCTGTAGCCAAATAGGGTCTATTTTTAAATATTTTATTTCTGTACAAGTCACATACTAGGAAAAAAGAAATCACAGAAACTAAGTGTAAGCTCAGTCATGTGATCCTATCATGCTGCTGTGGTCAGATCCTGCAATTTAAAACTGCAGATAAATCTTAAGTGTCACGTCACACAACACTGCTTTCAAAAAACGCTTAAAGTCTTCCAAACCAAAAAAAGTGAAATCAGAATATTAAAACAATTTATTTTAAAAGACCATTTCTTGTCTAATACACATCATAAATCTTGACAGTGAGGGGGAGTTGAAAGGCAGTAGTCTCGTCAGTTTAGATGCTGAACATATTTCTCTTGTGGTTCATGATATCATCTGACTTGTTTTATTTGTTTGGTGCCTTATGCTTTATTTACATGTGTCTATTAACCTCACTGGTTCTGAGCAAATAAATAGGCTCAATAATTTTTAGGATGGCCTTTAAACCTTTGCCAGCTCCAACTAGTTTACATCTTATCTTCAGTTTATGATATAGGCCGGGTAAATAACACATCTATCAATCAGTTTTAACTTAACCCTGATGCAAAATTTATAGAAATTCAATGAGCACTTCACACAAAAGCAAAGAGTGTGGAATCACCTTGAATAGGGATTGCTTTGCTGTAGTTTCTTTTCAAACTAGCAATGCAATGTACTGTAAATGCAAAGTGTGCATCAAATTTACATGGTTAACTTCTGAGAAGATTTTCAATTATTTTAAAAACAGCAGCTTTGTCAGTCAATTCACATCACAATAAATTTCAAATAGGGGAATCTGAAAAAATAATGAGAAAACCTTGAAATGTCACAGCAGGTAACAGAAGTTAATATTTCCAACGACTTCACACATGTCCTTCAGGAAGGAAATCTGCCGTCCTTATTATGGCCTATAGGTGACTCCCACTACAAAAAAAAATCCATTGGGATTGTAATGGTTCTAGAGAGGGTAAATAGCAATTAATAATCACTGCTAAACTAACCAGAGGTAACCCTATCCAGAGAGAATGTTTTTCTTAAATCACTATAATTGTCAAGAACTGTGAAGCAGAGGAACAGGGAGCAATGCCACAGAGCAACAACAGTTCATCTTAGTAATTCATTAAACACAAGCTGCATTTGTGTTTACTCATGGAAGGAACACATGGGTGAAGTACTGTTGATGTACTGTTCTTGGGTTTCTAAAAGACATTTGATAACGTGCCACATCAAAGAAGATTGCAGTAAACAGAAGCTCATGGTGCAGTGTCTAGCATAATGACATGTACAGAAGATTGGCTGGCTAACAGGAAACAGACAGTAAGTGTCAATGGGTCTTTTTCAAATTAGCAAAATGTAAGATTGGTGTGCCACATGGATCAGTGACATGGGATGTCAACTTTATATATAAATGATTAGGATGAAGAGATGAAGGTGATTCCAAATTTGCTCATGGCACCAAGAGATAGGTAGAAACATAAGTTGTGAAGAGGACTCAGGGAGGCTATGAAAAGATATTTCTAGATTAAGTGAGTGGGCAAAGATTTGGCAAATGGTGTACGATATGGGAAAATGTGAACTTGGCATTTTGGCAGGCAGATTAGAAAAGAAAGTGAGGACTGCAGATGCTGGAGATCAGAGCTGAAAATGTGTTGCTGGAAAAGTGGTTAGCACTGCTGCCTCACAGCTCCAGAGACCTGGGTTCAATTCCCGCCTCAGGCGACTGATTGTGTGGAGTTTGCACATTCTCCCGTGTCTGCGTGGGTTTCCTCCGGGTGCTCCGGTTTCCTCCCACAGTCCAAAGATGTGCAGGTCAGGTGAATTGGCCATGCTAAATTGTCCGTAGTGTTAGGTAAAGGGTAAATGTAGGGGGTATGGGTGGTTTGCGCTTCGGCGGGGCGGTGTGGACTTGTTGGGCCGAAGGGCCTGTTTCCACACTGTAAGTAATCTAATCTAAAAAAAAGCACAGCAGGTCAGGCAGCATCCAAGGAACAGGAGAGGAGGGGAAGAAGGGCTTATGCCCGAAACGTCGATTCTCCTGTTCCTTGGATGCTGCCCAACCTGCTGCGCTTTACCAGCAACACATTTTCAGATTAGAAAAGAAACATATATTATCTAATAAGATAAGAGCTCATGGTGTTGGAGGTAATATATGAGTTTGGATAAATGATTGACTAACAAATAGATGACAGAGAATTTGGAGAGAAATAGAGCATTTCCTGGATTGCAACTTGTAACTAGTCGTGTATCACAGGATACAGTGCCGGGGCCACAATTTTCGATATTTATTAATGCTGAAAATGTGTTGCTGGAAAAGCGCAGCAGGTCAGGCAGCATCCAAAGAGCAGGAGAATAGACTTTTCGGGCATGAGTCCTTCTTCAGGAATCAGGAATGATTCCTGAAGAAGGGCTCATGTCCGAAACGTCGGTTCTCCTGCTCCTTGGATGCTGCCTGACCTGCTGCGCTTTTCCAGCAACACATTTTCAGCTCTGATCTCCAGCATCTGCAGTCCTCACTTTCTCCTATATTTATTAATGATCTGGAAGAAGCAAGTAATGTTTTTAGTCAAGTTTGGGATGACACTAAAATAGGTGGAAAGGTAAATGGTGAGGATGGTACAAAGAGTGTGGATAAAAACTTTGCAGATTAAATATAACGTGGGAAAATGTAAGGATGTGCACTTCAGCAGGAAGAATAGAGGAGCTGAATATTACTTAAATCGAGAGAGACTGCAGAACACAGGAACTAGGGAGTCTTTATTTATGACTCACAAAAGGTTAGCATTGAAGTTTGCCAGGTAACAGGGAAGGCCCATGGAATGTTGTATAAGGAGCATGAAGAATGGAGTATAAAAGTAGGGAAGTTTTGCTCAACCGATACAAGACACTAGTCAGACCGCAGCTAGAATTCTGTGAACAGTTGGAGCCCTTTATCTAATTGAAGATATGCTGGCATTGGAGGCAGCTCACAGAAGGTTCACTTGGCTGATATCCAGTATGGAGGCTTATGATGTCTTGAGTAGCTTGGGCCTGTACTCATTGGAAAATAGAAGAATGAGAGACAACCTTATTGAAACATACAATATTGTTAAGGGTTTTGACAGGGTGGATGTGGATAGATTGTTTCTCCTTCTGAGAGAACATAGAACATAGAACATAGAAGAATACAGCGCAGTACAGGCCCTTCGGCCCTCGATGTTGTGCCGATCCAAGCCCACCTAACCTACACTAGCCCACTATCCTCCATATGCCTATCCAATGCCCGCTTAAATGCCCATAATGAGGGAGAATCCACCACTGCTACTGGCAGGGCATTCCATGAACTCACGACTCGCTGAGTAAAGAACCTACCCCTAACATCTGTCCTATACCTACCCCCCTTAATTTAAAGCTATGCCCCCTTGTAATAGCTGACTCCATACGTGGAAAAAGATTCTCACTGTCGACCCTATCTAAACCCCTAATCATCTTGTACACCTCTATCAAGTCACCCCTAAACCTTCTTTTCTCCAATGAAAACAACCCCAAGTGCCTCAGCCTTTCCTCTAGGATAAAAGGGCATGATTGCAGAATAAGGGATCACACATTTATGACATAGATGAGGTGGAATTTCTTCTCTCAGGAGGTTGTAAATCTGTGGAATTCGTTACCAATTCATTACCAGCTGTAAAGGCTGTGTCATAAAAGGCGGAGATGGACAGAATTTAGAATAGAGGAAATCAAGAATTATGGTGAAAAGGCAGGAAAGTGGAGTTAAGAATTATCAGATCAGCCATAATCTCTTTGAATGGTCGAGGAATCTCAATGGGCTCCATGGCCTACTTCAGCTCCAATATTTATAGCCTTATCTAAATGGAGAGAGGTTACAGAGCTCTACGATACAAAGGGATTTTGGTATCCTTGTACATGAATCATAAACAGTGAGGGTGCAGTTACAACAAGTGATTAGGAAAGCTAATAGAATATTTTTATTTATTGCAAGGTGAGTTGAATACAAAGTAGGGAGATTATGCTTCAGTTAAACAGGATGTGGAGGTGCCAGTCTTGGACTGGGGTGGACAAAATCAGAAGTCACATGACACCAGCTTATAGTCAAAACAGGTTTATTTGAAATCACAAACATTTGGAGTGCTGCTCCTTCAATTGATGAAGGAGCAGCGCTACAAAAGTTTGTGATTTCAAATAAACCTATTAGACTATAACCTGGTGTCATGTGACTTCTTACTCGTTTATACAAAGCACAGCTGAGACTGCATCTGGACTGCACAGTGTTAGTCACCTTATTTAAGGAAGGATGTAGATGCATTGAAAGCTGTTCAGAAAAAGTTTACTCAACACTTAGAATAGGTAGGTTGTCTTCCAAGAAAATATTGGACAGACTATGCTTGTATCTGCTGGAGTTTAGAAGAGTAAGACGTAACTTGATTGAACTATATAAGATGCTGACAGGTCTCAACAGGGTAGATGTGGAAAGGGCATTTCCTCTTATGGGAGTGACCTTAAAAATCAGGGGATGTCCATTCAAAACAGAGATTAGACAATTCCATTTTTTTTCTCTGAATGTGGTGTGACTTTGAAACTCTCTCTCTGAAGAGGGGGTGGAAGCAGAGTCCTTGGTGTCATAGTCATAGAGATGTACAGCACGGAAACAGACCCTTCAGTCCAACTTGTCCATGCCAACAGATATCCTAAACTAATCTAGTCCCATTTGCCAGCACTTGGCCCATATCCCTCTAAAGCCTTCCTAGTCATATATCCATCCAGATGCCTTTTAAATGTTGTAATTGTACCAGCCTCCACCACTTTCTCTCACAGCTCATTCCATACACGTATCACAGACTGCGTGAAAAAGTTGCCCCTTAGGTCCCTTTTAAGTCTTTCCCCTCTCACCCTAAACCCTTTAATTCTGGACTCCTCCACCCCAGGGAAAAGACCTTGTCTATTTACCCTATCCATGCCCCACATGATTTTTAAACCTCTAAAAGGAATATTGTAAAAATGAAGTTAGATAAATTTTTGTTAAGCAAGGAGTTGAAAGGTCATCAGAGGTAGCGAGGAATGCAAATTTCAAGTTACAATCAGATTTTATTGAATGGTGGAGCAGGTCAAGGGCTAAATAGCCTCCCGCTTCTCCTGGGTTGTATGTTCATGTGTGTATACAGAACCAGGATTTATAATTGTATAAATATTGTAAAAGATATTCACTGTTATTCAAACCTGGAAGAAGACATCAAACAAAAATGATGCACTTAAATGGATTTATGCAAAATCTTACAGTACATTAATAGTCTGCCTAAGCTAAGTAAGAGGGAAAATGCTCAAATGATTTTCTAGGATAATAACTGTACAATTTTTTTCTGTAGTTACAGATACATAATTATCCATTGACTTGCATGTATGTTACCAATTCAATAAAAATCAACTCTTCATTCTTGAAGCTTCAAATAAAAATGGATTTTGCAAGATACTAAGTGAAGTTGTAAAAGATAATTCAGAACATTATTCTAGGTTAATTTATGACTATGGAACAAAGAGGTACAACCAGTGAAACCAAAATTTATGGCTAATGTAACAAAGAATTTCTTCAAGCAAAGAGTGATTATGGCCTGGAATAGAATGGTTGGCATTATGCAGGCAAAATTCATCCATGGGTATTATGTTGATGCAACCAAAGGTATGAAGCACATGATCTGAACTGTCTCTATCATCTACTTTTCATCTTTGTGAGGTTAATTCATTTTTAAAAAGCTGGTGGAATTGCTGCTTTTACTTGGCAGAAAATCAATAGAATCCTTGATTCAAAGTTATCCACAATTGGTGATTGTGTCTTCAGCTGTCAAGACCTAAGCTCTGGAAATGTTCATTAAAAGCCTGCCTTTCATTTGCACTTTTCCCTCTTAAAATACCCCTTAAAAACTATTTCATTTAAGCTTTTCTTCACCTGCCATTATATCACAGTATGTAGTTATGTGTCAAATTTCATTCAATAACACTCCAGTGAAGCTTGAAGCTTTTCCTACATTAAATATACTAATATATTATAAGCTTTTGATATTAACAGAGTGAAAACAGGAATAATTTGTAACTCAATCTTTTTTTGAACTTTAAAAAAATTGTGACAGTTTTGAAATTACTGGGACTTTAGTGAATTGCTTTCTATAGTAATAGATTTTATGATTCAATAGCTACTGATCTTATTATAGGCCTGAAAGTGATGAATCACATTTTGTTCTGGATTGCCACTAGATTTGTTTACCAAAGCAGTGACACATGAGAAATATGTTAAAAGTGCAGCCAGTCTTTACGTTAAAATGAAGAAGCTGAACACAAATTTCGAACACAATCTTTAAATGACGTTGGGTTGAATGGGAAGTGGGCATGTGTATAATTGCACAACATCAGTGACTGTGCCAATCTGCCCCCATGAGCCAGCATGGAGCCATTTTTAACAAGGTCAGCTCGTGATTAGAGTGAGTGCTGATTGATTCCTGGGCAGGTGGGCTGATAAATTCAGGACATTTATTAATAATTATAGGGCTTATTTAGGCCCATTCTGTGACAACCAGGATTTCAGAAAAGCACTTCCTTCACAGCAGCCTGGACATGTCCACACTAATGTGGTAGCCTCAGTTTGGTAAGGAGTTAAATCATCGTAAGCCAGAAAGGATAACAGATCATTGAGGCGGCAGCTGACAATCTTGTTCAGAATTTGTGGCTAAAATAATTGAGGCAGCTTCTAATTATTTTAAATCTAAAAATCTGACCTCTTCTTCAGATTGTGGATTTGAGGTACCTTTGCTTTCTCCATTATAAATCTTTAGGTCCCAAATTGGTTGGTGAGGTTGCTGATGTGTCAATGCTTCCCATTGGTCCTCCTCACTCAGGAGCCTCCTTGATATACTTAATTGGACAGTGAGGTCATTCTCTACCATCAATTAGCCTGGCCTTTTAAATATTCTAGTAGGCATATCTGGGACTCCCTATCTCTTAGAATCACCTAAAGCTGGTGAATTACACACTTCAAGCTATAGTTTTAATGGATTGTTTAGATCATAAATCTTTGCCCTTAATAACTCTCAAAATGATGCAACTGATCTGAAGTCTGTTGAGAGAAGAATTTTACAATTTATCTAATTTAATACAGGTTCTGCAATGTCTTCTATGTGTTTCAATTACCATCAGGAGAGTTAAGCATGTCCAAACAAACACATCAAGTTTAAGGATGGATAATTCTTTTCTTCATAGTCTGGACGCTGCTAGAGCTGGAGATTAAAATTGTTTACAGTACAATTTCAAAGAGTTAAACTGATTTTCACGGCAAAGAAATAAGCAAACAATCATATGTTGCAACAGTGCCATCTATAGTTAAAGTTTAATTATGTATTTGGTCTAAAACACAAGTTCAAACGTATTCCTTTTGTTAACATTCCTACAATTACAACAACCCTCATACAATTGTGGGGAGCTGTATTGGAGGTCAGCTGTGACACTTTTCCACTGACCCCAAATGAAGGCCACAGTACTACCAGTCAGAATCAAAAAGCTTTAACAAATCTATTCAGAGTTTTTTTTGGAGGATGCAACTAACAGAGTAGCAAAGAGAAACAAGTAGTATGTATATTTAGCAGACATACTGTGAAGCTTGTTACACAAGATCTCAGAATTGCAGGTGGTATATCAGCAAGAATTGAGGATTGGATAATGGTCAGAAATCAGAGAAGGAAGAGGGTCATTTTCACAATGGCAAGGTATAACTTGTAGCACTCTACAAAGGTCAGTGTTAAGATGTTAGCTATTTATATCAATGACTTAGACAAGGGTGGGGAGGTTGGTCGAGTGAAATATATCATCATACAGCTAAATGGGGAACGAAGGTACAAGGAGCATACTGCAAGTAGATACAGACTAGTTAAGTAATTGGGCAAAAAGATACCTGATGGAGTATAATTTTCAGAAATGTGAAATTATTCAATTTTGTTGGAAGAAGGGCAAAAGTTGAAAAAAAATTAAAATGCTAGGGATTTGTAAATGTTAGTCTGAAGAGCAATTCTGAGTGGGGGGGTAGTGTTATGCACAACTTCGAAAAAATAATTTATTTAAGTTAACATACTGTTCCAATAATCTGGAAGGCAAATTACATATTAGCTTTTATTTCAAAGGGGTTGCAGTTTAAGTATAGGGACGTTTGCTGCAATTATATTGGCCATTGTTATATCACGACTAGAGTACTGTGTACAGTTTTGTCTCCTTATCAAAGGAAGAACATACTTGCTTTGGAGAGGGTGCAGCGAAAATTAACCAGATTGATTCCTGGGATGAGAAAGTTGTCCTGTGAGGAAAGTTTGACTAAAATGAACCTTGACTTTCTAGAGTTTAGAAACTTAAGAGGTACTCACATTGAAGTGTATAAAATTATAGAGTCATAGCGTCACAGAGATGTATAGCATGGAAGCAGACCCTTCAGTCCAACCCATCCATGCCGACCAGATATCCCAACCCAATCTAGTCCCACCTCCCAGCACCTGGCCCATATCCCTCCAAACCCTTCCTAATCATATACCCATCCAAATGCCTCTTAAATGTTGCAATTGTACCAGCCTCCACCGCTTCCTCTGGCAGCTCATTCCAGAGTTTGACAGGATAGACATGAAGATAATATTTTGTCTAATTATGCTCTTGAACTAGGACTCATTGGCCCAAGATAAGAGGTCAGTCATTTTGGCCAAGGAGAAATTTCTTCACTCAGAGCTGAAATTCTCCACTGACAGATGACTGTGGATACTTAGTTGACGTGTACAGTCAACTCTTAATTTAGTAGATTTGTGGGCGCTGAGGTAAACAATGAACATAGGACAAGAAAATAGAATTGACAAAGAAGTTTAATGAAAATGTTCAACCACGATCGGATTCAATTAATTACGAGGCTTAAGACTCATGGTTTACTTCTGTTCTTTTCTCTATGCTTTCCATTTTTTTTCTTATTTTATTTGCTATTTGACTTTGGGGTAAACAGTACAACATATAAATGCCCAAGTGAAATAAGCTTTAGAAACAAAATCAATCCCTTAGAAGATAAAAATACATAATTTGTTATGTAATCTCTTAAATAAGAAAATGCCAAAATGAAAATTATTCCCCTTACTTTAGAACCTATTTAGCCAAATGGGATGTTTCATCCATTTCAAGATTTCAAATATTACAACCGTTTGAATTCACTTCAAGCGACACTGCACACTAATGGAAAGATTTTGGACAAAGATAGCATTTAAAATAAAGTTTGACTGTTTTCAAAATCAAAGTTTTTTTCATTAACCTTGTTGATTAGTTTAACATCTTCAAGTAATTTCAGAGTATTGACTATTAGGGAAATAGTAGCCGTCAGTGAGATAGGGCACTAACATTAAATGGTACAATCTTGATGTCTGTAAGCAGGGCATTTCTTTACCCCGAGCATACTATTATCCAATGAATAAAACAAAAAATTGTGGTTGGTGGAAATCTGAAACAAGATTAGAAATTCCTGGAGAAACTCAGCAGGTCTGGCAGCATCTTTAGGGAGAAAGTAGAGCTAATGTTTCAGGTCCAGTGACCCTTCTTCTTCTCCTATATTGGCCTGAAGTGCATTTTGTAGGACAGTGTTTACCCTGAGAGAGGCAGCCCTTTGTGCAGCTGTACACATAAATCATCTATTATACATCTCCCAGCCTTGAATGTGCTTCAGAAAAAGTTGATAGGATCATCATTTTGCTCCAGAGATGTGTGGAATCATCACTGATTCTGTAATCTCACTTTCAAATATGGAATGATGTAGAATAGGCCAAGCCCTAACAGAATCTCTGCAATTGCATTTAGGTTCAGTGTTGTCCACACTGAAGTGTAATGCCCTGTTTACAGACACCAACATCATGGTTAAAGGATCTCTGATGTCTGAGATTATCTGCAGTGAAGAAATCAGTTGCTTGTGAGGGATGAATAATTCTTGGTCACTCCAACTCCTTTTATCTTTGGAATGTCTGGACAGGCTGCAACAGCAGCAAAGAACTGGAGGAGTGGACATTTCAAGGTCGTAAGTGAAGCTATATTTATAAAAGTGAAAGATAATTTGCAGCATTGTGCCAGCTGTGCCACTTATGGGCTCTCAGTAAAAGTTTTTTCTTCCTTTCCCTCCACTATGTTTAAGTGCAGTCCTGCCTTCCACAGCTGCAGTGGAGGCAGCCTGCTCTGTAGCTGGCCCTGTTGGTCCAGAAGACTTGGACAGTGGTCCTCAAGTGTGATTAGGCCTACAGCGTCAAGCCCTGCTGTGAGTATCTTGCCCAGAAATAGGTGAAACTCCTACAGGCTTTGGCATCGCAGATAGTGGGGGAGGTGGAAGGGCCAAGCACTTCTGGGTTGTCCTGAGGTCAAGTTTCTGGTATGTGACTTCTCCCTGAGGGTGGCTGCCAGCAGCATCACCCAGTCTCACTGAAAGTCTAGTCTAGTTAAAGAACCCTCTGAGCTGGTGGAGGCTGCCAGTAAAAGCTTTGCAGGTACATCCACAACAGGTGGAGCCAGAGATAGAGCTGAGAGTCTCCAGTACTGGCTTCCTCAGGACACAGGTTCACTGGGCACTGCTGGAGCCTGCATAAGAGAAGAGAGGGAATTTGTTATGTCTGAGCAATAAAAACTTGTGCAGTTTAAGAATTATTTAGAAGTGCTGGTAATGGAGGCTAGAAGAACATAGCAAGCCAAGCAGCATCAGGAGGTGGAGAAGTCCATGTTTCAGGTGTAACTCTTCTTCAGGACTGAGTAATGGGAGAGCAACACAGCATTATGAAGGTTACTGGGTTAATTGCCAATTGAGGTCTCTCCATCCTCACATGAGTGGATGTGCACTCCTCCAGCCAGCTAAAGAATTATTTTCTCATTTGGCATGAGTTCCCTCCTGTCCACCAGAACTCTGCCAGCCTTGGGCTTCTCAGCCTGGGTGTGAGACAATATTTCCTGCAGTGTGACAAAGGTAGGTATTGAGCATGAATTTTAGAATTAGCTTTACTGTCACATGTACTCAAATGAAAAATTTACAGTTCGCCACTTACTGTGCCATCTTAGGTACAAAGCTACCTAGATACGGATTCTTAAATACAAATTCTTAGGGGGGAAAAAAAATTAAAAAATAAAGAAATAAAAATTCAGAATAAAAGTCTTTCCAATCCAATTCATGTTGGCACCTAGCCTCCAGACTACACAATGCTTCACCTTGAGCTTAAAAATGTGTTGCTGGAAAAGCGCAGGTCAGGCAGTATCAAAGGAGAAGGAGAATCGACGTTTCGGGCATAAGCCCTTCTTCAGATTCCTGAAACGTCGATTCTCCTTCTCCTTTGATGCTGCCTGACCTGCTGCGCTTTTCTAGCAACACATTTTTAAGCTCTGATCTCCAGCATCTGCAGTCCTCACTTTCTCCATGCTTCACCTTGAGGCTGGAAGTCCATTCAGAGGGCACGGCAGGCCAAGAGTCCGCCATTTTGAGTCCACGCTGAGGCTGAGAGTTCAGGACAATGCTGAGAAGAAAAATAAACACAAAAGAGAGAAAAATAAAAAAAAATAGACAGAGCAGCCGAGCTCTGGCTGGAGAGTACTAGTTCATCATCATCTTGAAAGAAGTAGTAGATGCTGGAAGTGGATATGACACCGATTCGTGCTGGGGTGGTATTGCTTCTCCAGGGAGTATCATTCCCACGGTGACTGCTGTTGGTAACCATCAGCTCACTGCTGACCCATTACAGTTGCTGGTGAACAGTTGACCTTTGTCATTCCATAATGTGTAAAAGTGATGAGATCACCCATTCAGATTTGTTTCCTGTTGTGAAGGCATGAGTATCATTCTATCAAATAGCTTTAACCTTACTTCTGAAGGTTTCATTTCTGGGCCAATATCTTGAGCCACTTCACACAGGTCTGTGAAACTCATGAGGTTGCACAATGCACTGGTGTCTATCTGACACTTCACATTCACTTGTTTTCTCCTTCTGCAATCATCACTCTAACAGTCACAAACCATTCATCACCTTTATACCTGCCAACTTGTAGAGGGATTCATCAGAATCCCTGACATTTTTCGAAAAGCCAATTTTATAGGCTTGTT
Organism: Chiloscyllium plagiosum; assembly: GCF_004010195.1. NCBI lineage: Eukaryota > Metazoa > Chordata > Chondrichthyes > Orectolobiformes > Hemiscylliidae > Chiloscyllium > Chiloscyllium plagiosum. The sequence goes on from NC_057720.1 coordinate 57,342,816, forward strand.
TTGTTTCTTTCTCGCTAAGTACTTGTGTGAAAAGTGATTCAGCTTCTTAGAGCACTGCCTTCCTCACACAGAACATTCTTTCCTTTGTTTTGTTTGATTGTTGCTTCCCCAATATTTACAACCTGCCCTCTGACCTTAATCTTTCAGATGATTTTTCTGTAAATAGTTCCTCCTTTTTCCCTCAACATCTTAATTTTGTTCTGTATGGAAAGTCACTTCACAAAATGCAAAACCTCGTCTATTTTTCCACTAACATGCTCTAGCAGTGATTGACAACTCAGAGCTTTTGTGAATTCAATGATTTTGTTGAGAATACAGTTTTCCTCCCTCAGCAGTTGTATACATAACGGAGCTGAAAATGTATTGCTGGAAAAGCGCAGGTCAGGCAGCATCCAGGGAACAGGAGAATCGACGTTTCGGGCATAAGCCCTTCTTCAGGAACGAGGAAAGTGTGTCCAGCAGGCTAAGATAAAAGGTAGGGAGGAGAGACTTAGGGGAGGGGCGTCGGAAATGCAATAGGTGGAAAGAGGTAAAGGTGAGGGTGATAGGTCAGACTGGGGTGGGGGCGGAGAGGTCAGGAAGAAGATTGCAGGTTAGGAAGGCGGTGCTGAGTTCGATGGATTTGACTGAGACAAGGTGGGGGGAGGGGAAATGAGGAAACTGGTGAAATCCGAGTTCATCCCTTGTGGTTGGAGGGGTCCTAGGCGGAAGATGAGGCGCTCTCCCTCCAACCGTCGTGTTGTTGTGGTCAGGCGATGGAGGAGTCCAAAGACCTTATCTTCACCATGGACATCCAGTCCCTGTACACCTCCATCCCTCATCACGAAGGACTCAAAGCCCTCCGCTTCTTCCTT
>NC_057720.1:57345790-57353945 GCF_004010195.1 Chiloscyllium plagiosum
ATTGCATTTCCGACGCCCCTCCCCCAAGTCCCTCCTCCCTACCTTTTATCTTAGCCTGCTGGACACACTTTCCTCATTCCTGAAGAAGGGCTTATGCCCGAAACGTCGATTCTCCTGTTCCCTGGATGCTGCCTGACCTGCTGCGCTTTTCCAGCATCACATTTTCAGCTCTGATCTCCAGCATCTGCAGACCTCACTTTCTCCTCCCAGTTGTATACATAAGGCAGGATCTCAGATCTAAAATAATCCTATTTCTGATGTCAATATCTTTCAGTTGTCCAAATGCACAAGATTCAGATAGATGTGTACTGCAGTCACATACTGATCAATAGCTTTCTTCTCCATCTCATGCCGATGTTAAACAAATATTGTTCATAAATGACATTAATATAAGATTCAAAGTGAGACTTTGAAGCCCACAAAATCTCTCTTGTCTGGATTTTCTACTCCTCAGGTTTTTAATTATGTTGCTATTTCATAGTTTTGCCATGAGAGTGAGTAAGATTCCAGTTTTGGCTTATACCTACCTTTCATCTCCCCAGCAGCAGGGAAATGTACAACCAATTTGACTCACCTAGTAGTTCAAAGTTTCAAACGTGTACATATTTGTTCCTATTTGTTTCAGTAGTAGGTTCTCTCACCGATTTTAAAATACATACATTTTCAGCTGGACATTTCTTGCTGTATTTTTCAAAATAGTTGTCTCTCTGACAGTTCTTAAAATCCATACTTTTTCAGCTGCACCACTCTGACACCAAGCTTCCACAAACTGCAAATAAAGACACTAACAGCAGAGGGAGAGGTCATATGGCTATGGCAAGCCAGCTTGTACACCAAGGCCACAACTGCATTTCTGCAACTACCGTTTTTTAAAAATATAGTTGTTGCTAGACAACGATACCTAGTCCTCAACCAACTTAATTTTCCATGATCATCAGCACCCTCTGCCTCAATGGACTCTGAAGGCCTCACCGTCAAGAACTTCCATTGTTCGTCATCATGCTTGATGGGCCTTAAATAACCCCCAATGGTCTCTGATTACCTCAAAGCAATGCCACTCCCCCACCTCCCAATGGTCACTGAATACCCCAATCTTTTCCTAAGTTCTTGTCATGTCTTCAAGAGCTCTGGGAATAATAGGTTGGATTGAGGGCATTTGTAATTTAAATGGAACTCTCAGTCAATGCTAATGCTGTTACGTGCAACAGTTCTTTGGGCTTACAGAAATTCAGATTTATAGCCTGTGATAATGGCTTTTACATCCAACAGAGATCAAAATCATCCAATCAGCTTGCCCTAAGTTTATAGCTCAGAAGTGAAAAGGTTTGTGCTAATTTAGTATGCCAGGGTTATATTAGGGTGATTTTCATCAGCTTTTTCTTTACTATTTTGTATCATACTATATAATAGATTTTCATTTCTAGTTCAATATGTTTACAATGAAACTTTCTAGCTCTTTTATAAAATCTAGCATTAAGGAAATTAGAATCAATGAGCAGTACACATCTGGTGTCACTTAGTTGGATTGAATCATCAGTGACGTTTGTGCATTGATTGCCTTTTAATATTAATTTACCAAAGCTGTGGTTTTCAACAGTATTATACTAGCAAGTCAACTTTTAAAAAAATGAAAATGCATGCCAAAATTTGAGATTCTTACTTTGGTCTGTGATGAAATTTGCAGGACAATGTAAATCAGCTTCTTTCCAGAGGCAACAACTGAATCCATCTTGGCTGTGCAGTCCGTTTGGGTTGATGTTATTTGAATGCGATGTGTTTGCATTTCTCACATGCTCGCGAAGCGAAGAGTGGCGACTGCTTGAATTCCTGTGTGGCTGTAGCTGCCAGGTTCTCTCTTTCACGACAGCTGCTTGTTTGTGCAGTGTGCACAGCATTGTAAAATTCCATGGAGGAATCTCAAAGGTTGCTACTGGGTCATGTGCTAAAATTGAAACAGAAAATCCTGCAAGTAAAGAAAGGTCAATGTAAACAATTGAAGTCTTGGTTATTAATTGTAGATCTGTGTGACCAACTTCAAAATCTAAGAATGACCTCCCTTGCTTCTTTAGCGATTTTGCTTAGATCATTATGGTCTTTGCTTCTCATCTGTACATTCCTCTATAGTTCTTCAAATAAATGGCAGAGGTAAAAATAGTGCTGTTGCGTTATATAAAATCAACTTCAAAAAGGATTGAAGGCTGCCCTTCCAGCCACCTACCCTGACCCCTGATTTAGATTGAATTAGCTGTTTGGATCCACAACAGAAGAGTACTAGATTTGAGGACCATCCAGTTCAGAAAGCCAGAAAATCAGCTGGGGCTTCCACACCTCATTACAGCGCATTAACAGTGCAGGAGCGTGATCAGATGGGCCAATGGGCTGAAAAGTGGCAGATGGAGTTTAATTCAGATAAATACGAGGTGCTGCATTTTGGGAAAGCAAATCTTAGCAGGGCTTATACACTTAATGGTAAGGTCTTAGGGAGTGTTGCTGAACAAAGAGACCTTGGAGTGCAGGTTCATAGCTCCTTGAAAGTGAAGTCGCAGGTAGATAGGATAGTGAAGGTGGTTTTGATATGCTTTCCTTTATTGGTCAGAGTGTTGAGTACAGGAGTTGGGAGGTCATGTTGCAGCTGTAAAGGACATTGGTTAGGCCACTGTTGGAATATTGTGTGCAATTCTGGTCTCCTTCTTATCAGAAGGATGTTGTGAAACTTAAAAGGGTTCAGAAAAGATTTGCAAGGATGTTGCCAGGGTTGGAGCATTTGAACTATAAGGACAGGTTGAATAAACTAGGGCTGTTTTCCCTGGAGCATCAGAGGCTGAGGGGTGACCTTATAGAGGTTTATAAAATCATGAAGGGCATGGATAGGATAAATAGACAAAGTCTTTTCCCTGGGATGGGGAAGTCCAGAACTAGAGGGCATAGGTTTCGGGTGATAGGGGAAAGATATAAAAGAGACCTAAGGGGCAACCTTTTCACACAGAGGGTGGAACATGTATGGAGTGAGCTACCAGAGGAAGTGATGGAGGTTAGTACAATTGCAACATTTAAAAGACATCTGGTGGGTATATGAATAGGAAGAGTTTGGAGGGATATGGGCCAGGTGCTGGCAAATGGGACTAGATATGGTTGGGATATCTGGCCAGCATGGATGAGTTGGACCAAAAAGTCTGTTTCGGTGCTGTACATCTCTATGGCTCTATGACTCTATAACTCCTGATTAAAAGTGGGTATGTGTGGGTGAAGGCAACATTAAACTCAACTGTGATGTTGTTTCTTGCCAAACAACCTGTCAATTTACCCATGAAGAATGGCACTTTGGTGAATTTTAGTCTGTAAGTAAAGGCTGTCAGTTTGGCCTCAGGACAGAGCATGAATCATTGCTTTTAACAAAGACGAGGAAAATGTGAATCAGTATTGCAAAAACTAAAATACCTATAATAGGTATGACTTGTCAGCTTTAACATAAATGATAGCTATTCATAAACAAACAAATGATTTTGGTAAAGCATTAATGCATGTTATATGTTCAGAACATAAAACTTATTGCCATTGTGCCAATGGACTGAACTGTGTGTGCCTATCCCACAAGAGTGATCCCACAGCACCATCTGAAATTTGTGACAAAAATAATGGAGCCTTAAAATAAATAATGCTGTGCAGAAGACACCCTCAAAAATAAGAAGGAGCAACGCCAGTTGTGTTGTCACTAGTCTAGTAATCCAGAGACACAGATAATGTTTTGCAGTCCCTTGTATGATTCCCACCATGTCATATGATGGGAATAGAAGTCAGTAAAAATCTAGTTTAACAGTGACCACAAAACCACTGTCAGTTGTTATAAAAATCCACCTATTTCACTCATGTCCTTTACGGACAGAAACTGCTGGTCTAACCTGTGACTCCAGAACCACAACAATGTAGCTAGTTAACTGCTGTCTGAAATGGCCTAGCAAGCCACTCAGATATATCACTCATTAGAAAGTCTCAAAAAAAGGAATGATATCAACAGACCTCTGGGCATTGACTAAGGTACTGTGGGCAACAATGGCAAACACAGCCTACTTAACCCAGGCGTTCTTACTAACATCTGGGGGCTAGTGCCAAAATTGGAAGAACTGTCTCACAGACTAGATTAGAGTGTTGCTGGAAAAGCACAGCAGGTCAGGCAGCATCCGAGGAGCAGGAAAATCAACGTTTTGGGCGCGATTTTCCTGCTCCTCAGATTCTGCCTGACCTGCTGCGCTTTTCCAGCACTACTCTAACCTTGACTCTAATCTCCAGCATCTGCAGTACCCACTTCTGCCTATCTCACAGACTAGTCAAGCAACAGCCTGATATAGTCATACTCATACCTTAAATACAACATCCCAGACATCACAATAACCATTCCACCAGCAGGACAGACCCAAATGAGGCGGTAGCCAAATAGTATAGAGTTGGGAGGGAGCTGCCCAGGGAGTCCTCGACATTGACTCCAGACGCCATGGAGAATTCTTTCTCCATTTTGACACAACTTGGAAGAAGCACCGAGTGTGCCAAGGATGTTTAATGTACTTTGAGTGAGGGATTTAAATGTCCATCACCAAGTGTGGGTTGGCAACACCACTACTGACTGAGCTGTCAAATCCCAAAAGGACTGGCAGCTAGATCGAATCGGAAGCAGGTGGTGAGAGAACCAATAACAGGGAAAAACAAACTTGACCTCATCCTCATCAATCTGCCTACCGCAGTTGCATCTGACAGCATCATCTTCAGTCCCATATTGCCATTGAGATTAACCTTCAATATTGTGTGACACTATTACTGTGTTAAATGAGCAATTCTTGAACAATCTAGCAACTCAAAACTGGCTATTCATGAAGCACCCTGCAGCATCAGCAGCAGAATTGTTCTTCAACATGGTCTGCAATCTCATAGCCCAGCATATCCCTCATTCTGCCATTACCATCAAATCAGGAGATCTACTATCATTCAATGAAGGTTGCAGGAGGGCATGTCTGGAGCAGCACCAAACATACCTAAAAATGAGGCATCAACCCTGGTGAAGCTACAAAAGAGCAAGCCAACCAGCATAAGCAGCAAGTGATAGATAAGAGATAAAAGATCCCACAACCAATGGGATCAGATCTAAGCTCTTCAGACCAGTCACATCCACTACAGGCTGCACTTGATCAAGTCCCAAAGGACATAGCTACTGCACTGGGTCTAGAGCTGATGGTAAGAAAACCAACAAGAGGAAAACCATGCTTGACCTCATACTCATAAATCTTCCTGCCACAGATTCAGCTGACAGCATCATTTTCAGTCCCATCTTCACATTGAGAATACTCTTCGTGAGTGGTAGTGGTCAATTAAACAATTAACTGTGGGTGGAGATTCCACAAACATCCTCATCCTCAATGATGATGGAGCCCAGGACATGAGCAAAATATAAGGCTTAAACATCTGCAGTAATCTTCAGCCACAAGTATCCACTTGGCCTCCTCTAGAGGTCTCCAACGTCACAGATTCCAGTCTTCAACCAATGCCCCCCGCCCCCGCCCATCAGCATCTTGTTACCATTGTCCAGATACTCAATTGGACAAGCCAAATAAATACTGTGGCTACAAGAACATGTCAGAAGCTAGGAATCCTGCAGCAGGTAAATTTAAATTTCAAGGTTCATATCAGGAGTGCAATGGAATACACCCCACTTGCCTGGTGGATGCAGCTCTAAAGACATTCTAGAAGCTTGACACTATCCAGAACAAAGCAGCCAACTTGGCTGGCACCATATCCATAATCACTCCATTCACCAGCAGTGCATTGCAGCAGCAGTGTATACCATCTACAAGTTTCAGTGCAGAAATTCACCAAGCTTCCTTAGACAGTACTTTCCCAAATCTATAACTATTATCATCATTCAGGCAACTGTGTAGAGTTTGCATGTTCTTCCCGTGCCTGCATGGGTTTCCTCTGGTGCTCTTGTTTCCTCCCACAATCCAAAGATGAGGTGGTCAGGTGAATTGGCCATGCTAAATTGCCCATAATGTTTTGTGCATTAATCAGAGGGAATGAGTCTGGGTGGGTTACTCTTTGGAGGGTTGGTGTGGACTTGTGCTGAAGGGCATGTTTCCACACTGTAGGGAATCAAATCTAATCTAAATCGAGAAGGACAATGGCAGCAGTCACAATGGGAACACCGTCTCCTGCAAATTTCCCTCCAAGTCCTTCATCATGCTGACTTTGAAATACATCACCATTCCTTCAGTTTTGTACGGTTAAGTCCTGGAATTCCCTCTCCAAAAACATTGTGATTGTACCTTGCACCAAATGGACTGCAGTGTTTGAAGAGAGACATCACTGTCACATTCTCAAGGGCAATTAGGTATGCGCCATAAGGTTCGCCCAACCAGTATGCCCAAATCCCTTGAGTGAATTTTTAAAAAGTCAATATTTTTCAAGAAGGAGGAACATTCAGGAAATGGTACTTAAATACTCAATCATAAATCAGAAAGCACTACATCTAATGCAGGAGTTCAAATTATTTTATCAATGTCTCCTGGAACAGGGGGTGTGTAAGCCTAAGAGTTAGGCTGTAAAAATCAAAATCACACTGGACAATGAGGCAACACATCAGAACAACAAATTAGTATTTACATCTAAAGATGAGAAGAATCCAAACAAAACATTCTGGAAAATCATCTCAAAAGTAAAAGCTTAACTTCTGTATCCACAGGTTAGAGCTGGTGATATAATGGCAAAGGCAAGATGAGTCTATCACCCAACAGATTTGTGACAAGTAACTTCTTAGATAGTGAATTGAGAGAATGTATTTTGAATTAGCTCTCATGTCTTTCCCAAACAAAGCTCTTTCAAAAAAAAACTCTGATGAAGAAGGAGGGTGCAGCATCAAGAATTTACTTATGTACCTGTATACCTTGGTACCTAAGATGGTGTCTTCTGTAGCAACATTATACACTTTTGACTGCACTCTGTACTTGTGTAACATGATAATAAGAGCTCAAAGTCTAATGGTGGAAAGAGTGGGGTGGATGGAGTGCATTTTCATCCACTCCAAGATGACATTTTGATTTAAACTTATAAATTTATAGTTTGATTTTTGTTATTGTGCTCCACTAATTATATTGGATTTGTTTATTTTGAAATAGTAGATGGAGGGAAACAAATTCCTCTGGTGCCATTACCCAGAACAAGTGCATAACTAGTGTTAGGCCATTCAAGGACAATATTAGCAAGGAGTAGGGTTAGGTCAGGGTTACATCTACGTATTGAAAATCTGGAACTCATTTTCAAAGAAACCATCAAGGCAAGGCCAATTCATTTTATTAAAAAAAACTAAAATGTCAGATTTTTATTAGAAAAGATATTAACGTTATGAAACCAAAGTGGACAGATGATGTTGCAGATCATCAATTATCCAACTGGAGACAGAATAGGTTTAAGATCTGAATGGTAGATTTCTCTTTGCAGGTTTTATATTAGCCAATCTATCAGGTCTAAAATCAGCATTTTTGAATGCATTTCTCATAATATTCGACAAGCAACATGAGTTTTGAATGAAACAGTCTTTACTTTAAAGATTGTATGTGGCCAATATAAGTCCCAATTCACTCCCATCTAAATTTAAGCCAACACTAAAATAATACGAGGGCGTCAGTGATTCCCCATCTAAGATCATTTTAATTCATATGTGGCTATCACCAATGATTAAATAGATAACAATTCAGTGAGGGTTTTATTGTTTTCTATTGCAAACTGCCTGAAGCCCTGAAGAAACAGTGTAAGTAGACAGTTCACTTTCTGCTGAAAATGTATTAATTTAACTCTGAAAATCAATAGACAATAGGGGTAGGAGTAGGCCATTCTGCCCTTCGAGCCTGCACCACTATTCAATATGATCATGGCTGATCATCCTTAATCAGTATCTTGTTCCTGCCTTATCTCCATAACCCTTGATTCCACAATCCTTGAGAGCGCTGTCCAACTCTTTCTTAAATGAATCCAGAGAGTGGGCCTCCACTGCCCTCTAGGGCAGAGCATTCCACACAGCCACCACTCTCTGGGTGGAGAAATTTCTCCTCATCCCTGTCCTAAATGGTCTACCCTGTATTTTTAAGCTGTGTCCTCTGGTTCGGCACTCACCCAT
>NC_057720.1:57355103-57384739 GCF_004010195.1 Chiloscyllium plagiosum
GGTTTAGGTAGGGTCGACAGTGAGAATCTTTTTCCAAGGGGGCATAGCTTTAAATTAAGGGGTGGTAGGTATAGGACAGATGTTAGGGGTAGGTTCTTTACTCAGCGAGTCGTGAGTTCATGGAATGCCCTGCCAGTAGCAGTGGTGGACTCTCCCTCATTATGGGCATTTAAGCGGGCATTGGATAGGCATATGGAGGATAGTGGGCTAGTGTAGGTTAGGTGGGCTTGGATCGGCGCAACATCGAGGGCCGAAGGGCCTGTACTGCGCTGTATTCTTCTATCTATCTATCTATTTATCATTGCAGGAATTTATTAATCCAACAAACTTTCACTGCTTCATCAATGACCTGCTTTCTATTACAATATCAGAATTTGGGATATTTGCTGATAATTACACAATGATCTGTTCATGACTCCTCAGCTAAAGAAGCAGTCCACACCCATGTGTAGCAAGACCTTGTGTAGCAAGACTTTGACAGTATTGGGCTGAGAAGCAGCAAGTAATATTCAGTCAATGTAAGTACACAGCGGTGACTATCTCCAACAAGAGAGTCTAACCATTCCACTGTAGTTCTATAATTGATCAGAAATTCAACTGTACCAGCCATAGAAACACTATGGTTAAGCAGCACGTAGAAAGCAGGCCATTCCGTAATCAGTGATCCATATGTTCTGACTTTTATACCCTATCAATCAACTCCCAGGCTTGAGTCAGGATGGAATGCTTGCCACTTGTCTGGATGACTGCAATTCCAAAAGCATTCAAGAAACTCGACAGCAGCCAGAGCAAAACAAAGAGCTTGATGAAAATATTGAATAGTTAAATGAGCATGTTATCCTCATACAAGAGACAACTGTCTGTGGACTTTAAACAAGAACATACAGAACATGTGTTCATTAAAAAAAAACACTTAAAGAATAACAAGGACAACATGTCTGAATATTATGAAAGAGACAGAAAGGGAATAATTATACGCAGAGAATATTACCTCCCAGAAGCTCGGTATTAAAAATTTAAACTGCATAAATAATATTCAATCCACTAAAGTGAGAAGAGAAGTTAATTTTGCATACCAGCCTTGGTGACAAGATAGTGTTTTAAAGTTGACACTGTATTTTTTGTTCTACTTGGATAAATGAAATATTGAGGTCTGCTTTAATCCAGAAGTCTGATTGTGCCAATTCTCAAGTCAAAAGTGACAAACCACATGTCAACAGTCTCACAGAAAGAGACATGTGAGAAGATAGATTACAGTAAACTACAGAAGCTAACACTTTCTTGCCATTATCTTGTCAAAGTACAATCACTTGATTATTTCCTCCTATATAACAAGGACATTATGTACTGAAGCAGCTTGTTGAGCACCTTCCAACCCCAGACTGTAGTACCTAGCAAGATAAGGGCATCACACACAATGGAAACACTGCCATTTGTATAATAAACAACCACTGGAGATCACCATTTGTAAGTTCACCATGAAATTACATATCATCCTGACTTGGAACAATCTCATTGGATCAAAGACTTAGAACTTCCTAATCTACTTGAACAGACAGCATGCATACATAGCTCAGATAGATTTCAGTGGTTCAAAAAGGCAGCTTATTACGACCTTCACAAGGACAACTAGAAATCTATGCTGACCTTTTAAGCAATGCTTATATCCCATGAAACAATGAGAAAAACTTAAATTAATGAAGTTCATTTTATATAATAACATTAAGAGTCCATTAAGAACTGTGACCTTAAGTTTACACAAAAGTATAAAAATGATTCAGAGATGCCGGTGTTGGACTGGGGTGTACAAAGTTAAAAATCACACAACACCAGGTTATAGTTCAACAGGTTTAATTGGAAGCACACTAACTTTCGGAGCGCTGCTCCCTCATCAGGTGATTGTGATCACCTGATGAAGGAGCGTCGCTCCGAAAGCTAGTGTGCTTCCAATTAAACCTGTTGGACTATAACCTGGTGTTGTGTGATTTTTAACTTTGTATAAAAATGAGTAATCTTAAAATCCTCATGCTATCCGTTGAGTTCCTATTTGTCCAGACGTGTTTGTAAAACTATAGGCTTTAAGAAGAAGAATGACTATAAGCTGTGATATTAAGTGATATTTCATGAATTGGTAGAATTTAGTCATTATGTCCCAGCCACAATGAGTGGGGGAGGCTTGATGGATAAGTTGGTCTTTCCTTGCCTGTCACTTAATATGTTCACACAACTTCAAGGTATGGCAAGAAATAAATTCAGAAAATGTTTTCAATGTTAGATACTGGAGATAAATGTCTCAACCTTATTCAAGAATCAGTTAAGTGATTTGATTGCCTTGTGATACAGAGGTAGTTTCTTGTCTTTGAGGCAGAGCTCTGGGATTAATTTTCACTCCATGAATTAATGGCCATTGAAGGCATATTCAGGCCAGGACCAAACAGGTTAAATTATCAACCTGTAAATCCCTCCAGCTGGCAGGTGTGGCAGAGTATCCTGACTGTCCAGGACCATGTGATGGTAGCTGCAACTTAACAGGTTCTCCACATTAAAAGACTCCACACACAGCTTCTTGCTATGAACTGTACTCTGTGGAAAAGATCCTCTTCACCGTGAGGAGCTATCGGAAAAAGAAATAATTTAATGAACGAAGGCAGGCTGAAATGACTCCCCTCATCCATAATTATCTTGCACTTCACTGGTTTATGAACTAAATTATTGAACTAGATATCTTGTCTTAAGATATAATTTATTTCATTACGGAGATAAACTGCATTAGCACTGTCACTAAATTGTGTTGGCACACTACCAAACAGGACAATAGCCATAAATACCATATAAACTGTGCAATCAGAGGAGCCAAAGAACTCAATGGCAAAGATTTTAAAAATGTCATCTTGGGTCACACCCATAAACCTTATGTCTTGGATCAAAAGTATCATTAGAAGAGGTCTTGGAGAAGATCAGCTGGAAAAATGCCCATTGGCTCAGGAGGCCTCAAAGGTAATGGGTAAAGAAATTAACAAAAGCTTCTTTGAATGAAGGAGCAATGAACATTTTTAATATCTTGTTTATAAAAGATTACCACAAAATGGATGAAATTTTACATGTAGCACCATATCATTTACACAACAAATTGACATGGATATCAACACAGCAAAACTAAGTTCTGCATTGCCATGGCTGTTTATTGTGTTTGAAAGATACATGACCTCCCATATGGTCAAATTCCAGAAACAAGAACAATAATCTTTAACGTACCCAGACACAGGGTTCCAGTCATTAGCCACAGCATCATCATTCCTGAGATGGAGGGAAACTGAAAATAAAAAAAAAGTGATTGAATTCACATTGCAATTAAAATAAAAATTTAAAATATAAAATTAAATAACATAACCCTGTACAGAGTCATAAATAATTTGTGCAAATAGAAAGCAAATGCTGCTAACCTGGAATTTTAAAATTTAAATGTTGATAATCAAAGTATCTGAAAAAAAAAGTTAATGTTGACTGAATTTATGCACTCGCAACATTAACTTTTTTTTCCCTTTCAATCACTGCACAATATGCTGTATGATCTCCATTTAAGCTTATATAAAGTATAAATCCATAAAATATTAAACTCTTCATGCTATTTTTTGAATTCCTATTTGACCCAGAGGTGTTGGTAGAACTTAAGTCTATGACAAGAATATTAACTAAAAGACTGTAATTTCCTTTGATTAATCATAATTGATTTGAGAGATTGACATAAATCAATCACAATTAATATGTTTGTATGGGTTTTGCAAGTGCAGAATGAACCACAATCCAATTAGCCATTATCAAAAGACGGCAAGCTGTGACTGTCGCCTACACCAGTCCAGCTAATATACTGGAATCTAGACAGATTCAGTAGGTTGAATTTCAACTAATGAACAATTCAGACAAAAGCATGATTCTTCACAACAGAAATATTTTTTAAATTTCTCCAATGTTTACAAATGAACGGCATTAACATCTGTGTTAAATTGCAATAGTGTGACCCATTTTTCTAAGCAAAGGATAGGCTATCAAATGATTTTCCATGAATACTTTGAAGTTGGTGTATCAATATCTTGACTGCATAACATTTATTTAACAGACGGAATTTTACAAAGGGCAATGCTTAAACAACAACTCAAAATGATTTTATGTGCGCTTAGTTTTGTAACCAATTTCTTGCTTTTCAATACGATACTAGATGCCCTGTCAGTTTAAAATATGATTAAAGAGACTGCTAATAATATGCAAATATATTTAAACATTCAAACACTTAAAAAACATATCCAAACAATACATTCCCATGTGTCAGTCTGACAAACTAACTATGACTGGTAATTCTGAGATAAACATTCTGGTCTTACACTGCTCAAGACGATCATTTAAAATAACCTACACCTTTATTCTACTGGAGCTGTTTGTGAAATGGCTTCACATATATTACTTCATACTGCCAATACATTTTGAACCTCACATTATTTGGCTGTTAAATAAATCATTATTAGTTGACTAGGAGTAAAAATTATTGCTTTAAAGGTAGCACCTTGCCACAAGCATTCTACACTCTACCATCTCCAAGTCCCCACTAGCCAGTACTCAAAGACAAAATGAAACTGCTTCTCTTAAAGTTAATATTTTGGGTTAATTATTTGAAAGATGTGCCACAGTAAAGTATTATTTGACATTTCCGAACTATGTTACTCAAAAATTGGTGATATGTGTTTGTCTAACTGCTGTTGGATACTGACTTATCCTAATCTTTCTTTTACTATCTTCCTGCAGTGCAATACACACAGATTAAAATGTCACTCACAATTTGTTGAACTAGTAGGTGAATGGAACTGTGTAGCTCACTAAGCATCCTGTCATATCTAAAGACCGGATAGAATCCACAATCTTCCGTATAATTAGAATGACTCAAACGTCACCTGAAGTGAATATTATCTTTGAATTTATGCTCAAAAGTAACCAAGGCTAAATTGAACAAACACCTATTCTCCCTGTGAAATACAGGTCTAATCATAGCTAGCATCACATCTCCATCAAATCATGACCTACACTGGGTGGTGATTTTATTCTACATTTTCATTCAAATTTTGTTAATTTTTGCTTTTGTTGAAATCATTGGTATGCAATTATTTGCTCTCATTTTTCAATTACTTGGATTTTGAACCATACAAATTGCTTGAGCTTGCACACTTATTAAACTAGTCCTATTTACATGTTATTGGAATCTTGATCACTAAACATTTAGAATATATTTTTATGCACTTTACACAGTGACTTCCAATCCATTTGGTATGGACCAGGCCAGACCCCCTCAAAACATTAAAGAAAGTATCCCAGACCCTACCTTGGCTAGTTGTTTTAAGCAGGTGTAAGATAGATATTCCAGGAGAGATACAGTTGGTCAAACCACTTAGTTTTAAGCAAAACAGAATTTATTTACAAGTTTGACGAATGAAACAGAAACAAAAGAGATCAGAATACTAAATAACTTAACCCATCCGAAAACCCAACAGACCATACCAACTTAATGATGCTGTTCCAAATACAAGCAACAATCACCATAAAACCCTTTGGCACAAAAGGTAAAATCAAATGCAGAATCTTACAGGAGAGAAGTCTGGGAGAGAGAACCAGCATGAGCCTGCTTCTTTGGGTCCAGCAGCTTCAAAACTGCCTGACTGCTTTCAGTGAATAACCAGACAGGTAAAAACCAAATCAAACCAGAGAAAAGCTGAGTTGGTGGAACTGGCCACTCCCTACTCATTGTACAAGTGTTTTTCTAAACCTTAAAAGCCTTTTGCCTGAGGCAGTGTCAGTTAACTAGAATCAAATTGTCCCTAAAACCCTTTAACTTAGACTTTTCAGAGTCTGTTTTTTACGACCTCTATGAAAATAAAACCAAGGACAACATAATCTTTTTAAGGGAGCAGGATCATCACACATTCGGGAACTAAAAATTCTATTCATGAAGAAACCAAAGTTCTATTCACTATTTCTCATTCATTGCTATATCTACAATAAACCTGACAATAACTGCCAAATTCATTTCAAAACAGCGAGGCATATTAATAAAGGCTTACAGAAAGTGTCTGCTTCAGTTGACAAAAGACAAAAACCTTCATAAATGGAGATTAGAATTAGAATAACTGCTGGTAATCAACAATGTGGAAAAGAGATAGAAAATAAGGCAGATCAAGAAATAATGATGAGTTTGTGTCAAACTGGGTTTGAAAAGCACACACATTAAAGGAGGTATAAAAGACTGAGAAGTGGAAAAAGCCCTAACCATAGGAGCAATGAAAAGTATCACACACAATATGATCATGTCTTGAGAAGGACTGACACAGGGAAGGGCCATGAATGGCAGAAAGTTGAAGTTTGGATGAGGTGGAATCTAAGAAAACAGGTAAGCCGTAATAATTTATATTGGAAAGATGTTGTGAAATTTGAAAGGGTTCAGAAAAGGTTTGCAAGGATGTTGCCAGGGTTGGAGGATTTGAGCTATAGGGAAAGGTTGAATAGGCTGGGGCTGTTTTCCCTGGTGCATCAAAGGCTGAGGGGGTGACCTCAGAGGTTTATACAATCATGAGAGGCATGGATAGGATAAATAAACAAAGTCTTTTCCCTGGGGTGGGGGAGTCCAGAACTAGAGGGCATAGGTTTAGGGTGAGAGGGAAAAGATATAAAAGAGACCTTTTTCACGCAGTGGGTGGTGCGTGTATGGAGCTGCCAGAGGAAGTGGTGGAGGCTAGTACAATTGCAATTTAAATTAGTACAATTTAAAAGGCATCTGGATGGGGAGATGGGCCAGGTGCTCGCAGGTGGGACAAGATTGATTTGGGATATGTGGTCGGCATGGACGAGTTGGACCGAAGGGTCTGTTTCCATGCTGTACATCTCTATGACTAGTTTGATGGACGGGGACAAAAAAAAGTGTGAGAATTAATTGAAAGACATTGATAAAGAGAATATGAGCATTAACTGCAGGGAAACGAAGAATCATCATGAATTGAGTAAAGCATGAAGAAGGAGAAGAGTTGCAACTTAACTAAAAGAGAATGTATGAGGGCCATGGAAATGAAGGCCAAGGTATGATTGTTATGAGAGGACAGCTAGCTTCAGATGAAACATAGAGGAAGAAAAATAGCAGCATGAATTGAGAGGGCTGGAAAAATGAAAGTGTCCCTTTCAATTAGGTAGAGAATTGAATGAGGAAATATCTCCAGCAACACAGGTTGGAGGAGGGAGACCCTATGCACAAGACAGGGTTGAAAGTGGAAAACTAACTTTCTACATGGCTTTTAGGCAAGCTACAGTCTGGCGGATCTTTTGAAAATACAAATTGTACTCTTTTTATCATTAATCATACCAATGCAAAAAAAATTTAAGATGTATAAAATAGATGTTTAAAATTAACTAAAATAGAACAAATTTTGTAATGAAATGTAACATTCATCCCAAACCACTGTAGAAATTGCATTCCAGACCAGCCAACAGCACCATATCTGGTCAACAAAACACTGTACAGCATTGGAACAAGTCACTTAGCTTTTTGTTGATCAGTTTCATCACACCATTTAAGACCCACTTGGTCAGTTTCCATCCATCCTGAATAACTGAGGAAGAAGGCAGCCTGTGATTCACCCAATAAAACTCAAATTTAACAGCAGAATCAATCAAAATATTGATCATGACTTTCAGATCCAAAGATACCTAACAATTGTTTCAGGTGTGGCCCTGGACACTTCCAAGTCAGTGACTTGCATTTGGATGACTTATTTTGCCAGCACTAATCCCAATTCATATTTTAATCTTTTTCCCAAAAAAACACATTGTTAAATATCACAGAAATCACAATGTCTCCAAAGTAGGCCACTCAGAACTAGTGCAGGCACAATGGGCTATAAGTAGGTGCCAATCGCCTTCCATTTCCCCACGTCCCCAAACATCATTTCCAATTATCATCCAATATCCTCTTCAATGCCTCAATTGAACCTGCCTCCACCACATTTCCAGGCTGAGAGTTCCATACCTTAACTACTCACTGGGTGAACGTGTTTTCTCTCAAATCACCCTTGCAGCTTTTACAGTCCAATTTAAATCTATCTTTTAAAAGTGGGAACAGCTTCTCCCTATCTACTCTATCCAATCTGCTCATGACTTTGAAAACCTCGATAAAATTTCTTCTTAGTCCTCTTCTCTCCAGGGAGAACAGTCCCAACTTTTTCAACCTATTCTTACAACCAAGGTTCTTCATCTCTGGAGCTAATTTCTCATTGTTGGATCTCTTCCTCCTGAAGGCAGGTCCAAGTTACAGCATCGTAGTCACTTCTCGAATCTACCCCCAGCCAGAACAGGGATCAAACCCAAAAGAGCTGGAACAAACCACATCCACAACAGCCCTCCAGTCAACTGGTCCCCCATGGAGTCTGAGTCCAAATGGCAACATGGACTTTTACATGCATGTTGTAGTCCATTATATGATGGTGGAAGCTCAAAATTTACTTCTCACCACATGGTTGATGAAGAATTTCTCCCACTTTTATTACATATTAGTTGAAGAATAATAAAGAACCTCTTTGGCCCTGTCATGACCAGGCTTTCCTCAGCCGTCAAGTCCTGGAGGAAATTTGAACCCAGAGCTATGGGCTAAAAGATACACACTACCCACGGTGTAACAATACCTCCTAAAGTTTGTTGAAGTTACAATCCTCCACTTGCCCAACACATTTTCATTGGAATTACTTGCTCAGTTTCAACGAGGGCCGAGCTGTCAGCTGTTTAGAGGTAATCGGGCAGTTTTCACTAGCGTTCCAAATTGTGCTATCTTCACGAAAATTCAGAATGTGGCACTTTTGTCTGAGGATCTGATGTACATTTAGTGATCTATTAGCAGTGATGAAAAACTGTTCTGCTAAAAAATGCACCAAAACCCAAGTTCCAACTCTAGTTAAATAAAAACCACGCGCCAGATTTCCCTGTACTCTGTGTTGATTCTCGTGTTAAATCCCTTAAAAAGCAAGTTATCGTCAGGAAAAAGTATTCGGCAATGCTTTTATTTGCAAACATACAATGGCGAAACTGATGTGGAAACAGCTAATGTGGTGCGCAGCTGCTCTGGCACTTTTCCATCCCCCAAAAAAATTAGAAGGAAGATTTGCCACATCTATTCCCTGGAATATAACATTCTCCATCAAACGCTATACGCAGTAGTCATCTTTATGTACAATTCTTTCGAGGGTAAGGCAGCAATCGGACAGAAAAGTCGGAGAGAATGTTGGAATAACAAACCGCACATTCTTCAATAAACTAAAGTACCGCAAATTGGTTTTAGAACAAGTAAACTTTCAAGCCCCACCTTTCCTTCAAACATTCCTGAAATTGTGTTTCACGCACTCGAGCAGATTTTGCCCACTTTCTCCTTCAGAAGAACTCAATCGCCTAAAGCTTAAAGCAACAAGTCAAGAAACAATCTTTCAAACTCACATTTAACTGCCCAGTGCCGAGGCTGAAATCACAACTTCTGGTGGGGGGAAAAAAAAGATTAAAGGGTCGCTTCAAGAATCACTTTCCGAGCACCGTGTTGTCTGACATGGTTATTCTTTCTTTCCCACCACCATCTGTCCAGTGCAGTGACCAAAGGCCACACATAACCACTGGGAAGCACGCTGTGCAAGCGTGAGCTGGGAGACAGCACCGAGCCGGCTGACAGACCAAAGCTCAGCGCAATCGATCGAGAGCCCGTCAGCAGCGACCCTAAGCCCCGCTGCTGCTTCACTGACGTTTGTTCACACGTGGCTGCTCTTCTCTGAGAAGCTGATTCCAGACCCTAGCGGGGCGGGGGGGGGAAACAGGAGAGTAGACGTGGCTGCTCTTTTCTGAGAAGCTGATTCCAGACCCTAGCGGGGCGGGGGGGGAAACAGGAGAGTAGGTAACAGCAGCTCCGCACTGACGAGTGTAGCTGAGTAATGAGGGAGGAGGTGCGGGCCAAATGACAGTGACAGACTGAAAAGGGCTGAACGGGGGCAAAAGGTGAGCAATTGCATGAGTCGAACACGTGGGCACAAACAGAAGCAGGCACACAGCAAGAGGGTTGAGGACGCGGACGGAGCAAGAATCACAGCTGAGTCAGTAATAGGCCGAAAGAAAAGGGTGAGTCATTGGGGGAAAATGGGCATTGACAGGATTGGAAATAAAAGGATAAATATCTGAAAAGTTTGAGACAGAGGACCGAAGCAGGAAACTAAGTTGCTCTTTCAGAGCTGACGTAGGCGTTACGACTAAATAACCTGCTTTCTTGCTTCAACAAATCTGTTTAAAATCTGAATATAAATCAAACATCTTTTATACGCTTTTCGAAGTTTCTCGCCAGACTTCTGGCATAATCAAAGAGGCAGGTATTGAATTAAAGAACTTTATTTTCCAAATCTAGGCCACAATTCTTAGATGTACCTTATAAGTAAATATTGCCAAATACTTTGTCTTAAATGCTAAACCTCTTTAGGCTTGGAACATTTTAACCAACATGCAGTGTATGAAAGTATGGCACACAGTTTTAATTTTCTTATAGTTGAAACTTAAATTTTGATGCACTTTTGCATAATCTGGCATTGACAAGATCAAGAAAGTGGATAGGAATAGACACTGAATGGCAGGATGGAACATGTGGAGCGGTGATGGATGTCAAAGGTTCACATTGGTCAGGAGTTAATTTGTAACAGAGGCAAACAATGGATTCTGCATGGCCGTGGTTGGGCATGAAGACAGAAAAAGTTATATGCTAGGAATTCTACACATTTGTTCAACAATTATTAACAACCTTTTATGGATGTCTGAAACTCTGGAAAACATTCCAATACAAATAAGTAGAATGTGTGAAACAAACATGGACTTAACATTAGAAGGTCACAGATATGGGAGGAATTGGTTAATATACTAGTACTGACATTCTAACTGGTAAGGAGAATATAACTCCAATCTGAAAACATTTATTTAGACTGGTTGCCTCGATTATTAGCATATTGACAACATCCTCTTCTTCAATGAATAGATGTAAAGTGTTCATTTAGCATACCTCCATAAGAGTATTTGGTCCTTAATCAGCCCGCCCTACCTTTGATTATACTTTTAGTATTTTGTATTTCTAAAGGACATTTTATTTCTTTGTATTTTGGTCATTAATCAATTCTAGTCATTCTCTGTGCCCGTCTTATTTCTCTTTTGCATCTTTTTCTGTACTTTCTGATCAACTTGGTGTTTTATTGCATTATAAATCTTATAATTACCATTAGCAATTATCCTATTTCAACTTACCCTCTAGTTATTGAGGGCACTCTAACTTTTGATGCTTGTTCATTTCTCTCACTCTTTTCCCCCGTCCCCCCCCTTCCTCCTCTCCTTTGTCCCCCACCCCACTAAGAACATAAGAAATAGGAACAGGAGTAGGCCCATTCAATAGTGAGTCCACCATTCAATAAGATCATGGCTGATCTTTTCGTGGACTCAGCTCCACTTACCCGCCCACTCACAATATTCCTTAATTCCTTTACTGTTCAAAAATCTATCTTTGCCTTAAAAACATTCAACAAGGTAGCCTTAGCTGCTTCATTGAGCAGGGAATTCCACAGATTCACAACCCTTTGGGTGAAGAAGTTCCTCCTCTACTCATTCCTAAATCTGCTCCCCCACCCCTATTTTGGGGCTATGCCCCCATTTCTGGTTTCACCCGCCAGTGGAAATAACCTCCCTGCTTCTAGCTTGTCTATTCATACAAACATAGGTGCAGGAGTAGGCCATTTGGCCCCTCGAGCCTGCACCACCATTCAATTCGATCATGCAATCTCAGTATCCCATTCCCACCCCCTCTCTCCATACTCCTTGATCCCTTTAGTCACAAGGGTCATGTCCAGTTCCCACTTGAATATATCTAATGAACCGGCCCCAATAGTTTCTTGTGAGAGAGAATTCCACAGGCTCACAACTCTCTGTCTTGAATGCCCTACCCCTTATTCTTAGACTGTGACCCCTAGTTCTGGACTTTCCCAACATCAGGAACATTCTTCTCACATCTAACCTGTCCAGTCCCATCAGAATTTTATCTATTTCTATGGGATTCCCGCCTCATTCTTCAAAATTCCAGCAAATACAAGCCCTGTCGATCCCGTCTTTCCTCATATGTTAGTCCTGCCATTTCAGGAACCAGTTTGGTGACCCTCCACTGGACTCCCTCAATAGCAAGAATGTCCTTCATCAGATGAGGAGACCAAAACTGCACACAATACTCAAGGTGTGGCCTCACCACAGCCCTGTATAACTGCAGCTAGAATCCTTACTCTGATATTCAAATCCTCTCGCTCTGAAGTCCAGCATGTCATGAGCTTTCCTCACTGCCTGCATGCCAACTTTTAGCGACTGTTCCACCATGACACCCAGGTCTTGTTGCACCTCACCTTTTCCAAAACAGCCACCATTCAGATAATAATCTGCCTTCCCTTTTCTATGACCAAAGTGTATATCCTTGTATTTATCCACATTATATTGTATTTGTCCATTCAGCAGTCTGTCCAAATCCACCTCTTAACAGCCTCCTCACAGCACAGACTGATACCCAACTTAGTGTTATCTGCAGATTTGGAGATATGGCATTCAATTCCTTCATCCAGATCATTAATGTATATTGTGAACAGCTGGGGTCCTAGCTCTGAACCCAGTGGTACCTCAGTCTTGACTACCTGCCACTCTGAAAAAGACCCATTTATTCCAACTCTCTGCTTCCTGTCTGCGAACCAGTTCTTTATCCATATCAATACATTACCTCCGATACCATGCACTTTAATTTTCTTTACTGATCTCTTGTGTGGAACCCTTTCAAAAGCCTGTTGAAAGTCCATTTACACAAAATATACTGATTCACACTTGTCCACTCTACTGATCACATCCTGAAAATTGCAGAAGATTTGTCCAGCATGAGTTCCCTTTAGTGAATCCACTTTTGGAATATTGCGTGCAATTCTGGTCTCCTTCCTATCAGAAGAATGTTGTGAAACTTGAAAAGCTTCAGAAAAGATTTACAAGGATGTTGCCAGGGTTGGGGGAATTTGAGTTGTAGGGATATGCTGAATAGGTGGGGCTGTCCTCCCTGGATCATTGGAAGGTGAAGGGTGACCTTATAGAGGTTTATAGAATCATGAGGGGCATGAATAGGGTAAGTAGCCAAAGTTGTTTCCCTGGAGGAGTCTAAACAGAGACCATAGG
Organism: Chiloscyllium plagiosum; assembly: GCF_004010195.1. Lineage (NCBI taxonomy): Eukaryota > Metazoa > Chordata > Chondrichthyes > Orectolobiformes > Hemiscylliidae > Chiloscyllium > Chiloscyllium plagiosum. The sequence goes on from NC_057720.1 coordinate 57,368,382, forward strand.
TTTATGGTGAGAGGGGAAAGATATAAAAGGGACCTAAGGAGCAACTTTTTCACGCAGAGGGTGGTATGTGTATGGAATGAACTGCCAGAGGAAGTAGTGGAAACTGGTACAATTGCAACATTTAAAAGGCATCTGAATGGGTATATGAATAGGAAGGGTCTAGAAGGATATGGGCCAAGTGCTGGCAAATGGGACTAGATTAGGTTAGGATATCAGGTCGACATGGAAAAATTGGACTGAAGGATCTGTTTCTGTGCTGTATGTCTCTATGACTCAATGCTGACTGGGCTAGATTCTGTCACTGCTTTCCAAATGATCAGTTATTACATCCTTATTGATTGACTCCAGCATTTTCTCCACGACCCATGTCAGGCTAACCAGCCTATAATTCCATATTTTCTCTCCTGCCTTTTTTAAAGAATGGGGTTACATTAGCTACCATCCAGTCCATTGGAACTTTTCCAGGATCTACAGAATGCTGGAAACTGATCACCAGTACATCTGCTATTTCTATGGCCACTTCCTTAAGTACTCTGGGTTATAGAGTTTCATGCCCTGGGGACTTATCAAGTTTTAATCCTATCAATTTTCCCAGTACCATTTCCTGACTAATAAGGATTTCTGTCAGTTCCTCCTTCATGCTTGACCCTCTGACCCCGAGCATTTCCTGAAGGTTATTGTGTCACCCTTAGTGATGACAGATCCAAAGCATTGTTCAAATAGTCTGCCATCTCTTTGTCGTCCATTATGAATTCAACTGATTACAACTTCTTATCCTAGCCAATGCATGCCTCATACTATCAAAGTTAGCTTTCTTTAAGTTTAGGACCCTAGTTTCAGATTTACTTGTGTCACTCTCCATCTTAATGAAGAAGTGTACCATATTATGGTCACTCTTCCCCCAAAGAATCTTTCACGACAATGTTGCTAATAAATCCTCTCTCATTACACAATACCCAAATCTAGGATGGCTTGCTCTCTAGTTGGTTCATCAACATATTCCTTGAGGAAACCATCTGTCATACATTCTGGGAAATCCTCCTCCATCGCATTGCTACCAGTTTGGTTAGTCCAATCAATATGTAGGTTGAAGTCACCCATAATAACTGCTGTACCCTTACTGCATGCACCTCTAATTTCCTGTTTAATATAGTCCCCAACATCACAACTGCTGTTTGATGATCTGTACACAACTCCCACTAATGTCTTTTTCCCTTTTGGTGTTCGACAGTTCCACCCATACTGATTCCACTTCAGGTTAATATCCTCCCTATTGTGGAGAAAGTGAGGTCTGCAGATGCTGGAGATCAAAGTTGAAACTTTATTGCTGGAACACATCAGCAACACTACCTCACCACCCATTCCTTTCCATTGATCTTTCCTGAAAATTGAATAACCCTGGACATTGAGTTCCCATCCTTGGTCACCCTGTAGCCAGTCTGTTTGATCCCAATTACACCATATCCATTAATATCGTTTGCACAGTTAATTCATCCATGTTATCACAAATGCTTCTCACATTGTGACACAGAGCCTTTAGGCATATTTTCTTGACATTTATTGACCTCTTAGAATCATTGTGAAATGTGGTCCTGTTTTGATTTTTGTCTTTGATTTCTCTGCCTTCCACATTTCCCCTGTCCTTTGTCTCTGTCCCCACTTTACTTCCCTCAGACTTCCTGCATTGGTTCCCATCCCCTTGCTATATTAATTTTAAACCCTCCCCAACAGCGCGAGCAAACACTGCCACTAGGACATTGGTTCCAATCCTGCCCCGAAGTAGACCATGGATTTGTACTGGTCCCACCTATCCCAGTACTGGTTCCAATGTCTCAGGAATTTGAATCCCTTCATCTTACACCATCTTTCAATCCACGTACTCATTTTAGCTATCCTGCCATTCCTACTCTGACTAACGCGTGGCACTGGTAGCAATTCCAAGATTACTACCTTTGAGATCCTACTTTTTAGTTTAACTCCTAATTCCCTAAATTCAGCTGTAGGACCTCATCCCATTTTTGCCCTGTATTGTTGGTGGCTATATGTACCACGATAGCTGGCTGTTCACCCTCCCTCTCCAGAATGTCCTCCAGCTACTCCGAGATATCCTTGACCTATGCACCAGGGAGGCAACATACTATCCTGGACTCTCATTTGTGGCTGCATAAATGCCTATCCATTCCCCTTACAACTGAATCCCCTATTACTATAGCTCTGCCACTCTTTTCTGTGCCCTCCAGTGCAGCAGAACCAGACACAGGACCATGAACATGGCTGTTGCCACCCTCCCATGGTGAGCCATCTCCCCCAGTAGTATCCAAAACGGTATGTCGGTTTTGGAGGAAGATGACTGCAGGGGACCCCTGCACTACTTTCCTACTCTTCCTCTGTCTGTTGGTCACTCATTCCCTATCTTTCTCAGCAATTTATATCTGTGGTGTGACCAGCTTACTGAAAGTGCTATCTCTGATTCCCTCAACCTCACAGATGCTCCAAATTGAATCCAGCCACAGCTCTAGAACTATCAAGCAGTCAGACAGGAGCTGTAGTTGGACACATTTCCTGCACATGAAGGAGTCAGGGACATCTGAAGGGTCCCTGAATTCTCACATCACAAAGGAGGTGCATGACATGGGTCTGGGATCTCCTGCATGGTTTAACACTTAAGTTAACAACTTAAGAAGAAAAAATAAGAAAGAAGAAAAACTATTCACAAATCACCAGGCACTCGCCTGTGACTTTACGGTTAAATTTCCTTCTACTTTTCTTTTAGCCTTCTGTCTTCAGCAGCTGCAGTAGTTTGTTCCTCCTCCGATTGCCTTACCTTGCTGCTGCTCGCCCTCCTCACCGAAGCCTACATGTAAACCTCCAGCAGCACTTCAACCACATATCAGCTCTTCTCAAAAAGGCTTGCCTTCCTTTGATTCACTCCTGGGCAGTGATTAAGACAATTTCTCCCAGAATCCTTCTCTTGGATGCCCTTTAACCATTCGCTGACACCAGCTCTTCTGCACTCCCCTCTTCGGTCGCAGTGACTGAGATGATTCCTCCAGAATCCTTCACAGCAGCTGCCTCTGTTTTGTGTGTTTGTATGATATCCTCCTCATTCTTGTAAATTCTAGTGAGTATAGTCCCAATCTACTCAATCTCTCTTCATAAGCCAAACTTCTCAACTCCAGAATCAACCTAGTGAAGCTCCTCTGCACTCCCTCGAGTGGAAGTAAGTTGGAGAGAATTCAGAAGAGATTTACCAGGATGTTGCCAGGAATGGAGGGTTTGAATAATGGGGAGAGGCTAGGACGTTTTTCCACTGGAGCATAGTGGGTTGAGGGGTGATCTTATAGAGGCTCATAAAATCTAAAGGCGTATAGATAAGGTGAATGGCAGGTGTCTTTTCCCTAGAATAGGGGATTTCAAGATTAGGCGGCATAGTTTTAAGGTGAGAGGAACAAGCTTTAAAAAAGACATGAGTGGCAATTTCTTTTACACAGAGAGTGGTTCATGTATGGAATGGACTTCCAGAGGAATTGTAGATGTGGGTACTGTTACATCCTTTAAAATATATTTAGATAAGTACCTAAGTAATGTTTGGAGAGACATAGGCCAAGCACAGGCAGGTGGGACGAGTTTAATTCCAGATATCTCTTTATAGCTTCAGTAAGAATTAAATGAAACAATCCCTGCCTACCAAAAAGCCAATTTAGCTGGTAGTATTTATACATGAAAAATACGTTTGAGTCATTCTTTGTCTGCTGAGGGTTTCAATTTGCTGTTGACCCATCCTTTTTACATCCATTCCATTATTTTAAAGTTTGCTGTGGGAGCTTTAAATATTGTGAGTCAAATTATAGCTTAGCATTTGTTTAGCCAGATGTATCCAACATAAACCTAATTCACGAAAGAGTTCATTTCTTTTCCAACACTTATGCTGTTCCTGTTGTGATCAGATTAATTGTATTATTATGAGATACTCATTAATGCTAATTTAGGTCAAATGCTTTGAATTAGTTTTGCTTTTAGTGTGTTTATGAAAGTGGGGTTATTGAAGTCCTGTACATTGTATATGATATAATTTTATATCTGCGAGCATTACTTACTGTTGCTCAATTCACAATTTCAGCTGTACTATCATTGAGAGATACCAGACATCAGGAAAGGAACGTAAAAATATCAAAAAAAGAAGAAAGGATAGAAAGAGTTACTTGAAATAGTAAATAGCACAGGTGTAACAAAAAGCATCTTATCAAAATGATTTTAGGAATTTAAAAAAAACCTTATTGCAATAATGTTTTCTCCACTAAGTTATATTCCAAAGTTAACATCACACATCATAAACCATAGTTTAAAGTTCAGTTCCACTTTTCAGCCTTCTCTAGTTGAGACAAAGGGATTCACACAGTAAAATTTCACAGATAGTGTCCAAGAAATGAAAGAGCTAGTGTTTAAATAGTTGACTCTTGAACCAAAGTGCTTTTCCATCAGTCAGATATCTTTGAAGTGTAACGACTGTTACAAGGTATGAAACAAAATGTCAAAATGATGGGTAGACCCAATTCAGTTTCTGCAATCAGTCTAATTTAAATAGTAATGATAAGCTTTAGTTATAGATATCAGTTGCTGGGAGCAGTGTATTTTCTATTACTTAAAGGCCTAGTTTAATGGAATAATGCCAGGCAACATAATTTTAAAAGCAAAACCACAACTGTCAGATCTTCAAGATTGCAGGAAAGCCCCTAGAAGGTCCACTTCATTGATAAAGATTTGGAAGTTTTTTTTCCATGAAATTAAGCTGTGGAAGAGACTGACACACAAGGTGGCCATTGCAGACATTGCCAATGATAACTATCACCTACATAGCAACTCTTAAATGGGAACGTCAAAAAAAAGTGTTACTTTGGCAGATAAGGTAAGAGAAGCTGAGTGCATTGTCCAATTCAGAATTAAGCACATTTTAGTCATTAAATTAGTCATGGTTTCTTTTTGGTGATGTTTAAAATTGTGCACTTTAAAACAATATTAATTTGCACAAATTTAAAAGCAAGGGTACAAACACAGGTTGTCATTATTATTAAAGCAAAAGGATTGCTACAGTCTAAATTAGCAACACATACTAAGCAATCAGGTAAAGAGGAACCTTTGAAAATGGTATACTTAGATCTCCAGAGGCAGTTGATAAGGACCCATATTAAAACTTACTGCAGAAAGTAAGAGAGTAACATAGACAGATGAAACACAGTAGCCACAAGTGGGTAATTTCCATTTGGCAAGAAGCAACAATCAACTATTAATGACCTGGATGAGAGGACTAAATGAATGGTTGCTGAATTTACTGGTGACAGAAGTATGGATTGGAACTTAAACTGTGAAGAGGATAGAAAGGGTTTGCAAAGAGATATTGATAGAGTAAGTGAGCAAATATTTGACAGGCTGAATACAATGTGGGAAAACATGAGCTTACCCACTTTGGCAGGATAAAGTCATATTATATAAATAAGGTAGGATTGCAGAACCCTGAGCTACAGTGGGATTTGGGTGCTTTCGTACTTGAATCACAAAAAGTAAGTATATATGGATAACAAGTAGTTAGGAAATCAAATAAAAACTTATAATTTATTGCAGAGGGAATGAAATAAATAAAGTCAGGATATTTTACTGCAGTTGTAAAGGATATTGGTGAGACCACATCTAAAGTATGTGTATGTTTTTGGACTTTTTATTTAAGAAAGCCCATAATTGCATTAGAAGCAATTCAGAGAAGGTTTACTCAATCAATCCCTGGAATGAAGGAATGATCCAATGAGGAAACGTTGAACGCACTAAGCCTGCATCCTCTGGGATTGGAAGAACAAGAACCAAATCTTACTGAAAACTATACGATCTTGAGGAGGCTTGACAAGATGAAAACCTAAAGGATGTTTCTCTTTATTGGAGAGAGGAGAACTAGGGAACAAAGTTTTAAAATAAGGGGTCTCTCATTTAAGATGGAGATGAGGAGAATTTATTTTCACTCTGAGTTTATGGAGTTCTCTTTCCGGCGTGCTGGAGCCGGGAGCATTAGTGTTTTTAATGCAGAGGTAAATTTTGTTTTTGACTAACAAAGGCGTCTGTTGGTATCGGTGGGGGAAAGCAAGAAAGTGGAGTTAAGGCTATAATCTGATCAGCCACAAACTTATTGACTGGTGGAGCAGGCTTAAGGAGCCCGTTCATAAATATCTCATTCCAGGTTTATTACTCAGAAGAGCCCCCATTCATCTTGAGAATTTGGTTTCTTTATATTGCAATTTTATTTAGGGCAAAAGTGGTCATTCATTTTACAGTACTGGCAAACTTACAAGCAAATTACTTCATAGAGGTTAAAACAATATATCCGACTTGTATGAGATAAATTGAGTCACCCAGCCACATTTTGGGATGTATCTAATCTCGTAAGGAGAAATTCATTTCAAGTGTGGGACAGTGGTTAGCACTGTTGCCTCAAAGCACCAAAGACCCAGGTTCACTTCCTGCTTGAGTGACTCCCTGTGTGGAGTTTGCACATTCTCCCTGCGTCTGTGTGGAGTTGCTGTGATTTCTTCTCTCAGCCCAAAGATGTGCAGGTTGGGTGGATTGGCCATGCTAAATTGCCCATAATGTGCACAGATGTGTGGGCTAGGTGGATTAGCCATTCAAAACGCAGGGCTATGGGAATAAGGTGGGAGTGTGTGTTTAGGTGGGATGCTCTTTTTGAGGATTGTTGCAGACTCAATGGTCCAAATGCACTGTAGGGATTCTATCTCAAGCTCAGAGCCAGTCAAAATCAAAAGAAAACCAAAACCTGTCAACTGGCTAATGGATATTGGGCAATTTTTTTTAATGGCTTGTTCTTGGTATAACCCAAGATATACCAAGAGCTGTTTGGGCATACAAACAGTCCAACAATCATGAAGCAGGGATTCTTTCTTTCACTACATCACACTTTACAAACATGAACAAAATTACAGTATTTACATGGAATTAAGTTAATAGTTCGTGCCTGGCTGACAAAATCCTTTGTCTATCTCTTTGTATCACCATGAGGACTCTTTCTGACAATGCCATACTTTCCTTCAAAGAAGGCAAAAGTGAGGATTGCAGATGCTGGAAATCAGAGTCTACATTAGAATGGTGCTGGAAAAGCACAGCTGAGGAGCAGGAAAATCGATGTTTCGGGCAAAAGCCCTTCATCAGGAATCTTTCCTTCAAAGAAATCTACTTGACAGCCAAGCTGCCCTGCTGGTAACCTCCCTCACGGTTGCCACCTGCTGCTGGAGAATCCATTATACACTTCCTAAGCTTGCCATCCTGACACTGCACAGAACACATAGTGACCATTTACTAAGCAATTAGGTGATAAACAGGTTTGATTGTGCCAGAATGGCTGAAATGTTCACATCTACATTGGTGGCAACATTTTCTTGTACCAAATGGTACAAGGGCAAATGGTATCCAGCATTTGTTCTACAATACCTTCTCAGCTCCAGATCTGTATTGGTACTTTCTCTGGAATCTCAACTCTGTGGCATCCCAATAGAGTTAATGTCAAACAGGGCTCTAGATTTGTTTGACCAACAGGACACATTGCTCCAATTTGCTGCCTCCCAGCAGGATGTCCCTGTTCTGTCTGCAAGGATAGACCAGGCCTTCCCAAATGCTCCTGAATTCACAATTCACAGATCACTCCAGGATTCTGCATTGCTATCCAATTCCATTATACTTGAGCCATTGCACACCAACGCCTTGGTTTCTGTTCCACCAATGTGGGAGCTGCTTGTCTTCACACTATCCAACAAAGTTTTGACCTCAATCAATACTCACTGTGTACCATTTTTCAATGCAATCCTCAAGATACTAATTCAACAACATTCATGTGGCCATTTAAATACAGGCACTGTGGAATTCAGAATCCTAGGCCTCTTGTATCTTATTCCAACATTGATTTCAGAGGAATATGCATGCACCATTTGGATGATACCTTGTGGCAGTCTTGCAAGCATTTTCTTCTCAACACTTCTCTCGATTCTCTTGGATAGCATCTCAAATGACTTATTGACCTGTCCATCTCCATCAGTAGATGCTGTGAGCCCAAGAAGATAATGTAAAGAGATAGTGTGGAGAATAGCTTGTGGATGAATGAAGGCGTACTACTATAAACAGAAGTGCTTAGGCCACTTTTTGTTTATTCTCAGGAGGCAATGTGCACAGACAATAGTGTACAGTTGAATTGTTCATACTCTTCATTAGCTTCTGAGAATAGGAAGTGGTATGGGTGTTGACAAGCAATGCACCTTGAAAAGCTCTTGTAGGGGATGTTTTTTAAAGTTCTGCCACTGATCACTAAATCTGACATGGAATACCAAAATGGACAATCCAAACACATACAATGGTTGTATTTGAGGCCTTATAGTCACAGGTGGCTTTTTACATTGAGGGGATTTGCAAATCTAGGTTGCCAAATACAGGTGATAGAACATGTATCTGCATGAGAGTACAAAAGGGGTCTTCAAATGTTGTGGTCTAACTCTCTTCAATGCCTTCCATGAATTATTGCATCATGTATATGCTTTCCCACCCTCTCTGTCAGTATTCCACATAGTTCCCTCTCTGCCTTAGACCAGGACCAGTCTTGTATTGCTTGGATTTTACCATCTGGAAGAAGGCCTTCCTTGGTAACAAAGTGCCCAAGCTACTCTACTGTAGCAGAGTTGGCACTTCTCTGGTTTGACTTTCCAAGTTAAACTGATAAGCAGGCTAAAACAGGGTCTGGTCATGTAAGGGTCTCCTCAAGTAGTTAGCTGAAAATAAGTAATGTTATCTGGATAAATAAGGAGGGACTTGAAATTAAGGACACCAAAAGCTTTATCCATCATGCGCATGAAGTAGTAGGGCATTAGAGAACTAAGATGGCATTCTCACAGATTTGTAAAATCCCCTGGTGCTCTTTTGGAATGTCATGTGTTTAGTTTGTTTTAATTAACCTATTTTTCTAATCTGTCTATTCAGAAATGTTATTACCCACATTTCTCAAAATGCCATTCAATGACCCTTACCACCAGATTCACCTGTTATTTAAGAACATAGAACACTACAGCATTGTAACAGGCCCTTTGGCCCATCATGCCTGAGCTGACTATTCTAAACTAATCCCGTCTGCTTAAGAATATGTTCAGTGAATGCAATACTAGTAATCATCTTACTAAAATTACTACAGTTATGTCATCACTAATTATGTTGCTTTCATCGTTTCACTGTGCCCTGCTTGCTGGAACCGGATTTTCCTGCATACGATTTAGTGCGTTTTCCTTCAGATTGATTGAGACAGTGTCTGGGAAGAGCTGCATGATCTGTATGGAAATACATTTTGCTAACTACCTCAGGACAATCTTTCTGCCATCTCTTCTGATGCCTATAGATGTGACATGAAGTCACAGGGCTTTACAATCTGCATATTAACATACGAGCTGAAGACTGCACAGTATCTATCCAAGACATAGTCACAGTAAGATGCCAACTGTCAACGAGGAAGCAGTAAATGCTAGCTGTACATAAGAATGCATCAAGATTTGCATGGTACAAATGTATGGCACTTGATGCTTGTGTCCTCAATAGTAGCCTGAAATTATTCAATGTTCTGGAAGGTATTGGCATAGATAATCAGAAAGATCACAAGCAGACGTGAGATACCAACCTGTGGGAAGCATCATTCTCTGTTGGTTTCCACAATTCGTTAAATTCACTTAGGAGCCTGTTAATCTCTGTTTGTGCCTGTATACTTTACCCTTGTTGATACTACTAAGAAAAACATTTCAAGAGTATGCAAAATGGCAGATTAATGCAGTACCAACATTAAGCACAATGGTAGAACTGGTCTACTGATCCAGAAGTCCAGGCAAATTCTCTGTAGATATAAGAAATCCAAACATAGAGAATGCTAGAGAAATTCAGCAGGACTGGCAGCATCTGTGAAGAGAGAAACAGAGTTAACATGTTGAGTTTTTAAAAACCCATTTTTTGGTCTAATATGACTCTTCTTCAGAACACTCCAGGGACACAATTTCTAATCTCACAATGGCAGCTGATGAAATACAATTTATATGTAAATTTGTAATCTATAGCAAAAATTAAATTGTTTTTGTAAAATATTTTATCCAAGTGTAAGTGCCATCAGCTGCAGAAACATAAGCCCCAGATTTCAAACTTAATGACTGCAGTTACTGTGTTGCATGTATCAAGCTGAGAACTATATGGATAATACATTCAAGGTAGTGGTCACACTACACATCAAGAGAATACAGGTCAGGAGGGAATAGGGATGTGCTAGACAGTCTAGAAGTACCAGGCAGGTGGTGCTGGTCTTCCCTGAGTCTATCTTGCTCACTAACTGAATTTCCATCTTGGATTCTGGTGAGATTGCCAGTTCATCAATGGAGCTGAAAATGTGTTGCTGGAACAGCGCAGCAGGTCAGGCAGCATCCAGGGAACAGGAGAATCGACATTTCAGGCATAAGCCCTTCTTCAGGAATGAGGAAAGTGTGTCAATGGATCAAACACATTCAAGGGCTAAATTCATGATGCTATGAGTGGTTCAGCTGTATGTAGATCAGAGCAAGAAGAGTAGAAGGACCAATAAACTGGTCAAGCAAAGGAGAACAGAATATGACTCTAAACTAAAGACACATGGTAAGAGCTTCCATAGGTGTGGAAAAAGAAAAAGATTAGCAAAGACAATTGTATATCAATTACAGACAAAGAGAGGAATATTTGTAATGGCAGAGAAGCTAAATAATTATTTTGTGTTTAGATTCCTACTGAATGGAAGGTTAAAAATGTAAGGCAGGCAGATTAGTCTATTTCTGCTGATATGTTTCTGTGAATACATGGAGCAACATTGTCAGCATTTTTAGATTTCATTGACCATCTATTGCTACAAAAACTATCTCGCAATGGTGTTTTTCAGATAAGTAGCTTGATGAGGGTATGAGTACAAGAGTGGTTGAGTAAAAAGCAAAAGTACATTATTTGTCTTATTTCTGTGAATAAAATTTAGAATAGCAGAACATCGAATAGATCCACCACATTGTCACAGCTATTCAGTGTAACTTTACTCTTCAAAATCACATACTCAGTTTATAGCTGATGAGGCTTCATTAATAATATTTGTCTCCTTTTTAATAAAACAACAATAGAGGACATGATCTTTTGAAAAGCAACAGCTTCAAATCGCAATAGGTGTTAATTCAAGGATTTGTGTCTTGGTGCTTCAGACAAGGACAGCGTGACTTACTTTGATTAAACACATTGATTTAAGCACATGCTCTGATTCAACCTGGCATCCTTCTGGGCAAACATCCCTCTAATAAATATTATTGACTTAGCTAATCTGATGAACTGCAAACTTAATGAAATAATATGTGGACTAATTAAAATCTAAAGCAGCATTGTAAAACTTACACGGTGGAATAATAAAAATGCATTTGAACAATTTCACAAGGTTAAGTAACCAACTATAAATAACCATTCAAATAATGTCAATTAAATGCACACATGAAGTCTTATTTATGAGTTTAATTGAACAAATACAACATCAAACAGATGAACAAAAATATGCATCCTTTCAAAGTCAGGAATAAAGCCTTTCTACTCAATTCACTCAAACACAGAATTACTTAGAGCTGCAAAGTAAGTATTGGCTTAGCAAAGGTTAGAAGCTGACAAACCAGGTTCTGAAATGAAATTCAATCTGGTGTGAAAATTAATCACCTCTCCTGCAGTAAAGTGAGCAATTGCCATTACATTGAGCATCATCCTTCCAATTAACCCAACCCACCCACTTATACACTTCACCTGCCACATAACAACAATCGATTTTTTGATATTAAGAAACGGATGCTTGCCTCGGTGGCTGAGGGCAAGTAACACATCAAATCAAATGTGCAAACAAAAAGCCCAAGACAGTTGTTTTATTATTTCAAGAAAGAGTGTAGAAAAATGAGATGGGAATGTGGTGTGTGCATAGCATCAACAGCAAAATTTGTTTAACTTCTGTGGACTGACTTCATAGCAACTTTATGAATCCATTATTACACATTTGTGACATAGTGAATAATATTAATGCATTTTAAAATATGCAAATGGATAAAAGCAACCTGTTGTACTATTGGCTTTATAGAGTCATTTGCCTAAAAATTATTGAAAGGTAACACCATACTTTGAGGTAATTGTTGTGTTCACCTCATTAATGTTTCACTACATATGCTGGGAGGAGAAAAAAATCTTGCATTATCAGTATTTGGAGGACCCAGTGCTTTCCATGTACCAGACCAAGTTCCATTTTTATACCACATTTTCCTAGGTTTTTATGCCCAGAATGATGGCTTACTTAGGCATTAGCGAGTTACAAGCATTACAGATGCCCGAGTGTCCACAATTCTTTGGCTAAGATTTTGCAGTCAGCAACAAAACAGAGGTGCTCACTGTTGTCCTAAAGGCTCACTTCCCACAATGAACCAGTTATCTCTGGCCTGTTTTCTCTCCTCACCTAATGGCAGGTAACATCTGGCGCCATGTCACTGTTATTATGCAGCAGTGGTGATGTAAGAGGCCAATCGCATTTCAGCATTTACTTCAAACCAAGAAGCTGGAAAGATAAAAGCAACTAAAATCCTTCAACCTTAATTGAAATATTCAGCTAGCAAAATAAGTTTATAGTTGGATTGGCACAAAACCTAAAATAAAAATAAATTCTTAAAAGTGAAAAAATAAAATATGAACTGCTTTATTATAATGAAGAAATTTGAAATTTCACAAAAATGACATTAACTGTAGGATTTTTAGCAGTGACTACAAGGTTAGCATGCCGATAGAATGACTGTTGAATGAAATGGAACTATCTTAAATGTCTACAAGGGTTTTAAAGTGAAACTAATATTGTAAGACGTCAGTACTTGTCATATCTGTCACCCTCATCACCGTGAAGGTCAAGGGCAGCAGAAACATGGGAACTCCTCTACCATCAAGTTCCTCTCCAACCCACACATCATTCTGACTTTAAACTATATTAGTGTTCCTTCACTGATGATGGGTCAAAATCCTGGAACAGTGCATCTATACAACATTGTCACAATCCACTGGAGTGGTGTGCTGGAAATCACTATTCTCTGAGTCAATTAATTTGGCTCTGACTTATCACAAATCAGGATAAAAGAAAACCACAACAAATTTCTTCCATAACAGTGAAAAATAACTACTTATTGTAACCCTCAACTTCATAAGAACAATAAAAGAAAATGATTTCTCTAATTTATGTAACTTAAATTCTAATTTATTTCAAAATTCGCACAAAGAGAAACAAACGAGCAAAAATATTACAAATGGAGGGAAAACAAATATTCAAAGTAACACAGTTCTGTATCACACTCTAACATCCTAAACAAGATGGGATGGTGCCACAATCCTTTTCCTTTCTTTGATGATGCCTTGATATTTTCTCCACAATGATATTTAGTTCACTGGTTGTTTGGTTGGATCTCAAGTCATTCTTGATCTCTGTGGGTTTTAGATTTATTTCTTTCTGAATGGAGTATTTTTGTTTCAATTAAGTAGTTGAATTTAAGCTCTCCCAGATAATTTGGTGAGATTTGAACTAATGACCCTGGTCTGTAGCCTGGGAACAGATAGTAAGAATGGGACCAGCAAATGCAATACTGAAGTGGCAAGAACACAGTGTTGGTAATATATATTAATATTTAAGGACTACATGGAAAAATTGGCAGGATCTGGACATTTTCTGCATTGACATGTGTTTACCATGTGGTTTTATGAAGGAATGAAGTCAACAGCTTAATGTGTGCTGTGAGCTATCTGCAGTTTGCAGAAAAGTCAAGTGGCTTTGGAGGAGGATTTCAAGACGATAAGAGGTGAGTTTACTATCGTTAATCCCTGGAAAATCTAGTTTTGAAAGACTCAATGCTAATAGCTGCCTCACAATCCTTTCTAGAAATTTCTATTTTACAGACCTAAGTAGTCAGGAGGAAGATACCCCAGAAGCTGCAAACTTATAGCATTTTCTCAGTACAATGTGGAGGTGCTGGTGTTGGACTGGGGTGTACAAAGTTAAAAATCACACAACACCAGGTTATAGTCCAACCGGTTTATTTGGAAGTACTAGGTTTTAGAGCGCTGCTCCTTCATCAGGTAACTAGTGTGGCAGAATCATAAGGCACAGAATTTATAGCAAAAGGTCACAGTGTCGTGCAATTAAAATGAGATATTGAATTGATCTTTTGCTATAAATTCTGTCTTACCATCCTGCCCCACTAGTTAGTAACGGAAAGCTAGTACCTCCAAATAAACCTATTGGACTATAACCTGGTGTTGTGTGACTTATAATTTTCTAGGTGGAAGTTCTTCACAACCAGATAAAGTCTCTAAATTCTCATACTTCAGACTACATTAATAACCCTAAAAAGTTGGACCACTTTTCAAAGACTTGGATCCTGGTTGATTGCAGTCAGAATTGACATGTTTTCATTTGTCTAAGGCTGTCAGCAATTTGATTTTGATCAGAGGAAAACCAGTAGACCATCAGATTCTATTGTTTGTTTTCAGACTCTTGGCTATCAAGTGTGTTTTGCTCTATTGCCAGTTCCTGAAGAAACATTATCTTCACAGAGACAGGTGTCTTTTTGTGTTATGTGAATGTAGCTGTGGCGAGGATTAAGGGATATATTTTAATCCTAGATCATAGCTGAGGTATCAAACAAATGTTTGCTACTTGTTTTACGAATAAATTGTGCTTATAATCATCTACTTCTTTTTAGTTCATTAAATAAGCTTGGTGGAAGTCTCTTCTTTTGTCTGGGCAAGAGTTCATTAGCCACTTAATATTCACCAACAATCTTATCAGATGTACTAAACCAACTATCCTGACAACTAAGGTCCAAATTTATTACCTGGACAACTTCAGCTCATCACTGGTTATGACTAGTCTCCATGCTGCTCAGTACCAAACAATGTCACAGGGTATGATCTGTGACCACCAGCTGTATGCGCCCCTTCTTCACAGACATTGACAATCGACATCTGCTTACCCCTGATGGCCATCATGGCACCTTTCCAATCTACTGGAAGGCCACTTTGGAGGTATAGATATGCAACATTCCCTCAATTTCTTTATCCATATGCATCGAACTCTGGGGTCTGTGCATGGCAGCAATTTCTCAAGGCAGAAGTCACGTCATTGACATGCCAATCAGCAACTATGCAGCTTATCAGGAAACATAGGTTGAAGCCTGCCGACATGGTCACTTTGCGTGCACTGCCAGGCACCCAGTACTCATGTATGACCAGACTGTCTTTCAGGACCTCTCGCCAGCTGTCATAGCGCTCCTTCACTTAGCCCCTGTCTACTTGCAGCGTCCATGTCTTGTCTGCTATACCTTAAGTGTATCGGTACTTCATGCTGTGAGTACTGCTGTATTAATATGATCATTTGCACAGACACACAGACAGGCTGCTTGTCAGTAGGGATCTTTTCAGGTGTGCGGGAATAGGAGAGGAACATAGAGTCATAGAGATGTACAGCATGGAAACAGACCCTTCCGTCCAACCCGTCCATGCCGACCAGATATCCCAACCCAATCTATCCCACCTGCCAGCATCCGGCCCATATCCCTCCAAACCATTCCTATTCAAATACCCATCCAAATGCCTCTTAAATGTTGCAATTGTACCAGCCTCCACCACATCTTCTGGCAGCTCATTCCATACATGTACCACCCTCTGTGTGAAAAAGTTGCCCCTGAGGTCTCTTTTAAATCTTTCACATCTTTCTCCTCTCACCCTAAACCTATGCCCTCTAGTTTTGGACTCCTCTACCATGAGAAAAAGGCCTTGGCTATTTACCCTATCCGTGCAACTTGTGATTTTATAAATCTCTATAAGGTCACCCCTCAGTCTTCAATGCTCCAAGCAAAATAGCCCCAGCCTCTTTGGCCTGTCCTGATAGCTCAAACCGTCCAATCCTGGCAGCATCCGTGTAAATCTTTTCTGAGCCCTTAAAGTTTCACAACATGTTCCCCGTAGCAGGGAGACCAGAATCGAATGCAGTATTCGAAAAACGGTCTAATCAATGTCGCAACATGACAGCACAACTCCTTTACTCAATGTACTGGCCAATAACGGCAAGCATTAAGGTAATGAGCCCGGCCAAGTGTTTGATTTAGTGGTAAGTGAGCACTTTGGAGAGAGTGACTATAATTCGTTTACATTTAGTTCATCGATGGAAAGGGATAGGTACATACCACAGGGCAACAGTTATAGATGGGGGAAGGGCAATTATAATG
>NC_057720.1:57386881-57399606 GCF_004010195.1 Chiloscyllium plagiosum
TCTTGCCTCCCTTTCTATCCTTTCTGTAGCATTTGTATCCTGGAACATTCAGCTGCCAGTCCTGCCCATCCCTGAGCCATGTTTCCGTAATTGCTATGATATCCCAGTCCCATGTTCCTAACCATGCCCTGAGTTCATCTGCCTTCCCTGTTAGGCCCCTTGCATTGAAATAAATGCAGTTTAATTTATTAATCCTACCTTGTGCCTGCCTGCCCTGACTGTTTGTCTCACTTCTGTTCTCAGCTGTACCCGTCTCAGATCGATCTCTTTCCTCACTATCTCCCTGGGCCCCCCCCACCTTACTAGTTTAAATCCTCCCAAGCAGTTCTAGCAAATTTCCCTGCCAGTATATTAGTCCCCTTCCAATTTAGGTGCAATCCGTCCTTCTTGTGCAGGTCACTTCTACCCCAAAAGAGATTCCAGTGATCCAAAAATGTGAATCCTTCTCCCGTACACTAGCTCCTCAGCCATGCATTCATCTGCTCTATCCTCCTATTCTTGCCCACACTAGCTCATAGCACTGGGAGTAATTCAGATATTACTACCCTTAAGGACATCCTCTTGTTGTTTGGCACACTGAGCTATTAAGCTAACACCTATAGCTTGTGTCAACTGTCTGTATGGCAAACACGCCACAACTTTATTCAACCCCTTTCTTCATGCTTTCCATATTCTCCCACTTGCTATGGAAAAGTTTTTATCATTGCTGGTATATCCCAGGAGCTCTGGCACCAGTGCCATCTTTAAAAGGCCATTGTGCAACCAGACCAGCACTGTCAATACAGTGCTCCCATAAATGTTATGATACTCACCCCAGACACTGCAGGGAATGAGAAATTGGCATACAGCTTTGTGGATTAGGATCTGAAGATTCCAGTGAATGAACAGTGCAGAAGAGGCCTGCCAGAGTTGGCACGAAACCAGGACACCCCAGCTTGGTCTGAGATTGCCAGACTGAGCTGCTGAATCTTAGGATATCTCTGCTCAGAAACATAGGTAATGCCAGCAAGGTGAATAGGAAGTGCTGCTTTTTCATGATTGATTACATATTTAGAATTTATGTATCAGTCATCTCTTTGATACTCTTAAAGACTATATTAAACTTACAGGAAAGAATCATAGAGTGTTTGCAGCATTGAAGCAGGACTGTGAGCTTATTATTACATCTGCACGGCTCTCTGCAAGAGCAACTCAGCTGAAGACATACCCCATTTTCTTATAGCCCCGGATGATTTTTTTTTCTTTAGATAGTTCAACTTGGGAAATGGAAATCAGTAAGGTGCCACCATGGTTAGTCCAAGTGCCTCAACTGTTTACAGTCATGTTAATGACCTAGATGAAGGGATGTGTCAATTGTAGTCAATTTGCTGGCAAGTGTAAATATGAATAGGAAAGCAAGTTGTCACAAGGATACAAAGTGCTGCTTTTTATATTTTTTGTTTAAGACCGGGTTGCGTTGTATTTTTTGGAGCGATTTCTGCTACAAGGCTAGTGCATTATCTCAGCATACCTTACTAAAATTGCCTCATTTACTATCCACTCTGCCTATCGCATCATCAGCACCATTTCAGCATCGATTCATCGATTTTAGCACTATCTTACTGTACATCACCACTCAGCAGATATCCCAGAATTCACAGTCAACCCTTGTGCTCATGCCATCTTTAAAAGCCTGTTGTGTGCCCACACAAGCATGGTCAGTCTGAAGCTGACCTGCACAGTTCCTCACATCTGCCTGGACATGACAGACAGGGGAAAATCAGTACGTAGCTGTAAGGGCAGGCTCCCAGAGATCCTCCTGGAATAGGGTGGGACAGAGGCAGGACTTCCTCTTAGCCCAAGATCAGCAATGAAGGCCCCAATACCAGACCATTCCAGCTTCATCTGAGGTTGTCATCTAGATTAAAGCACTCACCACCATTTAGAGGAACACATTTCAGTACAGGAAGAAGGTGAATGGCTTTTCTCATTCTGCCAACATAAGTGCCATTGTCTGCTCTACAATACCTCACACTCTCTCTGTCTCTACTGCTGCACCCACCTCCCACCAAGATTCATGGACTATCATGCTCAGTGTTTACTGTATCATCTTCCCTTACTCGCTGTCACCCATCCCAATACCCAACACCACTAACCTTGAATCCCCCTGCACTGCCTGTTCTTCTATTCAGGACATTTCCCCACCTGCAATGAAAGAAACTGCTATGCAATCACTTCCATCTCCTTTAATATCTGCCTTTCTCATCCCAGTAGGAAGACAGCCCCAATAGGACAGAAACACTCAAGACAGGTGGTGGACTACCTGATATTCAGTTCCTCACCTTTATGTGAAGAGATTACCTACTCTGAGCACTCTGAGCTGCTGAATGATTGTGCTTAAGCTCAAGGGCCAGGTTTGGAGGCTGCTGTTAATGTACTGAGCCAAGATCCCTGAGTGAAGGCTAACCTCCTTGTCTTCACTGAGGCCTGCTGACAACCATGAGAAGCTTCCTGGCCTTGTGTCTGCATTAGACAGCAAGGCAAGACAGCAATACTGTGAGCCTGGTATCTCTAGCCAAGGGGAGAAAGCTCACAAAGGCAAGGCAAAGCAATGCAAGGCAGGGATGCTGCATGCATCTAGGTAAGCTCAGAGAAAAATCATCACTGCAAGCAAAGAGCCCAAGATGCAGCCTTATCCAGTCCATCAATTGTTACAGCATGACAATGACAGTTCCCAGTCCAGCAAGGAGCAGCAAGCAAGTGTAGAAGAATTTTGTAAATTAATCCCAGATGTGCCATGACGGTTCCTAGAAGCTGTCACATATTTAGTTTGTATCCATGCAAGGGATGAGTAGTGAGATCTCGGTGTCCAGGTACATAGATCCTTGAAAGTTGCCACCCAGGTTGTCGGGGTTGTTAAGAAGGCATACAGTGTTTTAGCTTTTATTAATAGAGGGATCGAGTTCCGGAACCATAGCTGTACAAAACTCTGGTGTGGCCGCACTTGGAGTATTGTGTACAGTTCTGATCACCGCATTATGAGAAGGATGTGGAAGCTTTGGAAAGGGTGCAGAGGAGATTTACTAGGATGCTGCCTGGTATGGAGGGAAGGTCTTACGAGGAAAGGCTGAGGGACTTGAGGCTGTTTTCGTTAGAGAGAAGAAGGTTGAGAGGTGACTTAATAGAGACATATAAGATAATCAGAGGGTTAGATAGGGTGGACAGGGAGAGCCTTTTTCCAAGTATGGTGACGACGAGCACGAGGGGGCATAGCTTTAAATTGAGGGGTGATAGATATAGGACAGATGTCAGAGCTGGTACCTTTACTCAGAGTAGTAAGGGTATGGAATGCTTTGCCTGCAACTGTAGTAGATCTTCATTAGTCTAGTTTTGTAGTACTCCTCCAACTCCTCTTTATTAAGTGGACACTCACTCTTGGCAGGAGCCCCCATCAGGGTCCTTGCCAAGTACCTCCTATTCCTCTTGTACAATGTTTCCACTTCTTTATAACGACCCTTTTTCTTACTAAACCTCTTTTTTGCATTATTTTCTTTATTATTACGTTGTAGCTTTAATCCTACCTTTTTGGGCCTTTTTTTATACGCTTTAAGTGCATTTAAGTCGTCATTGGACAGGCATATGGACGTACATGGAATAGTGTAGGTTAGATGGGCTTCAGATTGGTATGACTGGTCGGCGCAACATCGAGGGCCGAATGGCCTGTACTGCGCTGTAATGTTCTATGTTCTATGGGTGACATTGGCTGGGCCAAGCTTTATTGTCTGTCCCTATTTGCCCTTGAGAAGGTGATGTTGAGCTGCCTTCTTGAACTGTTACAATGTGTGCTTTAGATAAATCCACAACAGCATTTGGGAGGTAATTCAAACTTTTGACACAGTGACACTGAAGGAACTGTGATGTATTTCCAAGTCAGCATGGTGAATAGATGTTCAAGGGGACCTTGCTGGTGGTGGTGTCCCTGTGTATCTGCTGCCTTTATCCATCTAGAATAGAAGTGATTGAGGGTTTAGAAAGTGCTATCTAAGGATCCTTGGGGAGTAAGTGCATACTGCTGCTACTAAGCATTGGTGATGGGGAGAATGGATGTTTGTGGATGTGGTGCCAATCAGGCAGGCTGCTTTGTCCCCTCTAAACTTCCTGCCTTTCACCTTAAAAGTGTGCCCCCCTGTTAGTGACCTTGCAACTAAGGTGAACACCTGCTTTCTATTCACTCTATTAATGCCCCTCATATTCCTAAACATCTCTATCAGGTTCCCCCTCAACCTTCTCTGCTCCAAAGAAAACAATTCAAGCTTATCCAGCCTCTCTTCATCGCTAAAACACTCCATCCTAGGCAACATCCTGTTGTATCTCCTCTGTACCCCCGGGTGTAATTAAATCCCTTCTATAGGGCAATGAATAGTACTGCAAACAATACTCCAGCTGTAGCCAAACCAAAGTTCTCACACCTACAACATAACCTTCCTGCTCTTATAATCTAGGTCTTGACTGATAAAGACAAGCGTCCCATATGACTTCTTAACTACTTTGTTAACCTGCCATGCCACCTTCAGGGATTTATGGACCAACACCCCAAATCCCTCTGTTCTTCTGAGTTTCCTAGTGTCCTCACCATCATTAAATGCTTTATGTCTTGTTACTTCTTCCATAGTGCATGACCTCATACTTATCTGGGTTAAATTCCATCTGCCATTCATCTGTTCATTTGACCAATCTGTTTATATCCTCCTTAACCTAAGACCTTCTTACTCACTGTCAACCACCTGCCAATCTTGGTGTCATCTGCAATCTTACTTGGTAGCACCCCTCACATTCTCAACTACATCATCTATACATATATCATGAACAATGAGGGACTGAGCATGGATCCCTGTGGTATGCCATTGGACATTGGCCTGTAGTCACACAAACAGCCTTCAATCACCACATTCTGTATCCCACCACTAAGCTAATTTTATACAAATTGCCAAGTTATCCTGGATCCCATATACTTTTCCTTCTTTACCAAAATTCCATATGGGACCTTGCAAAGGCCTCGCTGCTATCCAGAGAACTACATCAATTGCCCTACCTTCATCTCCACACTTGGTCTTCTCCTCTCAAAATTCAACCAGATTTGTTAGGCATGACCTCCCTCTGAAATAGCCATACTGAGTATGCCTGATTAAACCTTGTCCGTCCAAATAGAGATTAATTCTCTTCTTCAGAATTTTCTTCAATAGTTTCCCTACCTTTGATGTGACACTCACTGGTCTGTAATTGCCTCCTTTTTCTCAAATACCCTTCTTAAAATGTGGAACCACATTAGCTGTCCTCCAGTTCTCTGGGATCTCCCCCATGGCCAAAGAGAATTAAAAAGCTGGGGCAGGGCACCTGTGATTTCCTCCCTAATCTCTCCCAAAAACCGGGGATGCAACTCATTCAGACCTGGGAATTTGTCAGCTTTTAAGCCCATCAAAACCTCCAACAGCTCCTCACTTCCTATATCAATCTGCTGAAGAACCTCTCAGCCCATCTTCCCAAATTCTGTACCTATATCCTCCTTCTCCCAAGTGAAGACTGCTGTGAACACTCTATTAGTGTCCTCTGGGTCCCTATGCAAATTTAACCATTGGTCCCGAATGGTCCCTAATCTTCCACTGGTTATCCCTTGATATACTTGTATATTCTCCCTTATCTTTCTCCATGCCCCCACTTTACTCTCCTAATTGCTTTCTTAAGCTTCCCCCCTGCACTTTCTAAACACTACTAGGACATCCATTAATTTGCTCCCTCTGTAGATGTTGGTGTTGGTGCTAAATATAGAGGTCGTTCAGAGCAACTGACAAGCTGAATCTGTGAGGCTTACATATCAAGATGTCCTGATATCTAGCTTGGTTGTCTACTTTGGTAGTTTAGAAAGCTGTATATTAATGAGATGAGTTTGGCTGCCAACAAGGCATTTAACAAGCAATAATCTTCTGTAATTGGCACCTTGCAGCTTCCTATGAGAAACGCACAATTCCTACTTATGAAAAGCATAAAAAATTAAATGAGATGCTCTCAATGTCAAGATTGGCTTCACCAGGCTTAGCGTCTGATTCTGCCACAAACTGCTCCATAGCCCACATCATTTAGACCTCACTTAGACAAACGGATACAAATAATAAAAAGTAAGTTAAGTAGAAACATAGAAAATAGGAGCCGGATGGGCCATTCAGCCCTTTAAGCCTACTCCGCAATTTAATATGCTCATAGCTATTCATTCAACTCAGTAGTCTATTCCTACTTTCTGCCCATACCATTTGATCCCTTTAGCCCTAAGAACTATGTCTAATTCATTCTAGAAAACGTTTAATGTTTTGGCCTCAACTGTTTTCTGTGGCAGAGATCTTCACAGGATGAAAACTCTGTGTGAAGAAATGTCTCCTCATCTCAGTCCTAAATGACCTACTCCATATCCTTAGACTGTGACCTCTGGTTCTGGACCTTCTGATCATTGGGAACATCCTTTCTGCATTTCCGCTGTCGAATCGTGTTTTTAGACCTAACTTTATAGGTTTCTATTAGATTCCCCCTCATTCTTTTAAATTTCAGTGAACATAGTCCTAACCATCTCAAACCTTCATTGCCCTCTGTCCATAGCCAGAACATGCATACCTCAGATAAGGAGGCAACAACTGCACACAATACTCCAGGTGTGGTCTCAACAAGGCCATGTAGAATTGCAATAAGGCATCCTTGAACCTGTACACAAATCCTCTCACAATGAAGATCAACATATCATTTGCCTTCTTCACCTGCATTCTTACTTTCAGCAACTGCTGTACAAAGACATTCACATCTCATTGCACCTCTCCCTTTCCCAACCTGTTGCTGTGGAGATAATAATCTGCCTTCCTGTTTTTGCTGCCAAATTGGATAACCTCACATTTATTTACATTATACTTTGTCTGCCATTTATTTTCCACTCACTCAGCTTGTTAGAGTAGGCAGAAAATTGACAGATGGAATATAATGTGGGAAAATATGTGGTTATCCACCCTCATGGAAAGGAAAGAAAAGCAGATTTTATTTAAAGAGGCAGACCAGAGCATGTTGCAATGAAGAGAGATCTGGCTGCCCTTGTACATAATTCACAGAAGAATACCATGCAGGTGCAGCAAGTAATCATGGGAACATATGGAATGTTGTCCAGTATTGCAAGGAGAATGGAATAAAAATGTAGAAATGTCTTGCAACAAATGAACATTGGTGAAATCACCCCAAAAATTATCGTGTACATTTTTGGTCAGTTTATTTAACAAGAGTTATAATTATATTAGAAGCGGTTTAGAGAAGAGGCAGTTCGAAAAGAGTTCACTGTGTTGATTTCTGGGAAGAAGGGGCTATCTTATGATGAAAGGTTGAGCAGATTATATCTGTATGCATTGGTGTTGAGAAGAAGGAAAAGTAATCTTATTGAAATACAGAAAATTCTGAGATGGGTGGATACCGAGAAGGTCTTTGAAATTCGCTGCTCAGAAAGAAATTGAGGCTGAATCAGTGAAGAGATTCAAGGCTAAAGAAGGCATTTGGTATGCTTTCCTTTGTTGGTTAGAGCATTGAGTATAGGAGTTGGGAGGTCATATTGCGGCTGTACAGGACATTAGTTAGGCCACTTTTGGAATATTGTGTGCAATTCTGGTTCCAGTGACTGTGTATGCCCTCTTGATGTCATTCACTATCCTTCTGACATTTTACAACATAGTCAAATTTTGTACTATCTTAAAATTATGATGCTTTGCCTAGGACACCTCAGCATGTGTCATTAATATAGATCAAGAAAAGCTGTGTTATTTGATCCAGCCTCACTATATAATCTTTGTTTAGTGTAAAGAGCAAATGTTTACCAATATGCTCAGTTCTCTGTCACTCAGGGTTTTGTTTCTATGCTGTCCTTTTACTCTCTGGAATTTAACATGGCTGACAAGCCTGTTCTATCATACTTCATTGAAAGACTGTTTGGAAGTTCATGTACACCACATCAACCACATTACCTTCATCAAAAAAAACTTCATCAAGCTAGTTTAATGAGATTTGCCTTTAATATATCTGTGCTAGCTTTCCTTTATCCACATTTGTTCAAGTGAATATTAATTTTGTCCCAGATTACCACTTTTTAAACTTTCCTACCATTGAGGTTAATTCAGACTTTGCTGGATGTATCCTAATATGTTTTGAACAAGGGTGTCAATATTTGCAATTCTCCTGACCTTTCATACCAGTCTTTTATCTAAGGAGGATTGAAAGACTATGGCTATTGTCTCCTCAGTTTCCACCTGTACTTTCCTCAGTCTCCTTGTGTATATCTGATCCAATCCTGTTGTCTTATTAGTTTTAATTTTAGCAAATGTCTTGTTTGTCCATCTAGTGTCTCAACTACCTCCTCTTTCACAATGACTTGACAGCATCTCCTTCCTTCGTAAAAATAAATGTGAAGTGTTCTGGCCCGGATCTCAGCATCTTTCATTTGTCATTCTCCTTTCCTTCCAGGTGGATCCTCACCTGCTGTTTCTCCCTCCTTAAGGGTGTTATTCTTGCTGGACTTGCAGATGAAGCAGTAATCACTGTCTTATTCACTGTTGTCTGAAGTAATTCAGCAAGGCCATGAGTTTCCCAGCCAGGAGGTGCGTGACCAGATAATCTAGGGGGAAATGTTAGAAAGATAACACAATTTTACTGAAGCCCTTACATCCATCACAATGAAGCCTGCTGTTGTTGTGTGGTAAGGAGGATTCCCAAGGAATTTATTGTCTTGTATTGTTTAAGAGTTCTGAGGTAAATGTACATTGCACAACCAAAGTTTTCATGCTGCTCTGGAGGAGTACAATTCTGCCAGTAAGCCACCATGATAGCCCTACTCCCAAGGAAAACACACCCTACCACAGCGTAGACCACGTACTTGCATAATTACAGTTCAGTGTGCGATTGTGACAGCTGCAGGCAACTTTACTAAGGACAGTTTGCATTTGACTTTCACACATAACCATTTGCTTGTAGCATATACAGTGTATTTGCTGACCAAACTGTTGACACATGCTGCAGGTATAATGTTGGCATAATTCGGTGCTGTACAGTGATATGTCTATGCCCTTAACTGTTCAGATATGTGGATGAATGGTCATTGGGCTCATGGCCATGGAGTGTGTAGAGATGTTGTTGTGAAGAAGCAGTTGCATGATGGCCACAGCAAGCATTCACCTAAGCTCCAGGGCCGCCAGAATCAGCTTTCATTTACATGTCAGGAACCTGAGCTGTCTAGAATCTTGGTGAAAGAGAGGAGGATTGGAAATGGCAGTTAAATAAGACAAATCGGGGCTTTAATGAGGTGCAAGTTCATAGAAATAAGGTAGTGGTAAATGAACCTTACTCACTAGTGAGATTCTGATGTTCCCATTTAAAGCTTGAAGGAAAAATTGCCACAATTTTACTCAATGCCGAAATTCAGATTTTTTTCATGTTCTCTGGATTTTCCCACCTTTCTTATTATTGCTCCACCACACCATAGAGGGGAAAATTCCACTCAGTGTTTATTTATATTTTTCCAGGACTGTGCATTAATATTGTTTGCAACCAATGCCAAGAAATATCTCAGCTAGTGCCCAAACCACGTAACTGGATCCTTCCCTCAGCCCATGTGTAATCTTTCATGTTAAAGGAGGAAAATTTCTCCTGTACATTATGTGTACCAAATTCATTACTTATTTCCACAGAACGATTTTGTATTTGTATTGCATATCATTCTAAAGAGATGTTTAAATATTTCTCATCAATACCTTGAATAGGGACTCAATGAAAAGAATTTTGTAGAGATACTAAATTACCACACATTTCATCTGACTTCACTGGATATGGGGCTGTTGCCAGTGAAGAAGAAGACATTAATGTTATGGATAGAAGAATATAGATGAAGAAAATGTGCTTTGAAGATTGGCAGTGCACAATGTGCACAAGTCAGCAAGTCAGAAGTAATACATCCTGTTTTATTGAAGATGATAAAGTTTGGTAATTGAGGAGCATATGACCACAATTTGTCAATTATGCTTGGGTATAGGGATAAGTATGATTTCTTTTTAATGGGGAGATAAACAGACGTGGAAACTACTACTCAGACAGTCCAGCATCAGTGTTTGGGAAATATTTACAGATAATCCAGGGCACAATTTATTGGCTTTAGGGCTAATAAATGAAAGTCAGCATGAATTTGACTAACTCAAAATTATATTGCTGAGGTAACAAAGAGGGTTGTTATGGTAACACAATCAGTGTTGTATATGTGACTTTCAATACCCTTTTGTTAAAGCACTGCATAACAGACATGTTAGCAAAATTAAAACCCATGGAATTAAGACACATGGATATAAAATCAACTGAAAGATACAAATCTTGAGAATTTACCCTTCTGTATCACAAATTTAAATTAGACCTAACTGAATCTTCCTAGTTCTTTCCTGTAAATTGTAAAGTTTTCTTATATGAATATTCACAAAACTAAGTGTTTAAACTTTCTCAGCTGTTAATAATCCACAGATTTCCAAACAAATACTCCTGGTTTCAGAAACTAGTCTTCTGAGGTAACTGAGGGTTAAAACTTCCCGTTCTTTGGCAAAGTGTCATTGAGTTTCATGAAAGGCTTCTCTCTGCAAGGTTTAGTGCATTTTCACATGTGATCATCCTAAACTTATCTCATTACCTACCTATTTGAGGTTAGGGTTTGGGGATGTGGGGGAAATGGGGAGTGAGGGGTAGGGAGCTTCCCACTGCTCATTGTGCCAGGTGTCCAAAATGGAATTTGAGCCCACTTCATCACCTGGATCTCTGGATTATTATTCCAAAATAATATCACTACATCATTGCCACCATAAACACTAAAATTTCTTACTTTAGGGCATCAAACCAAGGTACCTATTACACCTGCATTAATTCTGAAAAGTGTGAAAAGAGATAAGTCCCCTGGGCTGGATGAGATTTATCCAAGGATTCTCTGGGAAGCCAGGAAGAGATTGCAGAGCTTTTGGCTTTGATCCTTATGTTGGCATTGTCTAAAACAATAGTTCCAGAACACTGGAGGATCGCAAATGTTGTCCCCTTGTTCAAGAAGAGGAGTAGAGACAACCCTGGTAATGATAGACCAGTGAGCCTCACTTCGGTTGTGGTAAACTGTTGGAAAAGGTTATAAGAGATAAGATTATAATCATCTATAAAGGAATAAGTTGATTAGGGATAGTCAACATGGTTTTGTGTAGGGTAGGTCATGCCTCACAAACCTTATTGAGTTCTTTGAGAAGGTGACCAGACAGGTGGATAAGGGTACAGTTGATGTGGTGTATATGGATTTCAGTAGGCGTTTGATAAGGTTCCCCACGGTAGGCTATTGCACAAAATACGAAGGCATGTGACTGAGTATGATTTAGTGGTTTGGATCAGAAATTGGCTAGCTGAAAGAAGATAGAGGGTGGTGGTTGATGGGAAATGTTCATCCTGGAGTTCAGTTACTAGTGGTGTACCACAAGGATCTGCTTTGGGTCAACTGCTGTTTGTCATTTTTGTAAATGACCTGGATGAGGGCAAAGGAGGATGGGTTAGTAAATTTGTGGATAACACTAAGATTGGTGGAGTTGTGGATAGTGCTGAAAGATGTTGCAGGTTACAGAGGGACACAGCTGGGCTACACAGCTGGGCTGAGAGTTGGCAAATGGAGTTTAATGTGGAAAAGTGTAAGGTGATTCACTTTGGAAGGAGTAACAGGAATAAAGAGTACTGGGCTAATGGTAAGATTATTGGTAGTGTGGATGAGCAGAGAGATCTCGGTGCCCAGGTACATAGATCCTTGGATGTTGCCACCCAGGTTGATAGCATTGTTAAGAGGCATATAGTGTGTTAGCTTTTACTGCTGGAGGGATTAAGTTTCAGAGTCATGAGGTCATGTTGCAGCTGTACAAAACTCTGGTGCCGCTGCATTTGGAGTATTACATATAGTTCTGGTCACCGCATTACAGGAAGGATGTGGAAGGTTTTGAAAGGGTTCAGAGGTGATTTACTAGGATGTTGCCTGTTATGGAGGAAAGGTCTTATGAGGAAAGGCTGAGGGACTTGAGGCTGTTTTCATTAGAGGGAAGAAGGTTGAGAAGAGACTTAATTGAGACATATAAGGTAATCAAACGGTTAGATAGGGTGGACAGTGAGAGCCTTTTTCCTCGCATGAGTGGACATAGCTTTAAATTGAGGGATGATAGATATAGGGCAGATGTCAGGGGTAGTTTCTTTACTCAGAGAGTATTAGGGACGTGGAACGCCCTGACTGCAACTGTACTTGACTTGCTGATTTTAAGGGTATTTAAATAGTCATTGGATAAACATATAGATGAAAATGGAATAGTGTAGGATAAATAGACTTCAGATTGGTTCCACAGGTCAACGCAACACTGAGGGCAGAAGGGCCTGTACAGCTATGTCTATGTCTATGTGAACCTCTCTATTTTATTGAAGAATGGATAACCTGAATTGTTACATCTGCTTCAAAATTACTTCAAGCTGAATCTTAGAGTCATAGCAATTTACAGCACGGAAACAGACCCTTCAGTCTAACCCGTCCATGCCAACCAGATATCCCAACCCAATCTAGTCCCACCTGCCAGCACTTGGCCCATATCCTTCTAAACCCTACCTAATCATATACCCATCCAAATGCCTTTTAAATGTTG
>NC_057720.1:57400106-57416988 GCF_004010195.1 Chiloscyllium plagiosum
TCCCTCTCACCCTAAACCTATGCCCTCTAGTTCTGATCTCTATTTGGCTTGTCCTAGGACGGATGTGTTGCCCCAGTCGAAGTGGTGTCCTTCCTCATCCGTATCTAAGGATACTAGTGAGAGAGGATCATGTCTTTTTGTGGCTAGTTGATGTTCATGTATCCTGGTGGCTAGTTTTCTGCCTGTTTGTCCATTTATAGTGCTTGTTACAGTTCCTGCAAGGTATTTTGTAAATGACATTAGTTTTGCTTGTTGTCTGTATAAGGTCTTTCATGTTCTTTAGCTGCTGTTTTAGTAACACACTAGCTTTGAAACATTTGCATGCCTATGTTCCCCACTTCCCTTTACTGAGACATTCCTATAAATCCTTGTTCTAATCTTCTGAAATATATTACAGAACCCTTGATAACAAAAATAGTGTCAGAAGGAAGGCAGCCGTTAAACATAGTTACAGCTTTAATTTATAAAATATTACACAACACTTCACATGTAATGATGTGGACAACCTGAAGCATGTCTGAAGTGTTAAGTTTTGAGAAAATTATAAATGTCATGACAGTAGAAACAAGACAAAGTGGTTGGGGAGTGGTGGCAAGAGTTTCAGAAATTATAGAAGAAGTCCATCCAAAGCTGTAATGGCAAAAGGACACCGGATTGGAGGTATACGAGAGGCAAGATTCCTCACTGGAGACCTCCGTTTTAAAGTTACATAATCTAATGGGGCAAAATAATCAATGTCACATTATATGCTTCAAAGCACCATCATTTCATATTACGCAGAATGAACATCACATAATCTTGATGCACCTAGCATTTTCCATCTTCATTTACTCACATTCTTAGCCTCTAGACCTTGCAATCTAAAAATGCCGTATCCCATCAGCTATAAACGTTGCTTCTATTTTGCTTCAACTTTCATACTGAGCACATTCTCCTCGCTATAAGTTTTTACTACTTTTTTATTTGATGAATTAGGTGGCGGAGAAGTTTGGAAATTCAGCACAAGAGCCTCCAACCAAGCCCTATTGAAAAACTCACTGGCTCCCTTCCAAATGCGAGATGATGGAAATGCAGCCTCAGAACTTTGGTGAGGTTGGATGAGATCATCTGCTGCGTTTCTTTCAATGACCGAAGAAGCTGATTCTAGAAAGGCAAAGATTCCCACAAGTGCCACACATAACGTTGTTCCTTACCAATGGTGCAGAACGATCTCTGCTGATGCCTTGTTTGTCGGGCTAGTGTTTGCTTTGGAGGTACTGAAACCACATATCATGGTGGCAAGTTCCTGTCCACAATGGATGTTACCATTTGTGTTGATTGTCAGCCAGAGTTTCCCATTTGCTATGATTAATGTTTAAAGTTGACATGTCTCTGTGGCATCACTGAATTGGAAATTTGGGCACGCTGCTGATCTCTTGGCATTCGCTTTGTCCTCATTTAACATTTCCTTTGAGATGTGTCAATCCTTCTGCCCTGTTCACATGCCCAATCAATGAAACATACTTTGCTTAACTAGTGCTAACATGCTCAACATGTTGCCCTTGGAAGGATTGCTTCATTGGCGAATTTAACCTACGTGTGATGCCAAGGAAGCATCATAAAAAACATGGATATTACTGAGCTTTTTCTCTCTGCATGTTAAATTTGTCCAGGTTTCACTGTCATACATTAATGTGCTAAGAATACAGGTTTCCTTGATAACCATGTTGGTCCTGCAGGTCAATTTGTTGTTTTTATTATCCCCATTTGTTTGTCAATACAGGTTTCATCGATAACCATGTTAGGGTTTCACTGCCATACATTAATGTGCTAAGAGTACAGGTTTCCTTGATAACCATGTTGGTCCTGCAGGTCAATTTGTTGTTTTTATTATCCCCATTTGTTTGTCATTCAAAATTGTTTGTTGTCTTTCCAATGCATGCTGTTACATATTAGGAGAGATGAGTCAGCTCCCCTTTTTATAAACTTCCCAGATGGCCACGTCAAGGATTAATGTTTGAGCTTGAGTCTTTCCAATTAACACATTCTTAACTATATTTACCAGGGATAGTAAGCAACCAATCACAAAGTTGCCTTGAGCAAAAACAGCAAATCTATTGCTGGAAACCATAAGAGAAATAAGAAAGACATAATGGTGTGCATATACAGCCTTCAGGTAATCATGTTCTCGCTCACACACATAAATACAAGGTAAAAAAGGAATGGTGTACAGCACAAAAAGGAAGCTAAACGAATATGCAATTTAGCATCCTTGAGGCATTAGCTTTAAATCTATTGTTGTTTAGTTGGTGTCAGAGACCATCAGCAGGAGTGAACATTGCAGTTGTCCTTTCAGTTTGTAGTGATTTAATGTTTCTTTTTAATTTAACTTATCACTGGGTGCTTTTCCTTCTTACAAAACAGAGTTCCAAACCAGTGTTCTATGCTGCATCCGTCATATTCCCACTGTCTGTCAAAATTAGTTTCTTGAAATTCAAGGTTTTTTTGTATATTTCTGTATCTGAGTTCATCAACTTCAAGCTTGATAAATGCAAGTGATGTTTTCATTTCCAACATGCAAATATTCACATAGAGGTGTCATTCAAAGTGGGAAAGGATTTGACTGGGTTCTTCACCTTTGAATAAAATATTAATTTTGGTTCAGATTGTTTTTGTTTATTCCACGTTAGCTTCAGGAAACATGACCAACTTGTGTAGCCTGGTGATTACTAGGGCCATTTTAAGTTAGTGCCTTGGTTTCTGTTTTAAAACTTTTCAGTACACTGAAATCCCAGATATTAAATCAGATGACGGAATGTAAAAATTAATAGTCCATCTTTCACTTCGTCATGACAAGAAGTAGGTTGCCTGTCACCTAGATCTAAGGTAGCAGAATTTTCTAACTGCACCAATATGTGCTGATGAGTCTGATCACTGGTGGAAATGAAACACCATGTCCGATGAATGTTTTTTTGACATTGGTGATGGAGAACATGGTACAAATATGGAACAACCCATGACCTGGTCTTCGCTTTGAGCCACTAGTGCAACATCATTACATATTGAAGTGCCCCACTCACAACATGGCCACACTTACATCTTAGCTTTCGGATTTGATAGGTTGATGACTTTTATTCAGACCTACAAAACTGCAAAAATCAGTTACTGTAAAGGAAGAAACGGAAACAAAGATTGTAGGTACAATCCTTCCATGTTGGAGACACAGCTTAGATCATGAGGACAGAGAGAAAAAAATACATAATATACTGTAAGAACCAAAACACAGCCCTGTTACATTCCATTCTGGATCTCCAAACTATCATCTGGAGCCATTAAATTGAGTGATGCTATGCTTATTATTTGGAACAACCATGTGAGACTGCAAAGTGGTGGTGAATTTAAGCACACCTCAGGTAAGGGGTGAAGGGTAAAGTTGAGAAGGCAAGAGTTTCGTGATAACTTGAGCTGGATAATTGGATAAACCTATTGTGGATACAATGATAAATGAAAGAGAAATCAATAAATTGCAAAGTTTACTATTGAACCATCCATCGTTAATTTTTTGGCACCAATTAAGTAGAAAATTCAGAAAAATAAGTAGTGAAGAGAAGCAACATTACATAAATATTTAATTATAATGATGTTAGAAAATGAACAACTTTGCATTAAATTTTTATTTTAGTTTCACTGAAGACATTACATTTGGATAATTAGCATATATGATAATATATTAAGCTACCTGAAGATATTGTTTTAGATTTTACTAATTATATTTAGTCCCAATATCTTTCAGTATGTAATTAATAAGAAATACTATTTGGGGAATTTGCCAAAGAGAATGAAGCATTACAAAAATGGTACTTAATACAATAGAAGGAAGCTGAGGAGTTAGACGTGCAAAAACATTAAATAAAATGAAAACTGCTTCAGAAATGCTTGTAGTGATCTTATATAAATTTGATTGAGTTATACAATTCAAATGAAATTTTGTTTCAATGTGTGTCATGAAGAAAAAGAAAAATAATTCACACCATTGTTAATTCTTTTACAGAGACTGTTTGTACACCTATTACAGGAACAATTGCCTTTTCTGAGCTTCTGCTTACTTTCTTCACCCTTTAACCCCATTCCAGGTGTTAATTTCCTCCTCCTGTGAAGATGTGCTTCCTGACATGATCTTAAGTTTACATTTCACCTGTTTGCACTATGTACCCTTGTGCTGCTTTTACGATCCAGCTGATAAGAGGAGGATTAACTTGTTTTATCCTGTTATTTGATTATTTACTTCTTCAGGACTTTTACTCATTCATTTCCTTTCAGTATTAAGAACCTGTCAATCTAAAACTAGAAATCAATCACGTTGTTGGAATATATGTATATATGTAGCACATCATTCATTTCTAAGACAACATGACTGAGAAACATTTGAAATCAAAAATAAGAAAAGCGCAAGGACTAAGCATGTCAATCAGCATCTGTGGTGCAATGTGAAGCTTCCCCACAGGTGTAGTATTAAAGCATTACTTTGTCTCCTGATTAAAGCTTGGTTAGTTTGCTAATCCATCTGCATCAGAAAATTCGAAAATATCCATCTCTACTGTACGTTTACAGTGATTAGACTCATGTACATAGCAAATAAATTATTTGCTACAAGCAAATGTATCTGTAATTCACACATAAATGACAGTTTAGCATAGTCTTCCATGCAGTGGGACATGAAGGATTCCATTAAGAATGTAGAATGGTGCCATAAATAGCATGTCTACCCTTTGACTGATCACTGCAGGGAACCATGACAAGCTTCCTGGTTTTGTGTCTCTGCTGAAAGGCAAGGTGGAACTATTGTGAGGTTTTCTAATCTGAATGGGATAGCAATGTAGAAAAGGCTAGGGAAGACAAGGCAGAGATGTAAATGCAACATGAGTGAGCACTAAGAGAACAAGTTCCATGAGATGAACCCTATTCCAATGCATGAGATGGATGTCTGTCCCTGCATACAAATAGCCTATAAACTGCTTTCTCTGCAAACATGTGTTGAGAGGAAAAAAAGGAAAAGTCACCTTGAGAGACACTGAAAGGGGAAAATTCTCGACCAGTGAATGTAAAAAGGCATCAGTGTGCAAACAACTATGTCTCATCAACAACAAACTGAAAAAGAAGCACAAGGACCCAATGCATAAACCTTTATTGTCCAGATTAGTGCTAACAAACGGTTTCTCCCTGTTTTGCTTCATATTTCCACCTTCCTATCCTTAATACCCTTGTCTCTTTATCCATTTATAGATCTATGAGAATTATTCAAAAGTGGAGTTGAAGTTATAGTTAGTGGTTCATACTTGCTCTTGCTGTTGGTTAAAAACACTTCAATTACAATAAAGTTATTTATTTTAATTAAAAACCTGGTGTGTGTATTCTTTAACCAGAAATACAAAGTTAGATAAAATTGGGACATGCAGTGGTTTAATCAAATGTTATCCTTTGTGATGACTTCAGGAATAGAGGGGTTAAATTTCCAGTTCACGTCCCTAGTAGATCATGACAAAGTATAATGAATAAGGTCACAAAAATTAGAAAAAGAAATTTTATCTGAATTTGTGCAAGATTCCACAAGACCATAAGATGTAGGAGCAGTAGTGCGCCATTTGGCCCACTGAGTCTGTTCCATCATTTAATGAGATCTTGGCTACTGTCCTTTCCCTATAACCCTTGATTCCCTTACTGACGAAAACTCTGTCTGTCACCGCTTTCAATCTACTTGACAACCCAGCTACAACAACCATCCCTGGTAAATAACTCCAAAGTGTCCCTACCCTCTGAGATGTCCTCAGCTTCATCTTAAATGGGCAACCTCTTACACTTGAGATTATGCTTTCTGGTCCTAGACTTGAGGAAAGACTGGATTGACTGGGCTTGTAATCGCTGGAATTTAAAAGAATGAAGGTGGATCTCATAGAAACATATAAAATCCCGATGGGTCTGGACAGGCTAGATGTGGGAAGAATGGTCCCAATATTGGGGAAGTTCAGAATAAGGGGTCATAATCTAAAAATGAGGGGTAATTCATTCAGGACTGAGATGAGGAACGATGTATTCAGTCAGAGTTGTGAACCTGTGGAATTCTCTCCCACAGGAAGCTGTTGCGGCCAGTGCATTAGATGTATTCAAGAGGGAACTGGACATGGCCCTTGCAGCTAAAGGGATCAAGGAGTATGGTGAAATAGCAGGAATAAGTTACTGAGATTGTATGATCTGCCACGATTTTATTAAATGTTGGTGCAGGCTCGAAGGGCCAAATGACCTACTCCTGCACCTATTTTCTATGTTTCACTGTTTTCCCACAACAATTCCCAATCAAAGTCAAAACCTGCCTTTAACCCTTTCACCGATGACTGAAATATGTTTGCAACTCTGGTCACCGCAGTAGAGAAGGGATATGATTACACTGGAAAGGGTTCAGAGGATAACCACCAGGATATTGCCTGAGATGGAGACTTTTAGTTGTGAAGAAAGGCTGGATAGGCTTGAGTTGTTTTTCTTGGAGCAGAGAAGGCTGTGGGAAATTTGATTGAGGAGTGCAGGATTATGAGTAGCATGAAGAGAGTGGCTGGAAGCAGTTGTTCCCCTTAGTTGAACAATAACAATGATTTTAAGGTGAAGGGCAGGATGTTGAGAGGGAATTTGAGAAAAACTGTTTTCACCCAAAGGCTAATGGGAATCTAGAATGCAATGACTGGGAGGGTAGTGGAGGCAGGAAACCTAACAACCTTTAAAAATATGTGGTTGAAATGTCATAGCATTGAAAGCTATGGGCCAAGTGCTAGAAGGTGAGGTTAATGTAGATCGATTGTCACAGACTCAATGGGCCGAAAGGCCTTTCTGTGTTGTATGACTCTATGACTTCTAAAACCTGGTCCCCCAACTCTTTCATTCTGTCATTGGGGTCTTGGTGGTTGTCCTGTCATACCTTCACTCTTGACTGTCATACCTTCAGTCTGACTCCCATGAGCTTCTCTTCTTCAGGAATTTGGCTGTAGTCCCAGCACTCCAACCTGGATCTGCTGAAACTACACAGCTGTAGGTCACCCCATTGGTCAACTGTTCTCCAAGGCAGGGTGCCCTCCTCCATCAGTCTCACCTTTAGCTACAGAGCTAATTAATGTCTATCAAAGGTCAAAGGGCAGCTAGTTGCAACAGGGCTGTGTTCCATGCCAATTCTTTGGGTGGTGAGGCAGGAAACCCCTTTGTACAAATGGTCCTGCAGGGGGCAAATTATTCACTCAATTGATTGTGAATTTTTGGAATTGTCCACTCTCGTGTCCTGAATGCTTCATATTTAATACTGAGACAGATCTTTGATCTCTCAGGGATTCACGGGATATGAGGAGCAGGGAAAGTGGATGATCGATCATTTTTACATTGACCTAATTGAATGGTGGAATGAGCCAAGAGTCATATGGTTTACTCCGGCTCCTATTTCTTATGTTCTTGTTGGAATACAGTTCCAGAATTGGCAGAAGATTTTCTGGAACTTGCTCAAGCATCCATTCTTCATGCCTCAGCATAGACAATAAAAACAGGATATTCCTCTCAATTAGTTTTCCTGTGTAACTCTGTAGGTATGGTTAGTAAATTAAACAGAATTTTCTGCCCTCATAGCAATCTTCCAGCTTAATGCCCACAGATTTCGAATCATCCAGCAAAAAATATGTATATTTAATCAAGTTACCAGTAATGATCAGGTCACATCACACGTCACCTTTTCTTGTTCTCACTGTTACCATAGCAACATTGAATGTAGAGACTAATGCAAAAAACAAACTACAGTGTATACTGAAAATTCTGAAATAAGAGCAGAAAATGCTGGAAGTACTCAGCAGGTCAGGATACCGCTTCAGGTCTTGACCTTCCATCAGCGATATAAGTAATTTTTCCTGATCAGAGGAAA
This sequence comes from Chiloscyllium plagiosum, assembly GCF_004010195.1. Taxonomy (NCBI): domain Eukaryota; kingdom Metazoa; phylum Chordata; class Chondrichthyes; order Orectolobiformes; family Hemiscylliidae; genus Chiloscyllium; species Chiloscyllium plagiosum. The sequence continues at coordinate 57,408,031 of NC_057720.1, forward strand.
GGTCACACACCTAAATTACTGACCAGAGTTTTACCGGTGATCAAAGGAAAGGGTTAAGAAAGGAAACCAGGACTGGACAGTACTTCAAGGCACTTAATTAGCCTATGACAGAATGGTACCCCTCCCATGCTGCGTGGGGAGACAGCCAAGTACGATAGATGAAAACGGCCACATCTCTGGCTATCTCAATTGGTCACCACTGTAAAACAATCCCTCAGCCCAGCTCCCAACTGGCACAGTCGAGACATGTATTTGGTTCCAACATGCATGAACCCGTGCCATGCTGCTAAAATTTCAATTATTAACTCCATTTCTCTGAACAGATGTTGGCACATATGCTCAGTATCACATGAAGCATTTACTCACTGAGATAATGGCAGTGTCGTTGGAAATTTATCTTGTCAAGCAAGGATATGTTATATTTCAGTACAATTTACATCCTCCTATTTTACTTGTCAGAATAGAACTAAGATTTGTCAAGTATTTCTGATGAACCAAGTGTTTCTTGTGTAATTTGTAACAGAAAAGATATGTTGCCAAAGCTGAGCGATATTATGATCCAGCTTTTGTTTGGAGTAGTTTGCTACAACCATCTCCTTTCCTGAGTTGGTCTATGGGCCTACCTGGAATATAAAAGAAAACCACGAGTGAGTCTTAACAAGGCAACATTATTTAAAAAACAAGATGTAGGTTATTGCATGATAGTAATCAGGTTAATGCAAAAGTATTGTAGTAAGTTAAATCTTGTTGCTAAGACTGTTCAGAGACATCTGGATATAAGTCTTCACTCTACAGTATCTTACATTATCTGCCTTTTCTGACTCAAATTCTTATTACGAGATCAAATTGGATACGTTTAATGCAGAATCCAAGATTAAACCCTTTCAGAGCCATTACCTCAACTAACAATTATTACTTTTACTGTCAAATCTGGGTGAAGGATAAAAGCTGTAGTTTAATGGAATATTAAAAAAGAGGACAAAATGAGTTAGAAAGTTGCTACTCGATGTAACATTTGACCTTTAAAAACTTGTTAATTGGAAACAGAAAGAAAAACTGTTGAAGCAAAGGAATTTCACATTTTGAAATCCAGAGAATTAAGAGGAATTAGTCAGAGTTTGGGATGATGTGATAAGCCTTCATTTCAACATAATAAGGATATGTATATATATCAGGAAGCTGAGCAAATGGAAATGGATTGTTGAATCTGTGGAAGAACAGAGCTAAATATGAAAGAACAATGACCACAAATGATTTAAGTGAATTTGTAGCTGTACATTTTCAATAACTGTAACACTCCCCATATGTTAAAGTAACAAACAGATGTGTGTTAGTTCAATGTATTTTTCACACATTCTTATCATATGCTAATTGAAGCAAGGGATTTTCTGTAATCAAGATACATACATTATTTTAAAGGTGGTAGCCATGATGCGAAGGTGCCAGTTTTGGACTGGGATGGACAAAGTCAGAAATCACATGACATCAAATTATTGTCCAACAAGTTTATTTGAAATCATAAGCTTCATCAGGTGAAATGAGAGAGAAGCAGACTGAACACAGAATGTATGGGCAGAAGGATCAAGGACAGAGAGAACAAAAGATCATACAAATAGTGTGAGTGGAGTGTTGAATGATAAGTCTGTTATTCCAGTCATTTGCTTTGTCTCCAGCACCGCCTTTTAAAATTTTTTTGTTATTATCTCACTGCCTCGTTTAATCGGGTTATAGGTCATCCTCTCGATTGTTATTCTGCTATTGACACTACTCACACCATCTAACACTCTTGGTCACCTTCAGAGACCTATTATTCGACACTCCGCTCACACCATTTGTATGATCTTTTGATCTTTCTGCCCTTGATCTCTCTGTCCATACATTCTGTGTTCTGTGCGCTTCCCTCTCACTTCACCTGATGAATAGGCTATGTTCCAAAAGCTTGTCATGACTGTCATGGAACCTCTCTGATTCACGTACAGGATGCTCAGGAAGCACAGATCTATACTGTAGGGAACACTGGCATTCAAAGGCTGCAGCATTGACACTGCATGCATGGGACAGGCACCCAGGTCACAGATTAGACCAGGCCACCCTTCTGGTCTGTTCGTTTGTTAACTTTTAGCCCTCACTCACTCAGTGCTTAGCTGCATGCTCACAGTGGCCCTGCCTTGCCTCTCCTTTCTGTGTTATACCATGCTTGTTGTTGTGTTGGCATTTCAGCTAGAACCAGAAGTTATCTGTACTTCCATATTGATGTGCTCCTTTGCACAGACAAACAGCTGCTTGTCAGTAGAAATCTGTCTAGCGAGGGACATCTTAATGTACAACATACCTACACATTGATTCAGCATCTACAACATGTGCCTGCTGTCTGTGCAGCAAACACAATACATAAATATCACCAAATGGCCATGTTGGAAACTGAGCAGAGACTAGTCCTCAGTCCGGTCAAGGTGGAGGGTAGTGCTGTCAGTCAAAAGTCCCTGTACTGTCTTTCAAAGACACAGTCCATGCACAGTCTAAGATCTTGTTCCAGGTCAGTTGTCAGTTTGGGACCATCAGATGATCTATCTGACATCAATCCAGGGAGTAGGCATTTTTCCATCAGGGATGACACATATCATCAATCAGGGAGCTGCAAAGGCAGTGATCAGGGATCTGATCGATCATATCTAATGAATACTCAAAGTCAGTCAGAGGCCTAGGGTGAATGCAGTCCTTTGTATCTATGAATTGGTCTGAAGAGTGCAAAGGGCTGAGGGTGTCAAAGCTGGGAGGAGGGTGAGTAGAGGCAGTTGTCAAGGTGGTGACAAGGATGATGATGGGATGGAGAGTTCGACTCAAGATGTATGATGGGTATGTGCAATACTATTGCAGCGCAAGTTTGGCTCTAGGACAGGGGGTTATCGACAGTGATCACCTTAGTGTTCTCTACAGGAGCAGGGTGAAAGAGCGGAGATGGGCATCATTAAGGTTCAATGACTGGGTTCAGAAGACAGGGAGGATAATTGGAAATAAATTTCAATGAGGTAGGGGGCTTCTTATTGGGGGGAATTGGCTGTGAGATAATGTGAGGTAAAATAGGACTTGGAGGCTCCAGGCAGCTACCTAGCCACCAGGTGTGACTAGTACCGACTAATGTGTCCAACACAAACTCTGTTCCCCGCTATCATTTACTGCAGTTGAGATGTAAAATGCAACTAGATACTGGCTGGGACGATGTCCAGGGTGCACTGAGTAAAAGCGCAGGATCCACATCTGCTCCATATTAGGACATTGAACGGACAAATACATGAAGCGTGGGCTTGTAAAATTAAGGCACATTGCACTTACAAATATTTCTTTACCCTTGGATAATGTGTGCTTAGTGAATGTGCTTAGGGTTCAAATGTTGCTGACGGGCAGATTGCTAAACCAACATTGTCATCTTAGTGGTACAGTAGGTAGCAGCAATAACAAATGGAAGTGAATGCTGGCCAAAAATGCCTCATCATTTGTGAAACTTGTAAACCTGTTGTGGGACTAGCGAGACACCGCTGCATCATGTAAGTATGGTGATGGACTCTAATGAATACAATGGGAAATGAAATGGTTGTGGTGTATCTAGGAATGGGAAGGTGGCATGGAGTTTAGCAGGTTACCCTCTTGACGTAATGTGTTAGCCACTCAGCTAGCAGATCTTTACCAGGTTATGCACATGCTGCGAACAGGATCACATGTTAGGGCTGCTGAAAGTCCGGTTCCATAACTTGGAAAGGTCTATGGCTAGGACCCCAGTATAATCTGGTCAGAATATGCCACGCCATCCTGGTGTACTGTGCTCTGCAGAATAGGAGCAGGCAATGTGGTGACATGATAGGTGCTGAGGAGGCTGGGAACAGGAGCTGAGGAGAAGAATAAGGACATTGAGCTGGAAGAAGCTCTCCTTTTGCTGCACTGAGTGCTACCAAGCAGATAGGACCGGATTGACAACCATTTCCAGTAGATGTGAGCTGGGTGCATAAGACCATCATGGACTCTGAAGGTCAAGATGTCAACACTTGGTTTGCACTGTGGAGGCAAATTGCAGCCTGTATTCATTTCCTTTGTGTTCGCTCTCGCTGTATGTAAATCAAAGCTTATGTTTGACCTTACTGAATGCTTACCTGTATGCGATGTTCCTCTACTGAACAATGACAACATGCTGGTGACCACTGGGTACTGGGGCAAGTAAAATAGGGACTCAGAGAGGATCTCCATATAGAATTTATCTAAGGGCATGTAAACTGTGTAGTCTGCTGGCTAAATGGCAACTTGGATGAGAGAATGATTTGCATAAGCAAGAAAGTGTCTGCCAGACTGCCATAGGTAATGTGGCTTTGTCATTGCTGTACCATTATACGACCAGTGAGGGACAACTTGGGGTGCATAGTGGTCTCTAAAAGATGGTGTGGGTTCAAGGGATGCTGGTCTTTAGGCAAACATCTGGTGAGTAGTGAATTTTTATGGGCTTCCTGACCTATGAATGAAAAGACTCAATCTGACCTCTTCTTACTCCCATCATACCATAAATTGCTGATCCTTTGACAGACTGAATCATACACTTGGACAATTTTGCTATTTCCTCCAGAACCTTCAAATTTTCTATTATATCAACTTCAAGTTCCCTGTTAAGAAAGGAGTTAAGATAATCTCAAGATAATTTCACGTAGAATGTTTCTATCAATGCAGATAGCAAGAATTTCCCCTTTCATTGTGATTTGGAAACATCAAACTTAGATTTCAAAATCTAAAGGACAGCCTTCAGAAGCCTATTTTGCTTGAAACATAATTAATATTTTCTCAGGCAAGGAAAGAAATTACAGGCCCCAGTGTTGCTCCCAGCCTGGGAACCCAGCTCCTGATCTGAGTACAGTGGTCTTGACCCTGACCAAAATGATCTCAACTCAAATGTAGTAGGTTCTCCTAAAGCCCCAGGCCCCAGTTATTGGATCCTGTTTGCCATGTCCCAGACCCTGACATTTTCTACACCTGATGATAAAATGTAAAGTTTTTAAGCCCACCAGTGATCTTATATGTTTAAAGTAACAGCTCACTGCATGAAGTCTATTTATATTATAGTCTGTTTATATTGGCATTTGTAATATGGCATATTGTTCTAAAGGAAATTCTTCATGAATGAAAGCAGCTGGGAAAGGTGGAAAAGATTCTAAGAATTTGAACAAACACAGAAAAAAGAACATAAAAGGTATTCACTTGTACTTCTACTTCCATTATTGTTTTAGTCATGAAGATTTGAGGTGATGTATTAAATTATCTTTTTAATAATTTGTCTACAACCCTTAATATAATTGTTCAAATCACACTTATGTCCTTAACAAAAGCAAAATGAATGAATTTACATAAGGATAATAGGGATTAATATAAGAGTATAAGAAAAGTGAGCAGGAATAGGCCATTCAGCCCTTCAAGCCTTCCCCACCATTCAATAAGATTATGTCTACTCTGTCTCAGGCCTTATCTTTTGTGTCAGTTCCTCACAACCCTCAACTCCCTAATATTTCAAAATCTATCCATTTCACCTTTAAATACTGACAGTGATCTAGTCTCCCTTACTGTCTGGGGTAGAGAATTACAGACATTCATTACCTCCTTGGAGAGGAAATTCCTTCACATCTGTTTAAAATGAATACTCTCTTTTTCTGTAACTATGTCCCGAGTTAGAGATTCTCCACTAGAGGAAGCATCTTCTCAATATCTACCCTGTTCATGCCCCCTTGCAAGTTTCAATAAGATCACTCATCATTGTTTAAACTGTAATGAAATAAGGTCAAATCGGTTTGGCCATTCCTGATAAATCAATCCCTTCAACCCAAGAATCAGCCCAGGGAATCTCATTTTACTTTTGTGTGTTAACCAGGATTTCTGAACAAAAGAAAAACAATATCAATCATACTGAAAGGCATCAGTGCATTTCTCATCAGTCTCAATACTGATTTTTAATACATCTTATCTGCTTTACACATTACCTCTAATCAATTATGCTATTGCTCAGGGACACAGTTCATGCTTGTGATATCCTTGTAATAAATAGTTAGATATAAATATTCTAAAGAGAGTAATTGTACCCTCCAGCATAAGCACAGCTACCAGTTTTATAAAATAATGATCAGCGATTAAGTCAGTATCCTCATCTATGCTTCTTGTAGCTGACTGCAAAGAGATTTGTTAGGACATAGTGTTCTTAGTTTTTCATTACTTCTGGATCTGGCAAAATCCAACCTGGGAACAATCACACCATTTGGGAAGTATCATTTGAGTAATTGTGCATAACTACTGCCTATTAGATACTCTCATCCATAGTGCCTAAGCTACATGGATTTAGAGTAATTTAGAGCTGACAATCAAGTATAAGCTATGGCTGATCAAAGGTTTTATCAATTGAATCTGCAGTCTAGAAGGTAGTGTTGCTTTCTTAAGAACCATCTACACAGTATTTCCTCTTCAGTGAATGCAGATATTATGGAATGCCAAATACTAGATACATTTTTTTAAGTAGCTGTTGATATTTGTGTGTTCAGATTGGACTTCAAGACTAATTGACTACAGATCCTTTCCCTTCATGATGGCGATGAAGTTGATTTGATTATCCATAAAAATGACATACAACCTTTTTTCAATCAGTGGAAGCTGTTATTGAGTTTTCTGCTCTCTTTGGCTAATTCCTCCTTTCTACAGGGAACCTGATGATGGCATTTGCCTCATGATGCTAACCTTTGTCATTTGCTTAATATGTTTGTCATGTGTACACTGCACATTCCTCTCTGGGATGGCTTGATAGGGTTCAGTACTACTCTCTGATATCACCATTCTCTGATAACCCTCATTTGCAAGGCAGAAGTCACATTTGATTCAGATGTGGACTCTTTAAAAAAAAATCATCCTCAGAATGTGGCACCACTAGCTATACCACAATTTAATGCCCAAAGTTAATTGCCCTTAAGGAGGTAATGGTGAGCTGCATTCTCGAAAAGTGGCAGTCCATGTGGTTTAGATACATGCTCAATGCTATCAAGGGAGGGAGATCCATGTCAGGATGGTGTGACTTGGAGGGGAACTTGCAGGTGGTGGCGTTCACTTGTATCTGCTGTCTGTTTCCTTCTAAATGATAGATATTGCATGCTTGGAAGATGCTGTCATAAGGAGACATGCAGACTTACTACAGTGCATTTTGTAGATGGTACACATTGCAGCCACTGTATGTCAGTGATGAAGTGAATGAACTTTGAAGGTGTTCAATGGGTTACCAGTCAGAAGAGCTGCTTTGTCCTGAATAGTGTCAAATTCCTCATCAGGCAAGTGGAGAACATTCCACCACTTCTGATTTGTGTCTTGTAGATGATGGATAGGCTTTGGGGAGTCAGGAGGCAAGGTACTTATTGCAAAATTCTCAATGTCTGACCTACTCTTATAGTCACAGTAGTTAAACAGCTGCTACAGTTCAGTTTCTGGTCAATTTAATCTCAAGATAGAAAGAGAAACGGATTGTACGAATCCGTTACTTATACTTCACAAGACAAGCCTCCAAAAAGTGGCATACCTTGAAATCCAATAAAGTCCCAGGAAAATGATGTGTGTGTGGCTAAAGTACATCAGCACTATTGCATCTGTAAATGTTCACCTTTCAGTAAATCCCTGTCCTATCTCAATTTCTGCAACTCATGGTGTAATTTAAACATTAACAATAATCATAGTGCCCCAAACCATGCATGAGTGAGATTAGCAAGTTAACAGACAGCTGATGGCATAGTGTAAGAAGGAGTGCTTCAGACTCTTCAGACATTGGGACCAGAGTTAAGATTAGAGTGGTGCTAGAAAAGCACAGCAGGTCAGGCAGCATCCGAGGAGCAGGAAAATTGACGTTTCAGGCAGGAGCTCTTCATCTTTCTTGATGAAGGATGCTGCCTGACCTGCTGTGCTTTTCCAGCACCACTCTAATTGCCAGCATCTGCAGTCTTCACTTTTACCACATTGGGACCAGTTCTAGGACAAAAGTTCTAGCAGCAGCGATTGTTTCTGCCACTCCTGCCACATGATTCCAGGAGATAGGTGCCATACAGCCAGATGTGCCATAATTAATAAAAAGGAAAGTGGAAAATTGTGTGTAAAAAGTGGACTTGGGCCACAGCAGACCTGGCACCATGAATCTCACTGGAAAAAACACTGCCTAAAGAAATGGGAAAATTTAGCCCATGGAATTAAATTGGGCCTTTCATGATCACCTCAAAGCCAATGAAATAGTTCTTTGAAATGTGATCAGTGGTGTTATGAAGGAAATTCAGTAATCAACTTGTGCATAGTAGGACCACAAATATCAACATTATAGTGACTATTTAATGTTATTGATGGAGAAAGCTACATTGATCAGGACATTGGGGTAATTCACTTGATCATTTACACACATATGACAGAGCAGACAAGACCTCAGATTTAATGGTCCACCTGAAATTTGGCACATCTGACAGGGCAGCACTTATTCAGCATTGCAATGGAACATACTTTGGGCTCAAATTGCTGGAATGGGACTTGAACCCACAGCCTTCTGACTCAGGAGAGAGTACTACAGTATTAATTGAACACTATTAGGAGGGCTAGACAGATTAAATGAAGGGAAACTATTTCCGGTGGCTGTACAAAGCACAGATTTAAGGTGATTGGCAAAAGAACCATAAGTATATATGAGGATATATTTTTTTAAAGTACTAATTTATTAGAAATTGTAATAGGTTCCCTGTTAGTCAGAGTAGATTCAACAGTAGCTTTCATAGGAAATTGGTTAAATACTTGAAGAAAAGAAAGTAAGGATATGGGGAAAGAATTCTGGATTAATGGTGATGGAAGAGCACAGCAGTTCAGACAGCATCCAAGGAGCTTCGAAATCGACGTTTCGGGCAAAAGCCCTTCATCAGGAATAAAGGC
>NC_057720.1:57418013-57442308 GCF_004010195.1 Chiloscyllium plagiosum
CAGTCATCAATGTAGCGGAGGAAGAGGTGGGGAGTGGTGCCGGTGTAATTACGGAAGATCAACTACTGTACGTATCCAACAAAGAGACAGACATAGCTGGGGCCCATACGTATGCCCATGGCTACCCCTTTGGTCTAGAGGAAATGGGAGGATTCAAAGGAGAAATTGTTAAGGGTGAGGACCAGTTCAGCCAAACGAATGAGAGTGTCGGTGGAAGGGTACTGTTGGGAAAGAAAACAGGAATGGGACAAGCTGCATTGTCTTCAAATTGATGAAATGGCCTGTATATGTGCTCTACTATCCGTGATTCTATAAAAATAATTGCATCTCCATAGCCTCTTTCAGGAAAACAGGATGGCATAAAGTGTTTCACAGCCAATGAAGTACTTTTGACTTCATTTTTCAAAGTGAAATGTAGGGACTGTTGTATAGGCGAGAATAAGCAAAGTATTTGGCAAGTTAAAAGATTCTCAGATTGATTAAAAAAATCCTCATAAAGCAGAAACAGGTGAATGAATAAATAAAAGAAAATAACTGAAACTCAGAATCCTAGGTGCCCTTAAATGGATTAGTTTTGAAATATTCAGATCTGTTATTTATTGATGAGCCACAAATCTCTGACTTGAACATGTTAAAATGAGGCTATTAATTTCATAGGTGTGCCTTCATTTGCCCTAATCACCAATTTGAAAATTAAACACTAAATAACTAAGTCATATGAAGGCAGGGATGCAATATTTTCAATGAATTCACTGCCTAAGCTGGTGTTTTATCTTTCTCTGACCCTCGCTTTAAATCAAGAAAAGGCACAGCACATCTGGAAAACATTTGCAAGAAATGTGTGCCAATTGTATATACGCTTGGTAAAAACAACATTAAAGGAGAGTCTAAACTTGCCAGAAAACAGGCAGGGAGGCATTTTTTTAAAAAACAATTAATTAAAATGCTTGCAGAACTTACCCATCGACACCGAGTAAGTCACCGAATACACAAGCAATCAGCAGGGCCCTGCTTTAAATAAGCAGATCCTGCTGCAATTCTGGTTACTATTTGGGTGAAGCAGTGATTGCAGCTGTCCTGCCAAGTTTGTTCACAAGATGTGCCAACTCTCATAAATCTATCGCAGGAGACCTAATTTCAAAGCATTATTGACCCTCACACTCGATCTTGTGAGAGACAACTGGAAAACCTTGGGATATTTGTGGTGATTGTGGAACAACAATTCGAAAAACGTCCTCTGTCAGGGAAGGGGTCAGAGTTTGAAGTCAGGGAGCAGTGACCTGCCCTCATAGTAATTCCTGGGGTGAAACTGCCTTCTCCTTCTTGGTGGTTCCTGAGCCTCAGTGAAGTTAATTACTGCAGTGGTTAAGGATAAATCTCTTTCTCTCTGTTTAAACCACTCCCTGTTTTATTCCCTCATGCCCATCTTGAGCTGTAACCAGTTAACATCAAACGTACTGGAATACTGAAGGAGAACCAAAAGCAGGATTTATTTTTTAATTGAGAGAAGGTGGGAAAGGGAGACAGAGAAAACCTGAGCTCCTTATTTTACCTGATTGTGTGTATCCACCTGGAGGGAAGGCCTGCAAATTATGACAGCAGAGAAGAGTTACTGGGATTCTACTTTGACTAGAAGGTTTGAGTTATAGGGAGACTTGTGTAGGCCGTGACTTTCTTTCCCTGGAGCGTAGGAGACTGAGAGGTAGCCTTATAGAGTTCTGTAAAATCATGAGAGGCATAGATAAGGTAGATAGCCAATGGTCTAGATTAGAGTGGTGCTGGAGAAGCACAGCTGGTCAGGCAGCATCTGAGGAGCAAAAGCATTTCATCTGGACTTTTGCCCGAAACATCGATTTTCCTGCTCCTCGGAAGCTGCCTGACCGGCTGTGCTTTTCCAGCACCACTCTAATCTAGACTCTGATTTCCAGCATCTGTAGTCCTCACTTTTGTTTAGATGGCCAATGGTGTTTTCCAATGGTAGGAGAGTCTAAAACTAGAGGGCATAGGTTTAAAGGGGAGAGATACAAAAAGTCGAGAGGGATAATTTTGCACACAGAGAGTGGTGATTGTCTGGAACGGACTGTCAGAGAAAGTGGTGGAGGGGAGTACAATTTTGTCATTTAAGAAACATCTAGACTGGTACATGGGTGGGATAGGTATGGAAGGATATGGACCAAACACAGGCAAATGGAACTAGTTTAATTGTGAAAACTGGATGGCATGGTCAAGTTGGGCCGAAGGACCTGTTTTCATTCTGTAAACCTCTATAACTCTATGAAATGGATTTAATTATCAATCAAGTCTCTATTTATTCCTTTCTTTGTAATTAATTCTAGTATTTTCCGCATGAATGATAAAAGACCTACAGTTCTGTAGTTCCCCGTTTTCTCTTATTCCCCTCTTAAATGGTATGGAGACCATTTCTATCTTCCAATCCACAGGAATCTTTAGAATATTGGAAGGTGATCACTAATGCACCAATTATCTCTACAGCTACCTTCTTCAACACCAGGTCCTCAGGATTTATCATTTTTCAACCATATTAATTTCTCTAGTTCAATATCCTCTAACTCATTCTCCCTAGTCACTTGGATCTCTATTTCTGAGAGATTTCTGGTGTCTCCCTCTGTGAAAGCAGATTTAAAGTACTCAGTTAGCTTCTCTGATATTTCCCTATCCCCATTATAAATTCTACAGATTCTGCTTGTAGTGAACCTATATTTGTTTTAGCCAAAGATTTCATTTATATTTACCTACAGAAGCTTTTACATTTCATTTTTATGTTTTTTACTGGATTGCATTCATATTCTAATCTCTCTTCGAAGTTTTTTTGTCCTTTTTATCATATTCAATAAATTTCCCAGTCCTCAGAACTACTGCTGTTTCTAACAACTTTATAGGCATTTATTTTTAATCTTATATAATTCTCAACTTCCTTTGCTAGCCATGGTTGACTGAGCTTTGCGTTTTTGCACCTTAAAGGAATGTATAGTTGCTCCAGTCATGTAACAGTTCTTTAAAGATTATCTATTGCTCATGTACAGTCATAATGTATTTTCCCAAATTGGCTGAGACAATTTGTACCTCATGCCTTCATAATTTGGCGGCACGGTGGCTCAGTGGTTAGCACTGCTGCCTCACAGTGAGATACCCAGGTTCAATCTTTGAGGAGAAAGTGAGGTCTGCAGATGCTGGAGATCAGAGCTGAAAATGTGTTGCTGGAAAAGTGCAGCAGGTCAGGCAGCATCCAGGGAACAGGAGAATCGACGTTTCGGGCATAAGCCCTTCTTCAGGAAGAAGGGCTTATGCCCAAAACGTCGATTCTCCTGTTCCCTGGATGCTGCCTGACCTGCTGCGCTTTTCCAGCAACACATTTTCAGCTACCCAGGTTCAATTCCCACCTCAGGCAACTGTCTGTGTGGAATTTGCATGTTTTCCCCGTGTCTATGTGGGTTTCCTGAGTGCTCCAGTTTCTTCCCACAATCCAAAGATAGAGTAGGGGAATGGGTATGGTTGGGTTACTCTTCAGAGGCTTGGTGTGAACTTGTTGGGCCGAAGGGCCTGTTTTCACACTGTCGAGAATTTAATTCCTTTGTTCAAATTAAACACACCCACCTCAGAATGAACTACTTCACTTTCAAACTCAGTTGTATCAATCTGTTACAAAGTCTTATTTTTAACAAAGGGAATAACATTAAATAGACATTGCCAGTGAATTAGACAAGCATTGACAAACTCAGGCAGCCCTGTCAATAAGCAAAGACCCTCATACCAACTTTGGGGGGCTAGCACCAAAATTGAGTGCGCTGTGCCAGCCTAAGTATGCAACAGCCCAAAATAATCATTGTCATGGAGTCACACCTGACAATATCCTAGGTGTGACTATCACCATTCCATTGGCAAGACTAACCCAACAGTGGCAGTAGCACAGTGGCATACAGTCGGGATGGAATTTCCTTGGGAGTCCTCAACATTGACTCCAGACCCCGTGAAGTCTCATGGCATCAAGTTAAATATGGACCATAGAACCTCCTGGTAATTACCACATACAGCCCACCACCACCTCCTTGGTTGATGAGTCAGTATTCTTCCTTGTTGAGAATCACTTGGAAGAGGCAAGGGCACAGATATACTCAGTGTTTTGAGTCATGCCTGGCAGAAAGGATGATGGTTGTGGTTGTTGAAGGTCAGTCATCTCTGCTCCAAGCCATGTCCAAATTGGTACACTCAGCCCACATATGCTGCTCTAAGTGAATAATGTCCAATTAGTACTTGAGTGCTAATACCTCTGGTTATTTGTTTTAGCATCTGCAGCAAAATTCAAATAATGTCAATTAGCAACTAAGAACGAATATGTATGCTAAAAGCTGACTTCCAGTCAGTCGTGTGTTATTAATGCAATTTCCATGTAGCTACTGTAATCACCCTTTTACCAGAATCAGCGTCTCTGACTTCAGTAGTGAGTTTCTCCTTTGATGTTTCTAACTTATATGACAGAAAGAGTGGGAGAATTACAATAACTCACCCTCTCTTGTTGGTCCATCTCTTTGGATTAAATTAGTCTGGCTGCTTAGTTAGTTTACTCACGACAAACAGCAGATTGGTGACAATATTGATGCAAATTCATCGTAAACATTCCACAGCATCAATCTCTGGTGCTTAGGATGCAGTGCAATCATGTTTTTTCCATTATTCATTCATTTATAGGATGTGGGCATTGCTGGCTGGCCATTTATTGCCGACCGTGGTTGCCCTTGAGAAGCTGGTGGTGAGCTGCCTTCTTGAACCAATGCAGTCCGCCTTTTGACTCACAATGACATTAGGGAAGGATTTCCAGGATTTTGACCCAACAATAGTGAAGGATCGGCAATATATTTCCAAGTCAAAATGGCGAGTGGCTTGGATAGGAACATTGAAGGTGGTGTTTTTCCCAAATATCTGCTGCCTTTGCCCTTCTATATGGATGTGGTCATGGGTTTGGAAGGTGACGTCTGAGCATCTTTGGTGAATTTATGCAGTGCATCTTGTAGGTAGTATGCACTGCTGCTACTGCGCATCAATGGCAGAGAGAGTGAATGCTTGTGACTGTAGTGCCAATCAAATGGGCTGCTTTGTCCTGGATAGTGTCAAGCTTCTTGTGCTGGGGCTGCAAGTAGGGAACATTCCAATGCACTCCTGACTTTTGGCTTGTAATGGTGGATAGGCTTTGGGGAGTAAGGAGGGGAAATTACTTGTTGCAGTATTCCTAGATTCTGACCTACTCTTGTAGACAATGTGTTTATGTGGTGAGTCCAGTTGAGTGTCTGAACAGTGCAAACCCCAAAGATGTTGATGTTGGGGAATTCCGTGATGGTAACATCATTGAGTGTCAAGGAGTGGTGGTTAGATTATCTCTTATTCGTGATGGCCATATTCATTGGTGTGGCATAAATGTTACTTGACACTTGTTAGTCCAAGCCTGGATATTATCCAGATCTTGTTACATTTGAACATGGTTTGCTTCAGTATCAGAGGAGTCATGAATGGTGCTAAACATTGTGCAAACATTGCTGAACATCCCTACCTCTGATGTTATGATGGAGGAAAGGTGATTGATGAAGCAGCTGAAGATGGTTGGGCCAAGGACACTACCTGAGGTACTCCTGCAGAGACGTCCTGGAGCTGAGATGACTGACTTCCAACAACCACGACCATCTTCCTGTGTGTCAGGTATGACTCCAATCACCAGAGAGTTTGCCCCAGTCGTTTTACTAGGGCTCCTTGATGTCACATTCGGTCAAGTGCAGCTTTGATGTTAAGGGCTGTCACTCTCACCTCACCTCTGGAGTTCAGCTCTTTTGTCCATGTTTGAACCAAGGCTGCAATGAGGCCAAGAGCTGAGTGGCCCTGGCTGAATCCAAACTGTGCATCACTGAGCAGGTGCTGCTTGATAGTACTTGATGACACCTTCCATCACTTTCTTGATAAACAAAAGTAGACTTATGGGGCAATAATTGGATTACATACTATGTATGTACACGACCTGGGCAATTTTCCACATTATCGGGTCAATGTTGGTATTATAACTGTGATGTGGAGGTGCCAGTGTTGGGCTGGGGTGGTCAAAGTTAAATCTGTTGGACTATAACCTGGTGTTGTGCGATTTTTAACAGTGTTATAACTGTACTGGAACAGCTTGGCTAGAACAGCAATTTCTGGAGCATAAGTCTTCAGTCGTATTGCCAACATGTTATCAAGGCTCATAGCCTTTGCAGTACCCAGTGTCTCCAACTGTTTCTTGACACCATGAGGAGTGAATTGAATTGGCTGAAGATTGGGGACCATTGGAGGAGGCCAAGATTGATCATCCACTCAGCATTTCTGGCTGAAGGTTGTTTCAAAAGCTTCAGCCTTATCTTTTGCAGTGATGTGCTGTGCTCTTCCACCATTGAGGATGGGGATAGTTGTGGTATCTCCTCCTCCAGTGAGTTTTTTAAATCATTCACCACCATTCATGACTGGATGTGGCAACTCCAGAGATTTGATCTGACCTGTTGGTTTTGGAATCAATTAACTGTCTGTCACATGCTGTTGGGCATGTAAGTAATCCTGTTTGGTGATTTCACCAGGTTAACACCTCATCTTCTGATACGCCTGGTGCTGTTCCTGGCATGCCCTCCTGCACTCTCCATTGAACCAGCGTCGATCCCCTAGCTTGATGGTAATGGGTTGAATGGGGAAATGCTGGGCCAGGAGGTTACAGATTATGCTGGAGTACAATTCTGCTGTTGTTGATGGCCCACAGTGCCTTGCCGATGCTCAGTGTTCAGTTACTAGATCTGTTCAAAGTCTGTCCCATTTAGCACACTGATAGTGCCACACAACACGATGGAAGATACTCTCAATTTGAAGACAGGTCTTCATCTCCACAAGGACTGTACAGTGATCGCTCTTACTGACACTGTCATGGATAGATGCATCTGCAACTGGCAAGGATGAGGTCAAGTACGTTTTTCCCTCTTATTGGTTCCTCCACACCTGCTGCAGACCTAGTCTAGCAGCTATGTCCTTTCAGACCTGACCTGCTTGATCAACAGTACTGCTGCTGAGCCACTCTTGGTGGTGAACATTGAAATTCCCCACCCAGAGTGTATTTTGTGCCGTTTCCATCCTGTGCTTCCTTGAAACATTATTCAACATGGAGGAGTACCAATTCATCAGCTGAGGGAGAGCAGTACGTGGTAATAAGCAGGAGGTTTCCTTGCCCGGGTTTTACCACTTGCTTTTGCACTGCTGTTTTGTATCAATATATATGTATAGCATTTGAAATGGCCTGCACTCACTGCATAAATTGGTAAATTGTTCCAAACATCTGTGGTGCTCTGTGAAAATAAAAACCTGTTAGTATGTAAGATAGTTTTACGCTTATGAAATTTATATGTATATCTATTTGTTCTTCCTAACTTATTTAATTGGAATCAGGTATTCAGCTAAACATCTCAATCAGGCCCGTTTGAAATTCATATTCCTCTGGGGTGAGAAGACCCAGCTGCCTATGATGCTCACTAATGTTTTTAACCTAGTGGTCCTTTCCCTGGACCTGTTCTGAGGAGGCAGGAAACTGAATCTGATTTGCAATCCAAACTCAATCTTGCATAAGGGGGCTAATGATTTTTCTTCACTATTTGATTGTTCCATTTGTGTTCTCAAATACAGTCATTTGCTTAAATCCTCAAAGTTTCAGAATCAGTGCAGAAAGTCTATAGCAAAAGCGTTTTAACACAAGTCTTCTTCACACTCGTCAAACTGTATAACCCAGCATGGTAAAAATATGGTTTGCATTAGCTTTACCCATGTATGTAGCAATACATTAATCCACATTTAATTGTCCGATGCCAAATCAGGGGCTATTTCTCAATCACATCTAAATAAGATTGCAATCATTCATTTTTCTTCAAAAGAGCTATATGTAATTTTTTTTGTTATTGTAAGATGATAAGGTATTTTATTAAGACTACAGAGCCAGTTTTACTTTCTTTGATAAGGAGACTTCAAGGTGTGCTAATTTAAATTTTCAAGATTACAAAGGGGACTGAGATTGCTATTCCAAGCAATTTGTTCAGAGATTAGGAGTGAGAAGGCAGATCTAAAATAGCAATAAAGCCTAGATTCATCAATTTCTCATGGGAAGTCACTAAAGCAACAACATAATGGATACAAACAGATGTGTTTCACAAAAACAAAGTGATTTAGCCAAATTATGAAAGTTGGATAAAAGAAAATAGACTGCATGGGTTACATTTCCCACTGCTGCTCCTGAAAATTGGTATGCACCTGTGCATGACAGAATATTTATACACACTTGAATAATTACAGGTTGAAATCCCATATACAATATTTTCTACAAATGACAATGTGAAGATCATTGGACATTGACCTGTATATCTTAGTAACAATTTAGAAAATGTTGTTTTTCTGATTGATTGAAATATCATTCTGTTTTATCTGCACATTTATCAATGAGCAACAACACGTACGATTTCCATAATTCAACACATTAGTCTGACATAAACTAAAAATTGACATGCAGTATCTAGCAAACATCTGGAGGAATATGGGCCAATTATGTACTTTTTTTCTGCACTTCGTATAACTCATAGCGTGCCTTGATCCAAACCTCAAAGCTAATGCATGGATGAGACTATTACCAAGTATATTTCCCAGCCAAGGAATGTATTTATACCAAACAAGTTACAGATTGTATTTCAGATCAACACAACACTGCAGTTTCTAATATTTTTACTGCAATATTTGGAGATTAAGATTCCATCTGAAACCACTATTGCTTGATGCTCTTACTGACGGAGATAGAGGGGTGGGTGGTAATGATCTTATCAGTATGAATGTGAGGATAATTGCATGTTCTAGAGTTTTACTTGATAATATTTAGCTACTATATTGATTGGGCTTTAGTTGATTTAAAGATGTTATAGTTAGCGAGTTTTGAGAAGATTTGTAGCTCAGGTTCTGGATGTAGGTTTGCTCACTGAGCTGGAAGGTTCATTTTCAGACATTTCATCATCATACTAGGTAACATCTTCAGTGAGCCTCTTGACGAAGCATTGCTGATGATTTCTGCTTTCTATTGGGTTTCTTTGGGTTGGTGATGTCATTTCCTGTGGAGACATCATTTCCTATGGTGATGTCATTTCCTGTTCTTTTTCTTAGGGGGTGGTAAATCGGGTCCAAGTCAATGTTTTTGTTGATAGAGTTTCAGTTGGAATGCCATACTTCTAGGAATTCTCATGCATGTCTCTGTTTGACTTGTCCTGGATGGATATGTTGTCCCAATTGAAATGGTGCCCTTCCTCATCTGAATGTAAGATATTAGTGAAAGAGGTCATGTCGTTTTGTGGCTAGTTGATGTTCATGTACCCTGGTGGCTAGTTTTCTACCTGTTTTTGCAAGGTAGTGTTTGTTACAGTCATGGCATGGGACATTATTCCAACGAGCTACCACACACTGCTACACAGAGGAACCTTGCAGAGCAGAGGAAATTCACCTATACAGTGTATTCAAAAAGAACGGGTACCCAATGAACACAGTCCACAGATTTCTCAGCAACAAACCCAAACAAGCAGACAAAACACGTCCAGAAACCCCAGCCACTCTCCCCTACATCAAAGACATCTTGGGAATGACTGCCAGACTACTCAGACCCCTTGGCATCATGATAGCCCACAAATTCACCAACACACTAAAACAGCAGCTAATGAACTTGAAAGACCCAAAACATACAACAAACAAAACTAATGTAATTTACAAAATACCATGCAAGGACTGTAACAAACACTATATTGGACAAACAGGCAGAAAACTAGCCACCAGGATACATGAACATCAACTAGCCACAAAACAACATGATCCTCTCTCACTAACATCCTTACAGATGGGAAGGACACCATTTCGATTGCGACAAAACATCCATCCCAGGACAAGCCAAACAGAGACAAGCATGAGTATTCCTAGAAGCATGACATTCCAACCGGAACTCTATCAACAAACACATTGACTTGGACCCAATTTACCAAACCCTGAGAAAAATAACCCGAAATGACATCACCAAAGAAAATGATGTCACCACAGGAAATGACATCACCAACCCAAAGAAACCAAACATATAAATAGAAAGCAGGATTCATCAGGAATGCTTCGTCCGGAAGCTCACTGAAGATGTTACCTAGTATGGTTACGAAACGTCTGAAAATGAACCTTCTAGCTCAGAGAGCAAACCTACATCCAGAACCTAAACCTGAGCTACAAATCTTCTCAAAACTCACTAACACCTATGGGCGCAATACGCTAAAACTGGCCTGAAAACGAATATCATCCAACAGAGTACCATCCGCAAACAGCTATACTTCTTGCACGAATGCCTAAGAAAACAGGTACTATCTAAATGTCTTAAATACAAACTTCCCCTTAACACCCCACTAACTAAAAGAATAGCAGAGCAAAACGGCTGCAGATTGCTTAGAGAAATGATTAATGAAACCCATAACAAACTCCGTAAATACAACCAGGAAAGTTTGCACCAAAAATCTTAACCCACGTATGCAACAGACCATGAATGGACAGACACAGTACAACAAGCCATAGATATTAGACAGTGACAAACAAAGAAAATGAAAAAAAACTAGACCTGCAAAAAAAACTGGACAAACTTACACAAAGTCACAACACTGACAACACAGAAGCATGGATAAAAGACTTATCTGATCGACCCTTAACAGATACTGAAAAAGCCGTCTTAGTAAGAGGATTAAATTATAACAGCCAGGATGTGGACAAGAAAGATTTCTTTGCAGCATTAGAAACAACACTGAAAGACAAACAACTCACAGAAGAAACCCAGCAAACAATCAGACAGGTAGTCACACCAACATTAAGCAGAAGAAAGGAAGGAAACACACTCAATATACAAGAAAGGAAAGCACAAGAAAGACTAAAAAAAAACATTGTTAACCTACCTGCAGACAAAGGACGTTTGATAGTCATTTTAAACCAAAGAGACTACATTGAAAAAGCAAACGCACTACTTGCAGATACCAACACTTACCAACAAATAGCAATAGACCCGACACCACAACTAGAGAACAGAATCATACCCCTCAAAAAACATCAGAATCTGGAGAAATAAATAAGACCGACTTCCAAAAAATGAAACCAAACGGATCCAACACATCACCCTTCTATGGATTACCCAAAATTCGCAAACCAGGAACACCCCCCTCAGACCCATAGTCTTTCTACCTGGAATACCAACTTACAGATTGGCCAGAGAGCTACACCAAAGACTAAAGCACTTAGTAGAAGATTCACACCACTCCATCCACTCCACCCAAGTATTCCTGAAGACTATCAAAGATACCAAGATAGAAGAGGGTGAAATAATGGTCTCCTTTGATATAACAGCACTGTTCACATCAATCAATATCAACCAGGCCAAGGAAACACTGACTACATTATTAGACGACCCAAAGACACACACCAGATTAGAGTGGTGCTGGAAAAGCACAGCAGTTCAGGCAGCATCCGAGAAACAGGTTTTCCTGCTCCTCGGATGCTGTTGAACTGCTGCGCTTCAGTACCACTCTAATCTGGAATCTGGTTTCTAGCATCTGCAGTCCTTGTTTTTACCCAAAGACACACACACCAAACACCACTAACTTCATCAGCAAGGACAATATCGTGGACGTATGTCTTACCACCCACTTCACCTTCAACAACAAAACCTACAGACAAAACAACGGAACACCCATGGGATCTCCGATATCAGGGTTCTTAGAGGAGATAGTAATGCAGAGATCCGGATAAATAGCTCTGCCAACCATCCAACCCAAACTTTGGGTCCGCTACGTGGATGACATTTTTGTCATCACTAAACAAGACACATTAGAGGAAACATTCAAGACCATCAATAATACCCTTACTGGCATAAAATTCACTACAGAGGAGGAAAACACCAACAAACAGCCATTCCTAGATGTCACAGTAGAGTGAACAGCCAATGGGGAACTACAAACCAGAATCTACAAGAAAACAACACATACTGACCAAATACTGAACTACAGAAGCAATCATCCCAACACCCACAAACAAAGCTGCATCAGAACACTTTTCCAACAAGCCACCACACACTGCATCACAGAAGAACTATGAAGAGCAGAGGAAATTCACCTATACAGTGTATTCAAAAAGAACGGGTACCCAATGAACACAGTCCGCAGATTTCTCAGCAACAAACCCAAACAAGCAGACAAAACATGTCCAGAAACCCCAGCCACTCTCACCTACATCAAAGACATCTCAGAAATGACTGCCAGACTATTCAGACCCCTTGGCATCATGGTAGCCCACAAACCCACCAACACACTAAAACAGCAGCTAATGAACTTGAAAGATCCTATACAGACAACAAGCAAAATTAATGTCATTTACAAAATACCGTGCAAGGACTGTAACAAACACTACATTGGACAAATGGGCAGAAAACTAGCCACCAGGATACATGAACATCAACTAGCCACAAAACGACATGACCCTCTCTCACTAATATTCTTACATACAGATGAGGAAGGACACCACTTCGACTGAGACAACACATTCACCCCAGGACAAGCCAAACAGAGACACACACGAGAATTCCTAAAAGCATGGCATTCCAAGCAGAACTCTGTCAACAAATACATTGACTTGGACCCAATTTACCACCCCTGAGAAAAAGAACAGGAAATGACTTCACCATAGGAAATGATGTCACCAACCCAAAGAAACCCAAACATATAAATAGAAAGCAGGAATCATCAGCAATGCTTCATCCAGAGGCTCATTGAAGATGTTACCTAGTATGGTGGCGAATATGTCTGAAAATGAACCTTCCAGCTCAGAGAGCAAACCTACATCCAGATGTTATAGTTTCCTTGGGTTCGGCCTCAATTAGAAGATTGTCCAATTCTGGTCTCTTCTCAAAAGATCAAGGGAAATGTCAGTTTTAGTTATTATGATAGACCCAAGCAACTGGGTGTTTTTATTCTAGAAAAGCAGGAGCATCAAGATGATCTGATTTCAGACATTTAAAAGATGAGCTGCTAAATTTAGTCCAGATTCTGCCTTTCATATGGGAAGACTGTTCATGCCCTGTGAAAGGATGTTCCCTGTTTTTGAAGCATCACGTTATACAGTACAGCAAGAGACCATTCTAATCATCATATCAAATGATGGTAATATCACCTATATCATTGACAGGTCTCTTTGTGTACTGGCCACATAGTGGAATAGCTCATGCACCTCTGCTATCAAGAGACCTCAAATGTGTGGTACTTACAACAAAGGAGAAGACTACTCATCTCACGTATGCTTTAAAAAACATTTCTCATTGCTTTTTCCATTAACCCTAAAAATGTTATTTTCTTATTTATCCAGTCCATTTCCTATAATACTGCTTCCACCATCTTTGGAACAAAGCATTCCAGATCATAAGAATTTTAAACATTAAGTTCTTGTTTCCACACTTAGTTATTTTGATAATTATGTGTCCTATGGTTACTGATTCACTTGCCATTTGTATGAATTTCTTTTCATTTGCTGTATGAAAATTCCTTTATAATTTTCTGAATTTCTACAAGCGGTAACACTAAAAGAGCAAATGACACAACATGCGGGGAGGGCCAATGAAAAACTGAATGCATTATTATCGATGAGCAATATAACTTGCTAACACTAAATGGGTTTGAGGCAAAACCGTCTTAATATTCCTTGTGGCACTTGTATTAAATTCGTTGTTGTCAATCTTTATTTCCAAATGGTTATTACTTGACTCAGTATCGAATTTTGTTTGACAACAGCCTTTTGAAGCACATTGTGACTTTTTTTTTCTATAAAAAAGGCACTACAATATTGCTAATGAACTGTCTCTTTCTTTACACTAACTCAGAGAAACTTCTCCTAGTGGTTCACTTTGACTGACATTACTGGAGCCGAACTGCTTCCAATTTTGAATCCATTAAGTTGATATCCTCTGAGCTCTAAAGATGTAAATGCCAAAATTAATAGAAAATAATAAAGAAATGCAATTAAAACACAATCATAAGCACCTCAAGAGGAATACACTTCATGCTTATGATTAGTAGAACCACCAATTTCTTTATATAATAAAGTCTATTACATCTTAAGCAATCATTCAACCATCATATCATGTTTTTACAACATATTGCAATATATTATGCTATAGGGAAAATACAAGTGTCTACTCATTTTCTGCTAATACTATTTGTCCAATGGGGACATCCTCTTAATTATCACTTCCTAAATATTATAACAGGAGATATTTGTGCAGCTGTTGGTGTTTCTCTTATGCTTCTGAACTGCTGCAATACCACCCTAGCATCAATTGTTTTGTGTTGAGTTCTTCCTATCATATAGTGATGTGTTATCATTCCCAACTGTTCTTCAGTCATCAGTTAACTGAACTGCAACTTCATAAGGTCACTGACAGTCAAGTGTAAAAATGAAGGGCCAGAGAGTTCACAGCTCCAATGGGTAATGAAAGGCATAATCCAAAATACAAATTTTCTGAATTACGTTACCTGCCATTTCCACTTTGGCTCGCTATTAACCTTCTATAAGTTTCTAAATTTCATTTCACAGAAACCTGATATGCATTGGATGCACTGGCCTGAACATTCCATTCATGAATATTGAATGTGTACTTGAACATTAAGGAAGATAAATGATCTTTAAATTAAATCACCTAGTTTTATAAAGTACCTTCTGATCACATACTAAACTATCAATTTATGCAAGTGGTTCACAGAATGTGGTATGCATATAATGACAAACTATTGTAGGCCAGAATGAGGATGATTAATTCTTGCCATTCCCCCTCCCCCCCAACCCCCCATGAATCTCACACTGCTATAAGTGACTGGAATTGATTATATGCAGTTAGTATTACATTCACTCACTACAATTAAAGGGATTACCAGCTCTTATCGGATGTTGCTGTAGTTTTAGACTCTAGTTGTTTGCTGCAATTCAGAAAGATTTTCTTTTGATAGACTCTGTAAATAAACTTTGTTTGCTTTGTTGTTTCTTGAGTGAACTGATTTTGCTTTAGAATCGACCTTTTATTGCAAGTCATGCCATTAGTTTCACCATTTCCAACTCATTGTCAATAAACATAAAGTAGAACTTTAGAATTGCAATTTCAATGCTTTTGTTATAAACACCGCTTTTTACGCAGTGCCCAAAATTTTAAGAAAACAATAAAACCCCTTAATAATAAAATAATTCCACCTGCTTTTCTTCTGCAAACATTCGTTTGTCATGGGGTAAAATTCCAGAGGCATCTTTTACCTGACAGTATCTATTGAAATGGTAACTCAAAGATATAGGGAGACAAATCAATGTGAATATGAGAGGGAATAGAACTTAACAAGAAATGAGTGAAAATGAAAGAAAAAAAGAGGATCATTTTGAGGAGAGGCAAATCAAAGGAGAGGGTTAGAAAGAGAAAATTGAAGGAAACAGGTTATGCATTTTATCAAGATTGCTTAACTAATTTTAACACACAAATCTATTCACCGCTCTGAAAGACAAATAATTTACATTTGGGTTCTAGTTTATAATAGATTGCAACTTAATTTTAAGATTTTACTAATTAAAAATTTAATCCCAGCTAAGATTCATTTTTTATAGTAAGATTCAATTTACCAAGGTTGCTTTTGCATAAACTGAATAGTTTGGTGGCTATAATATAGAATAGTGTATGCTTTGGCTATGTATCACTATCATAAAACAGTAAATGGACTGTTCATTTTTGCAAGACAATCAGGGTTTGTTACATTACCATCATAATAAAGGTCACAGTTACACTTTGAACAGTCCAAAAAAAATCACTTGCTGAGACTGTGTACATTTCATTCATAAAGTTCAGCTATTATTGATTATTAATTGCTACTCATAATCATTGACAGAATACTGTCAGTATATTCACATTACAGTACTTGGAGTAAAAGCAAAACAAAAGCTGTTAAAGACATGTTGATTAACTTGCAAAAAAAAGTTTAAATTTAGTAATGAAGATGAAACGGGCAAGTTAAGAGGCTAAGATGAAGCTCATTATCTTTACCCAGAGAGCAATTATCTATCAAAAGATGATAATGTAACATTATATGGGTATTCTTGAGTTTTGTTTGATTTACTTTAAGTGAAATTACAATTTATTTCTTCAGAATGCCAGTTGATTGGGGGCGGCCTGGTGGCTCATTGGTTAGCGCTGCTGCCTCACGGCACCATGGACCTGGGTTAAATTCCAGCCTCGGGCTACTGTCTGTGTGGAGTTTGCACATTCTGCCCATGTCTGGGTGGGCTTCCTCTAGGTGCTCCCGTTTCCTCCCACAATCCAAAGATGTGCAGGTTGGGTGAATTGGCCATGCTAAATTGCCCATAATGTAGGTTAGGTGCATTAGTCAGGGGTAAATATACAATCATAGGGTAGGGGAATTTGTCTGGGTGGGTTACTCTTCAGAGGCTGGGTGTGGACGGGTTGGGCTGAAGGGCCTATTTCCACACTAAAGGGATTCTATGATTCAGTAGAGTATGTGACTTAGGAAGTTAAATATAGTTTGTGAAAGGATGAACTTCACTACAAATTTCAGTTCTGCATAAATGAATCCTCAGTTTCAATACCACCAGTCATTGTCATGACCCCTAAAATGTTACATTTTATAATTATGCTACCTGGAACAGTTTCCCAGTCAGACCATGTCACTTCTTTCAGAGACAGGATCTGCTCTTTCTAAGTTTAATATAGACAAATATAAAACACTATAAGAAGAAGAAATGAATACTCCACAAATAATGTAAAATAAATGAAGATTAAATTAAAAGGAGACTTTGATATCTTAGTAAACTTAATACTCAAGATAACAAACCAACAAGCAAATAATCTTAAAATTACAACTGAGAGCGAGGTATTCTCAAACTGTATAGTGTTCTGTTTAAACTGGTACAAGAGAAGCACTCAATCCTTGCAGGAAAGGCACGAGATAAAAGATAACTCAACAAATTTGTGCTCTTCACTCCTATGAATGTACAAACATATGAAGAATAATGGAAAAGAAAAAGATCTAAACGTATTCTAAACACATATGTTGTGTATCACGATTTATTGATTTTCATCCAACCTAAAAAACATCCAAGACACAAAAATAACAGAAAATAAAATTGACAGGAAAAATATTCTAGAAGTTCTGTGATCCTGAGGCAATTAAAACAAATTCCTGAGACCTCTCTCACCTTGAGTGGCGTTATGTAGTACTTGTTTTTAATACAATGTGATCTTCACCTTAGCCAGAATCAGCATCCATTATATAAACTGGCATCCTGTTCTACAGGTCCGTCATTGTCTAAGAAAAGAATCATCACCTAATGTATGGCCTACATCTGCTCCTGCATATGACTCTTATTATTTCTCAAACAGTTATCTGAAATAAACTATTCACACAAATGCAATTTGTTCCCTTCACTATTTGTAACTCTCAATCAAGTTCTTCCTAAATCTATACATCTCTAATCAGTTTAGTTCCAGCTCTCTGAAGCTGTATTGGGAAAAAGATTTAAAATTCAAAGTAAACTTTTGGTATACAATTTCAACCTTCTCTAATTCTCAGTGTTTCACATCACGTAAGATGATCAGATCTGGATACAATATTCTAACTGAGGTCTAACGAAGGTCTTGTACAAAGACCTAACACTTTCTCTTAGTGAATTGTCCCCCAAGTACCACTTAGCACCCTATTTGGCATTGGTGATAAATCGGTTTAGATTAGATTAGATTTGTTTAGATTACTTTAGATTGTGGAAACAGGCCCTTCGGCCCAACAAGTCCACACCGACCCGCCGAAGCGCAACCCACCCATACCCCTACCCCTACATTTACCCCTTACCTAACACTAACACTACGGGCAATTTAGCATGGCCAATTCACCTGACCTGCACATTTTTGGACTGTGGGAGGAAACCAGAGCACCCGGAGGAAACCCACGCAGACACGGGGAGAATGTGCAAACTCCACACAGTCAGTCGCCTGAGGCGGGAATTGAACCCGGGCCTCTGGCGCTATGAGGCAGCAGTGCTAACCACTGTGCCACCATGCCGCCCCAAGTGAAGTAAGAATTGGAAAATCCAATCTCTTTCTCCATTGATTTATGTACTTTTCCTTAAGTATATTCAGCACCTATTTGATTCACATGCAGAAAATTACACTTTATAAACTGAATAATTATTTATCAGTAACAATCCCAATCCTTCCAGCAAACCCCTAAATCTGCCTGCAGTAATCCAGCATTATTGATCAGTCGCCAATGTAGCATTAAAACAGGGGGCAGTAGAGTAATTGAACTGGCAAAAAAAAAGATTTTTTAGACATTGGATTCAATGAGATACATGCTAAGTTGCTGAGGGAATTAAATGTAGAAATTGCAGAGGCTTTGGTCACTATTCTCCAGTCTTTCATGAATATGCAGATGTCCCATAAGGACAAGCGTTGGCCGTAGTACGATGCAAAAGATAGTAAACAGATTTGGGAAAAAAAAATCTAGACAAGCACTTCAAATTAAACTATACACAAGATCAAGAGATACTGATTCAAACAATTGTCATGCAAATACAAGACGGATAAGAAATTCTTCAAAGATCCCAAGGTTAGCAATGGACTGAAAAAATTCCAGAATTAAATAGACATCAGCCAATTACCACAATTAGCAGAGAGGGGATTGTAGGCTTCTATGACATGGTTTAAATGAAACAGGTTGAATGGCCATCTTTATTTGTGTCTTTGGATCTTCTGCAGTAACATTCAGAAAGTCGGTTTCAGCAAATCTTTTTGCTATTGTTTCCTGAATATTTTCAAGGCATTTCTAATTTATATACTTCACCATTCAGTCAGTTTTTGATGAGGGGATAATCTCCTAGATCATGCTTTTTAAAAATTATTCCAAGTAATGTTGCGGAAAAGCGAAACCTTAATTCAAGTAAACTGATGTGTGTATGTGAGAATTGGAAGGGGGTGAGCAAGAGAGAGAAAGAACAGGCTAATAATGATGGTTTAGGTTTATGTTGCCTTTCTTAGTGAGATGGAGTTGGGTATGACTTGATAATCTTCTGTTATTGGAATAGATTGAACAGCCTAATTACTAACAGCTGGCAAGTACAGACACAAAAGAACACACATCTTTAAATAATAAATATAGTTATGGAAAGTTCCAGCTACCATCTACAGATTTTATATTCACAATTATAATACTTACATTTTCTTATGATTTAGAAAGAAAGGGTTAGAGAGATGGAAAGAAATTCACATTCAGAAATCAACCTCAAGGCATCAAATCCAATGTTCACACAGATCCCTTTAAAAATGACAGACAAGTGTTATGAAAATGTGATACCTCAACCTCCGCTCTTCCACTTGCTGGCAGAAATTCCGAGTGAACAATTCACGTTCAACCTTGAGATTGGCGAAAACTAAGCTTTACCTTTCCACGGTTGTGTCGGACTCCAAGTTCCTCTGATGTATAAAATGTTATGCTCTGAATGGAAGTCATGAATTGGATGAGCCAGTGTTGGACTGGGGTGGACAAAGTTAAAAATCACACAACACCCGGTTATAGTCCAACAGGTTTGTTTGGAAGCACTACCTTTCGAAACGCTGCTTCTTCATCAGCTGGTTGTAGAGCACCTGCTTCACAATCACCTGATAAAGGAGCAGCACTTCGAAAGCTAGTGCCTTCAAATAAACCTAGATTAGAGTAGTGCTAGAAAAGCTCAGCAGGAGCAGGACTTGGATGCTGCCTGACCTGCTGTGCTTTCCAGCACCACTCTACTCTAGACTCCAAATAAGCCTGTTGGACTATAACCTGGTGTTGTATGATTTTTAGCTCTGAATGGATTAATATTGACAATTGCAATAAACTCCACCCACCATTATAATGGCATAGACTTGAGTGGGAGAACATCTCTGAATCTCAAAACAGATAGACCAACCAGTTAATTCTCCTTCCTTGGTGCGATAGACAATCTAACTTGGATCTATTTGACACCTAAAAGCTGAATGGTGACTGCAAATCTGCATGATGTACCTTTTACCAAGGTGACGATGGTGAGGCTCCATCAACATGCTAGCAGCAGTGCAGAATTGATTTCATTGTTCATATAACGTGATGTGCAGGGGTACATATTTCCATAAGCTTTGAAAAAACCTTCAGATACAGTTTTCATAGGTTACTCAAGCAGAGAATCAGTAGCTGAGAAGGCTGAATATTTCAAAAAAATACTGCAGAAAAGCAACTCATGGCAAAATTGGACCAGACAGAATCCACAATCATTGGTGAAAAGCATCTGGTAAGAGAAGTGCAGAAGGAAGTGGGAGTTGGAAGCCTACATTGAACTGGGACACTGGTCATGCCTGACAGGTAGAAAAAATTGGGTACCAATGGACTGTTCTTAAAGTTCAGAGTCAAGGTTGACCTGGACAGCAAACAGATATCAGAGATTTAGTGAGTAAAGTTGAATTCCCAATAGGTAAGGGGGAAACTTTGAAAATACAAGAGTTGTATGTTGATAAAGCTAAATGTAATTGGAGGACGTAGAGCTTAGAGTGAGCACTGCTGCCATGGTGGGCAGACACCACAAGGCACAGCTTCAGTAAGGCAAATCAAAAGTCACAGAAGTAATTTTGAAGTTAAGTCACAGTACCAAGAATGTCACAAAACCAGACTTAAAGTGATCTTGGCGCAATTTCATAACCTAAGTAGACACAACTGAACAGCAAAAGAAAGTTAGTAGATTTTTGGGGGACTGCAAAAGCAAGTGAGAGTTATATTTATACTGTAGTAAAGGTGGGAAGAATTTATGAAGACCTCAAACAGCTGATTCATACAGGTTCAGTAAAAGAAAACAGGGATTAGTTTTTAGTGCCACAAAGAAGGTCACAAATATCTAGGGAAATGTATTAAAGAGAAGTGTATTCATCTTAAAGAGCTGTGAAGTGTGTGATTCATTCAGTAATACTATTGAGAGAACAGGAATGTATTTAAAGCTGCAGTCATCGGAACGTTTTTCAGGGAAGTTGTTAAAGAAAATGTGAATCATTTCTTTGGCCACAAAGAGGTGGGAATCATCCACTTTACTTACAGAAGGTGAGATTCCTCCATTTTGACTGCACAAACATGAGAAAGGCCTTCAGTACATCAGTGTTCAGTACCAGTATTGTTGTACTCCAGCTTAAACAAGGAAAGTAAAGCAATATTGATAGATGCCAAAATTAAAAACTTTAAAGTCAGGAAAATAAACAATCAAATAGGAACACCTGGTAGCGTGATTAATATTGCAATTTAATTTCAATGATGTGCCAAATAAACACTGAATTGGATTTTTTCTAGAAAATGGTTCTTAAGATATAGCACTGCTTCCAAACAAGATGCTAAATCAGAAGCTGAACAAGTAAATATACTTGTATTTAATTGGGATTTCAACTGATGAAGCTATAGCATGACAAGATATGATGCTATAGCTGGACAAGGTATTAGAGAAGCACCAGATACTTTTGATAAACTTCTGAGAGTTTTTAACAATAGTTCTAAACTTAGAACAAATTAAGTTCTTGAAAAGGATTTAATAGATTGTGACCCCTGCTTCGAAACTCCTTGTCTGCAGGAAAATTCTTCCTGCATTCACCCTGTTGAGTCCTGATACAATTTTATAGAATTCTATGAGATCCTCCCCATTTGAACCTTTCCGCAGAAATCAGTCCTGCCATCTCAGGAATCAGTCTGGTAAACATTCGCTGGACTCCCTCCATAGCCTAAACATCCTTTCCCAGATAAGGAGACTAGGTGTGGTTTCACCAAGACCCTGCATATTTGCAGAGGTATTTGAAATAAGGAAACTGCTGTTAAGGCCAATGATTACGAACAACCCCAAAATCACAAAGGTAGTAACAAGCCTTTATTTGCATATCCACAGACAATCTGGAGGTATAAAAAACATGATTGTGAAAGAACACAAATTACAATTAGGAGAATAGCACATCTGAAGAAAAATCCTTCACAGAGTAATAAAAAAGACAGTTTGGGGGAATAAATATGATTTCAAGAGGATCAACATGCTAAATTTGCCATAAGAAGCATCTATAAAAGCAGATTGCAGGAAAATAAAGCTAAGCAGGTGGTATTTGTAGGAATATCTAAACTTTCTCCAGAAATTATTGTAACAGCAAATGAAGTGTGTAATAAACTGATTCTATTTACGATTACAGTATTTAATGAGTGTAAATTTTAATAGTCCAAATGCATTTTGCAGGGAGCGAACCCATATTGTACATTGGGGCTTTGATCCCTTTAAGATCTAGGTTTCTGTGAAAAAAGAGTTTTTGGTACAACTTCCAGTAACCACATTGATGACCAGATTGCCTCGAAGATAAACATTAGAACAGAATAAAGAATCAAAAATGAATTAATTATAGGAGTGATTAGATTATGGGTGTGGTACTTCTTCAAGCCTTTTTTTTGGAGTTTAGGACAATCTGGCTGCACAGCAAGCAACATCTCTTTCCAGTAGAGTTGCTGTAAAATTTGGCATTTTGCCTGAACAAGTTTTAAACTCTTGTTTGCTGAAGGACTGTTAACAGTGAGTTGAGCTTTAAGAAATAGTCAAGCTCAAATGGGAGTGGCAGTGTTTTAGATGCACAATTCCTGAACTAAAAAAGATTAAAACCAGAAACCTGACCTGAGGGGGCTATGCTTAAGATGTTAGCAACGTCTGCATTTAACTAAAATCTACATCTGTGGAATGGATGTCGGAGGTTTGAAGCTAGATTTATGCCAGAAGTAACCATAAGGTCCAAGAAATCTCAGCCTTTGCTTGAAGTTTCAAAGCAATCCTCAGACCAAATGATCAATCTTCCAAATTTTGATGAGTTTCTAACTTGAGTTTTGAGGTATAAATCAAATGGATGGAGAAGGACATTTCAATTCACAAGTTTCCTTTAGAAAACAAACTGTTCATTCTACTTCTATTATATTTAATGTATCTGTCCACTTAACATAGTTTTGAGTGATGAATATTTATGTTAGTTGATTTTTGTTTAGTAAAATTCTATGAATTTTATTGGCTTCATTCTTTTGATAAATACATGGGTTTTCATTGGATTCCTATCTACTGAGATCATAACATTGGTGGTCTCATCTGCAATCATAACTGCAAATCAGAACATAAAAGGTTATAGGAGTTTAATATCTGAGTGTGAAGTAATTCCAGTTTATCTAATAAAGGAGCCAAAAAGATAATTATTATTAGAGACATGGGATCAGTTCAAACCGTAATGCTCGCAAAAGATTTGAATTTTTCTCCACAATATTGGCTAAATAAAAGTGCATTGACAGGTGCCTACCAATTACCTCTTCACCCTGTATGAGGAGATGGTCCTGACCCAAGAGACTGGTTGACTGTGTTTAATCCCCTGGACTGGCATCAGAGGCTGCCCTTGATCTATTGTGCCAGGAACCACCAACAAAAGGCTATCTCCTTGGGTGAGGACTGCTGACAATGGTAAGAAGCCTCCTGGCTTTGTGTCAGCACTGAACCTCATCTCACGACTACTGTGCCATCAGACAAGTATC
This sequence comes from Chiloscyllium plagiosum, assembly GCF_004010195.1. Taxonomy (NCBI): domain Eukaryota; kingdom Metazoa; phylum Chordata; class Chondrichthyes; order Orectolobiformes; family Hemiscylliidae; genus Chiloscyllium; species Chiloscyllium plagiosum. The sequence goes on from NC_057720.1 coordinate 57,441,734, forward strand.
TCTGGCTTAGGGGCAAGGTGCAAAAATAAAGCAAGGCAAAGCTAGGATGCTGTGAGCAGCCAGGCAGGTTCAAAATAAGTGAGCACTAAGAGTGCAAGCTAAGAGTTTAGAGGAGAAAGTGAGGTCTGCAGATGCTGGAGATCAAAGTTGAAACTTTATTGCTGGAACAGCACAGCAGGTCAGGCAGCATCCAGGGAACAGGAGATTCGACGTTTCGGGCACAGGCCCTTCTTCAGGAATTCAGAGTTTAGAGGTGCAACCTGGTCCAGTCCATGAGATGGGTGCAAGTCCCTTGTAGGAGCACTACAGTGCAAGTTGCTGTTGCACCCCAAGGTTCAGCATCCAAGTGTGGAAGTGCACCATAAGTGATTCAGATGTATGCCATGGAGGTTCTCAGAAACAGATTATGGATGTGGGGTGGGTGTGGTTGGTGCTCATGGATTGTGTCTGAAGATGTTGGAGGCCCTTTGGAGCAAGCACTGAGCTGAAGTTACCAGGTACCTGCTGTCAATAATTATTAGACAATAGACAATAGATGCAGGAGTAGGCCATTCTGCCCTTTGAGCCTATACCAC
>NC_057720.1:57444007-57509508 GCF_004010195.1 Chiloscyllium plagiosum
ATCCACGATTTCTCGAGCCATCTCCTTCAGTACCCTGGGATGTAGACCATTAGGCCCCAGGGACTTATCAACATTCCTTCAGACCTACCAGTCTCTCCAACACCAATTCTTGGCAAATATAAATTCCCTTCAGTTCAGGTCCTTCAGCCACTGTTACCTCAGGGGGATTGCTTGTGTCTTCCCCAGTGAACACAGATCTGAAGTACCAATTCAATTCTTCTGCCATTTCTTTGTTTCCCATAATATATTCCCCTGTTTCTGTCTTCAAGGGCCCAGTTTTAGTCTTAACCATTTTTTTCCCTTTCACATCCCTAAAAAACCTTTTACTATCCTCCTTTATATTATTGGCCAGTTTACCTTCGTACCTCATTTTTTCTCTGCGTATTTCCTTCTTAGTAATCCTCTGTTGTTCTTTAAAAGCCTCCCAGTCCTCCATTTTCCCACTTATCTTTGATATGTTATACTTTTTCTCTTTTAACTTTATATGTTTCTTAACTTCCCTCGTCAGCCACGGCCACCCCTGTCTCCTCCTAGGATCTTCTTCCTTTTTGGAATGAACTGATCCTGCAACTTCTGCATTATACACAGAAATATCCGCCATTGTTCCTCCACTGTCATCCCTGCTAAAGTATTGCACCATTGAATTTTGGCCAGCTCCTCCCTCATAGCTCCATTGTTCGCTTTATTCAACAGAAATATTGTCACTTCTGATTGTACCCTCTCCCTCTCAAATTGCAGATTGAAGTCTATTGATGTCTATCAGCGCATAAGATCAGATACTGAATATTAATGAGGTGAGTTGAGGTATTAATGAGGCAGTTAACTAGCTGCAATCCCCCTTAATTGACCACTCACCACTGTCTAGTAAGAATCTTGTCTCACTGCTCAGGAAATATTTGAGGTGCGCAGCAAGATGTTGAGTTAGGTGTCACCAAACCTCTCAATCAGTTCTGCCACTAACCACGCAACAGCCGACATCACTGATACACTTCTGAGATTCTGCTCTATAAACTGGATCAGGAAGATCACAGACTCATTATAAAGAAATGGGCACATGAATTCAACATGAAGAAAAAGATTTACTACAGTGCGTAATGGAATGTGAAGCTCCTGGCAGCAAACCAAGTTGTTTTTTTATCTGACAGGAAGAATATTTTTAAATCAAGGCCTAAATTTTCCAAATACAATCAGAAAAGATTGAAACAATAGTAATCCTCTTTAAAATTACCCACTTTCCTGCCAGTGATTTGTATGGTGGCGATACTGAGGCTGGCCTGTCCCAAATGTATCCATTAGAGGAAACCAGGGAACAGTCCACGCTGTACAAAAGTAGCATTCCAAGTTAAGAGATGCTTTTTTTTCCTGATATTTGCTGCTGTGTTTCAGAAGTTAAAGGCCAGAAAGTCACTTTAACAGTGTCTGGAGAAAGCTAAGTGTGTAAGGTGAGTGAGGAAATAGGATGGCAGGTGGGTAGGTAAGGAAGCTGTGTGAGATATGAGGGAAGGGGGTAGGTTGCCAGGTAAGTAGATGAGCACTTAGGGGTAGGTCAGAGGGGCAAGTTTGGGACCAATGGAGGGGCTTTGTGGTCTGGCAGAATCAGGTTGTGTGTGAGAACCCAGGGGTGAGGGGATTGGTGGCATCAGTTCCAGCAGCATGATATCAGGTTGTGGGCGGGAGAGGAGCTATTGGAACCAAGCTGGGGAGTGGGGCAGGGGTATTGCTGGCTTGCATTGGGAAGTGGGGAGGATGATGGGAACAGGTCTGCAGGGTCAGATCGGTGCAGTAGTGATGGGGATGGGGGGGATATGCAGAATTAAGTTGGGTTGGGGAGTGCTGGAGTCGGCTGCAACATGGTCATGTCAGAGTGAAGTGGACATTGGGTTCATTTATTGCATTTCAGGTGAGAGAAATTAGTTGGAGGGGCCAGTAGTGAGTCAATGCTTAATTTAATATTTCCCCAGGAATTGGTGTAGGTTTCTAATCGTGTAATCTTTTCTGATTATCCAGTAAACTTAAATGAGTCAGAACCGTCCAAATTGTCTGACTCAAAGGGGTTTGCAGGGTTCCACTTGCAAAGGAATCATCCATTAGAAGACTCAATTTCTCAGGCAATTCTCACAGACCTGCTGTGTTTATGGACTTCATATGATCCAAAAGCATAATTCCAATCTACGCTACTCCAGTTACTAGCAGTGAGTGAATGAGGAGTGAAGTGAAACTGAGTGGTTGATGTCATGGCAAGAATTCTGAATTAGAAGATGAAGAGAAGTTAAGAGTCACAGGGAGGATGCAAATTGGAGGAAGAATGCCTAGGATGAGCAAAAGGGTCTGCTTTGGTTGAAGAAGTCTCCTGACTGTGGGCATGTAGGCAAAGTGACAGAAGAAGAAATGCCAAGTTGAAAATTCACTGAGATAGAGGTATTAAGGGATGAAGTCAAGGCATTTCTGAGAACAGATTGCTCAGAGTCAGAGGGGGAACATCAGAAGGTATTGTGAATACATGATTCATGGTAAGATTGGAAGGAGGACTGGGATCAGAGGGAACTTAAAGGAACAAAGAATCCACAAGTGAGGTAATAACATAAGTTGAAACTTTATTGCTGGAACAGCACAGCAGGTCAGGCAGCATCCAGGGAACAGGAGATTCGACGTTTCGGGCACAGGCCCTTCTTCAGGAATGAGCAGAGAGTGTTCAGCAGGAGAAGATAAAAGGTAGGGAGGAGGGACTTGGAGGAGGGGCGTTGGAAATGTGATAGGTGGAAAGAGGTCAAGGTGAGGGTGATAGGTCGGAGTAGGATCCTACTCCGACCTATCACCCTCACCTTGACCTCTTTCCACCTATCACATTTCCAACGCCCCTCCTCCAAGTCCCTCCTCCCTACCTTTTATCTTCTCCTGCTGAACACTCTCTGCCCATTCCTGAAGAAGGGCCTGTGCCCGAAACGTCGAATCTCCTGTTCCCTGGATGCTGCCTGACCTGCTGTGCTGTTCCAGCAATAAAGTTTCAACTTTGATACATGAATAGGCAAGGAATAGAGGGATACGGACAGCGCAGAGGCAAAAGGTTTTTAGTTTACAAAGGTGTCATGCATCAGCACAGGCTATGTGGGCCAAAGGGCCTGTTTCTGTGGTGTGCTTTGAATTATCAGGTATAAGATGGAATGTAGGTTTGAGGTTAAAATCAGACCAGCCATGATTTGATTGAACAGGGGATCAGACTGGAATGGCAGAGTGACTCCACGGTTCCTTGTTTGTCTGTTTATAAAGAATGACAGCCCATTTATATTGATCAGTAAGAGAATACTGACAGGATTTAACTGGTTAATAATCACACAAAATATAATGGGTGAGGTTAGAAAAAAAAATTGACACAAGGGATTGTTTAGAATTCCTACAGTGTGGAAGAAGGCCATTCAACCCATCAAGTCAACACTGACCCTCTGAAGAGCATCCCACACCATCCCTATAACCCTGCATTTTCCACGGCCAATCCACCGAGCCTGCACATCTTTAGACTGTGAGGGGAAACCCATGTAGACACAGGGAGAACACGGAAACTCCACGCAGTCACCCGAGAGTGGGATTGAACTCGGGTGTTACGACATGGTTAATTTAAAACCAGCAACACAAAAAACATTTATCCTGTGCAGTAATCTGTAAACATCGAGTGGCCAAGAACTATTTAAAGTAAAAATTAACAACTTTATTTCATAAAGTATAACAGAATAATTAACTAACCATTATTTACAACTCCTTCCTCTAACCTACCTTCGACCTTCCCTTCTATAATACTAGTGCCCATGGCTACTCCTTTTGTTTGGAGAAAGTGGGAGGATTGGAAAGAAAAGTTGTTCAGGGTGAGGACCAGTTCGGTCAGTCGAAGGAGGGTGTCGGTGGAAGGGTACTGGGTGGTACGGCGGGAAAGGAAGAAGCGGAGTGCTTTGAGTCCTTCGTGATGGGGGATGGAGGTGTACAGGGACTGGATGTCCATGGTGAAGATGAGGCGTTGGGGACCGGGGAAGCGGAAATCCTGGAGGAGTTGGAGGGCGTGGGTGGTGTCACGAACGTAGGTGGGGAGTTCTTGGACTAATGGGGACAGGACATAAGTTGTCAAAGCTTGTGATCTTCAAAAGGAAGAAACCATTTTTTGCATTGAAGTATCAGACAAGTGGGAGATGAACTAAAACTGCAGAACAGGACAACTTGAGCAAAGTGTCAGATGAGGTGAAGCATTAATTGAAACTGCAGACCAGGACTACTTGAAAATGAGAATGAATTGGTATTACTGAAAAGAGATGTCAAAAGCATACATGTAACAGCACATTATTAAATGCAGATTTCAGGATTTACAAGAAATTGGTTTCAGAATGGTGACTATCTAGTGGATATTTGTCGTTGTGAATACATACATTTGCAGAGCTGGTGAAAGTGAACTGGCAATTCACATAAAGGGATAGATCAATAGAGTCTTAAGGGGATATTCCAGGAGGCACGGAATAGATACATTCCAACAACTGAGAAAAATACTTGTGATGGATCCACCATCCGTTGTTATCTAAAAATGTCAAAGATCATATCAGACTCAAAAGGTATTTAATTGTGCAAAACGTAAATGGCAGGTCGCAGGACTGAACAGAATGTTTAAAAAAAACCCGGAGAAATACAAAAACATTAATAAACAGGAAAAAATTAGAATATGAGAGAAAGTCAGCCAAAAATATAAAATAAAAAACGTTTTTTTCAGATATTTAAAATAAGAAAAGTTAACAAAATAAGTGTTAGCCCTATAGGGAATGAGTCCAGGGAATTAGTGATGGAGGATAAAGAAATGGCATAGAAATTTAACAGATGTTTTGCGGCAGTCTTCATTTGAGAGGATACATGCAGCATCCTGGAAACAGCTGTAAATCATGAGTTAAAAGGAAGGGAGGTACTCAAGAAAATTACAATTACCTGGGAAATAGTGCTGAGTGTGGAAATGCAAGTTGACAAGTCCTCAGGTCCTGATAGTTTTCATCCTAATACCTTAAAACAAATAGCTAGTGAGATAGTTGGTTTTAATTTTCCAAAACTTATTAACTTTGTGGACAGTTCCTGTGGATTGGAAAATAGCTAATGGAACTCCTTTATTGAGAATGGGAGAGAAGTAGAAAACAGGAAACTACAGACCAGTTAGCATAACATTGTCATGGAGAAATGTTAGAAGCTATCATTAAAGATGTTATAACATGGCATTTGGATGAGTTCAAGGTAATCAGGCAGAGCCAGCATAGTTTTGTTAAAGGGAAATTATGTTTAACAAATTTATTGTAGCTCTTTGAAGAAGTAACTTACACTGTAGATAAATGGGAATCAGAGGATGTCTGGTACTTAGATTTCTAGAAAGCATTCTGCAATAAAACTTTTTGCAGAAAATAAAAGCACATGGTGTAGAAGGCATTGACATGGATAGAAGATTGACAGGCTAACAGGAAGCAGAGAGTAGGAATAAACAGGTCTTCTGCAAGCAGGCAGGATATCATGAGCGGTGTGCCACAGGGGTTGATGCTGACATCTCAACTCTTCATTTTAGGTAAATGATTTGAATGAAGGATTGAAGGCATGGTGACTAAATTTGATAATGGCATAAAGCTATGTTGGAAAATGTGTTGTGAAGAGGACATCTCTTTGACTCTATGACAGCGGGACCTACAAAGGAATATAGATAGGATAAATAACTGGGTAAAGATCTGGCAAATGAGGTACAATGTTGGAAAGTTTGAAATTGTCCATTTTGGCAGAAAGAACAAATAAAAAAGCATATTACCTAAATGGTTAGAGCTTTCAGAACTCTGACAAATGGAGAGATCTGGGTGTCCTAATGCATGAATCACAGAAGGTTAACATGCAGGTACAGCAAGTAATTAATCAGGAAAGCTAATAGAATGTCATGTTTCATTATAAGAAGAATTTACAGAAGATTGGTGAGAACACATCTGGAGTACTGTACACAGTGCTGATTACCATACCTACGGAAGGACATTAGTACATTGCAAACAGTTCAAAGAAGGTTTACTAAACAATACTTGGAATGAGCAGGTTGCCTTATGAGGAAAGGCTGCACACGTTAGGCCTGTATCCTTTGATGTTAAGAAGAAACAGAGGTGCCTTAATGGAAACATACAAAATCCTGAGGAGCCTTGACAGGGTGGATGTCGAAAGGAGTTTCCTTCTTGCTGAAGAATCGAGAACTGGACATCATAGTTCAGAAATAAGGGGCAGCTCATTTCAGACAGAAATGAACAAACATATTTTCTCTGAGGGTTGCAAATCTTTGGAATTCCCTTCCTCAAGAAGCAATGGATACAGAACTTTAAATATTCTTAAGGTAGAGGTATATAGTTCCTTGATTACCAAGAGGATAAAAGATTATTGGGGATATTTCGTTATCCTCCATTACTAATTCCCTGGACTCATTTCCTATAGGACGAACACTTACTTTGTTAACTCTTTTCTTATTTTAAATATCTGAAAAAGCTTTTTTATTTTATATTTTTGGCTGACTTTCTCTCATATTCTATGTACATTTGAAATTAATTGAGAATGGTGGAGCAGGCTTGAAAGGCCAAGTGATCTACTCTTATTCCTTATTTGTTTGTTCATAACATACGAACTAGAAGCAGAAGTAAGCCATTCACCCCACCAAACACAATCCACCCTACAAAAGATCATGGCTGATCTGACTATGGCCTCAACTCCGCATTCCTTCCAATAACTTTTGACTCCCTAATTTGTCAAGAATCTATCTATCTATATATTCAACAACCCAGACTCCACAACTTACTGGGGAAGACAATTGCAAAGATCCACTACTTTCTGAAGGAAAATATTTCTCCTCATTTCCATCTTAAAAGAATGATCCCTTAATTTTAAACTGTGTCCCTTGTCCTAGCTTTTACCTTCCTAAAAGGAATCATCCTTTCAGCATCCACACTTGCAAGTTACCACGGGTTTGTAAATGTTTTATTGAGATTACCTCTCATTTTTCTAACTCCAATGGAAAAAGGCCCACCCTGTCCAATCTGTCCTTATAAGAAACACCCCTCACCCATACCCCAATCTGACGAAAGTATCAAGTGAACCTTCTCCAAACTACTTCGAACACATTTCTATTGTTTTCTTCCTAAACAGTCAGGAAGAGATAGAGGGTCAACTATGTAATCAAATTTCAGCAAAGTGTAAGAGTAATAAGGTAATAATAGTGGAGGATTTTCATTACCCTAATGTTAACTGGGATTCTTTCAGTTTGCTAGGTGGGTGGGGGCAAAATTCTTAAATTGTATTCAGGAGAACTTTGTTAGACAGTACACAGTGAGGGGAGTAGTTTTGGACCCAATATTCTGAAATAAGTCTTGGCAGATGGAAGATTTTGGAGATGGTGAACATAATTTAGTTACATTTGCAATAGTTCCGCAAAAGGATTGGGGTGGGGGGGGGGGGGTGCAGGGTAGCAGGAATAAAGGTTCTAAACTGATAAAAGTCTAATTTTATGAAGATAAGACATAATTTGGCCCAAGTGAACTGCTACTTTCAGATAAAGCTGTGTCAGAACAGCTACTTTCAAATAAAGCTATGTCAGGGCAATGGAAGGCATATAAAAGTTAGGTTTAAGAAAAAAAAATGCAACTAATGGCAGATACCAAGGGCTCAATACAGCAGAGTCCCTAGAATCATAGAATTTCTACAGCGCAAAATTAGGTCATTCAGCCCATCAAGTCTATACCAACCCTCCTAACAGCATCCCACCTAGACCCACCACCTATCCTATCCCTGTAATCCTTCAATTCCCATGGCTAATCCACCAATCTGCACATCCCTGGATTCTATGAGGAAATTTAGCATAGGCAATTTACCTAACTTGCACATCTTTGTACTGTGGGAGGAAACCGGAGCACATGGAGGAAACCCATGCAGACACGAAGAGAAATGTACAAACTCCACGCAGGGAGTCATCCGAGGGTGGAATCAAACGGGAGTCCCTGACACTGTGAGGCAGCAGTGCTAACAACTGTGCCACCTACAAGAATACAGAAATACTGGAAGAATATAAAAAGTGCAGGGGAACTTAAAAAGGAAAATTAGGAAAGTAAAAGTACATGATAAAGTATTGGCCGGTAAAATAAAACGCAAAGAGATTTTTTAAATATATAAAAAGCATGAGAATAACATGGGAAAGAGTTCAGCCATTAAGGGCTTTAATCTGAATGTGAACCTAATGGACATGGGTACAGTTCCGAAATGAATATTTTGTGTCAGTCTTCGCAATGGAAAAATGACAATGCAGCGATGGACAAGAGTGTGGAAGACTGAAGAAATTAGAAGAAATAAACAGAGAAAGAGGAATTACTGAATAGTTTAGCAAGTGTTTAGCAGCTTTAAAATGGATAGATGCAGACCCAGATAAGATGTATCTCAGGTGGGAGGCAAGGGAAGAAATATCAGGGGTCCAGGCAATAATTTTCAAATCCTCGCTAGCAACAGGAGAGGTGTCAGAGGATCGGAAGACAGCTAAGGTTGTCCCATTGTCAAAAAAACAAAGAGATAGACCTGGAAATTAGAGGCCACCAAACCCGATGGTCGGGACATTATTAGAAAGATTTCTAAGAGATAGAACATATTTGCACTGGGAGAGACGTGGATAGCCAGCATGGAGAAAAGTCATGGTTGACAAATTTGATTGAATGTTTTGAAGCGGTAACCAGGAGTATTGATGAGGGTAATACCCTTGATGTGGTCTACATGGGACTTTACTATGGCTTTGATAAGGTCCCCACTGACAGACTAATCAAGAAAGTAAGATCCCACAGGATCAAAGGCAAAATGGCATGTTGGATTCAAAATTGGTTGAGAGGCAGGAAGCAGAATGTGATGGTAGTGGGGTTCCATAGGCCTTGGTGCTGGGGCCCTTGCTTTTTGAGGTGTACATTAAGAGATTTCCGTTTAAATATGAAAGGTATCATCAAGAAGTTTGTAGATGTCACAGAAATTGGTAGGTTGGTAAATAGTGCAGAGGATAGCAGTAAACTGCAGGAGGATGTCAGTGACTGGTCAGGGGAGCAGAGTGGTTACAAATGGAATGCAAGTGTGAGGTAATGCACTTCGGGAGGACTAACAAGGCAAAGGATTATACTATAAATAGTAGAACTCTGGAAAGTACTGATGACCATAGAGACAAAGATCAAAGAACAATACAGCGCAGGAACAGACCCTTCGGCTCTCCAAGCCTGCACCAATATATTTTGCCCTTCCATGCTAAAACTGTCTTCACACACAGGATCCATATCCCTCTATTACCTTCCTATTCATATATTCATTCAGGTGTTTCTTGAATACTGCTATTGTGTTTGCCTCCACTACTCTTCTGGCAACACATTCCAGTCACGCACCAACCTTTGTGAGAAAACCTTCCCCGGCACATCTCTTATAAACTTCCCCCTCACACTTTGAACCTGTGTGCCCAAGTAATTGACCCCTCCATCCTGGGATTAAGCCTCTTACTTTCCACTCTATCTATTCCATTCACAATCTTATAAACTTCTATCAGGTTATCCCTCAACCTCCTGCGTTCCAGTGAAAACAAACCCTGCCTAGTCAACCTTTCTTCTTAGCTAAATTTCCCCAGACCAGGCAACATCCTGGTAAACCTTTTCTGTACTCTCTCCAAAGCATCCACATCTTTTTGGTAGTGCGGTGACCACAACTGTACGCAATATTCCAAGTGTGGCCTAACTAAGTTCTATAAAGCTTCACCATAACTAGTCTATGCTTATACTCAATGCCCCTTCCAATGAAGGCAAGCACGCAATAAGCCTTTTCACTACCTTATCTACCTGCGCTGCCACCTTCACTAATCTTGGACCTGCAGACCCCAATCCCTCTGCCCATCAATACTCCTCATGGTTCTGCCATTCATTGCATGATTTCCACCTGTACTTGTCCTTCCAAAATGCATTACTTCATATTTGTCCAGATTAAATTCCATCTGCCATTTTTCTGTCCATGCCTCCAACTGATCCATATCCTGCTGTTTCCTTTGGTAATTCACCACACTATCCACAACTCTGGCAATCTTTGTATCATCTGCGAATGTTCTAATTAGACCAGTTATGTTTTCCTCCAAATTATTTATGTAGATCACGAACAGCAGAGGTCCCAGAACTGATCCCTGTGGAACACCACTCGTCACAACCCTCCATTCTGAAAAGCATCCTTCCACCACTACCCTCTATCTCCTATGACCAAGCCAGTTCTGTATCATCTTGCTAGCTCACCCTTGATACCATGTGACTTCACCTTTTGTGCCAATCTGTCATGAGGGACCTTGTCAAAGGCTTTATTGAAGCCCATGTAGACAACATTAACCACTTTTCTCTCATGAATCATTTTTGTCACCTCCAGAAAAAAACAATCAAGTTAGTGAGACCCAACCTCCCCCACACAAAACCATGCTGTCTGTTGCTAATGAATCCACTTGCTTCTAAATACATATAGAACTTGTCACTGAGAATCTTTTCCAATAATTTCCCTACCACAACATGTGGCTTACAGGCCTGTTATTTCCAGGATTATACTTGCCACTCTTCTTAAACTGTGGCTATTTTCCAGTCCTCTGGAACCTCACCTGTGGCCAAAGAGGATACAAAGATGTCTGTCAATGCTCCAGCAATTTGTTCTCTTGTCTCCCTCAATATTCTGGGATAAATCCCATCAGGACTGGGCCCTTAGCTACCTTGAATTTTTTTAAAATGCACAGCTCTTCCTTTTTAATAGCAACTTGGCTCAGAAACTCGACACTCCCTTCATCCTCCACCAATTCCTTCTCTTTAGTGAATAAGGACACAAAGTATTTGTTTAGGACCTCACCCACCTCTTCTGGCTCCAAACGTAGACTCCCTCCTTTGTCCTTGAATGGGCCAATCCTTTCCCTGGCTCCTGTCTTGCTTTTTATAGATGTATAAAAAGCCTTGGCGTTCTCCTTAATCCTGTTTGCCAGTGAGTTTTCATGACTCCTTTTAGTCCTTCTAATTCTTTGTTTAAATTCTTTCCTACTTTCCTCATGTACTTCTAGGGCTTCATCAATTCCCATCCTCCTCAATCTTACATTTCTTTTCTTTATGACCAAGTTCATAATATCCCTGGTCTTCCAAGGTTCACATAACTTGCCATGCCTATACTTCATTCTCACAGGAACATGCTGCTCCTGAACTCTAATTGACTGCCGTTTGAAATACTCCCACATATCCCTTAAAAAGAGTTGTTTCCAATCAATGTCTCCAGTACCTGCCTAATATTATTATAGTTCACCTTCCCCGAATTTAACAATTTCACCGAAGGACTGCTGTGCATACCAACCGATCCCAGGTAGGTGGATAAGGTGGTTAAGGCAGCCTATGGGACATGCAAAGCACAGAAAGCAAGAGCAAGGAGATTATGCTGAAGCTGTACAAAGCACTGTTTAGGCCTCAACTGGAGTACTATGTGCAGTTCTCATCACCATGTTATTAGGAAGGATGTGATTACACTATGAGGGTGCAGACAAGATCTCCCAAAATGATGCCTGGGCTAGAGAATCTGAGCACTGAAGAAATATTGGGTACACTGAGGTTGTTTCTCTTGGACTAATGAAGGTTGAGAGGGGACCTGAAAGAGTGTATAAATTTATTACAGACATAGATAGGGTGAGTTGGAAGGCATGTTTTCATTAGTAAAAGGGTCAATAATATGGATCATAGTTTGAAGGTAAGAAGCAGAAGGTGAGGTGAAGATAAAGTTTTTCACCGAGAATGGTTGGATTCTAGAACTAGGAAGAGGTTGAACAGACTGGGGCTGTTTTCCCTGGAGGATCAGAGGCTGAGGGGTGACCTTATAGAGGTTTACAAAATCTTGAGAGGCATGGATAGGATAAATCACCAAAGTCTTTTCCCTGGGGTGGGGGAGTCCAGAACTAGAAGGCATAGGTTTAGGGTGAGAGGGGAAAGATATGAAAGAGACCTAAGGGGCAACATCTTCACGCAGAGAGTGGTACGTGTATGGAATGAGCTGCCAGAAGAAGTCGTGGAGGCTAGTACAATTGTAAATTTAAAAGGCATCTGGATGGGTATATGAATAGGAAGGGTTTGGAGGGATATAGGTCACGTGCTGGCAGATGGGACTAGATTGGACTGGGATATCTGGTCGGCATGGACGAGTTGGACTGAAGGGTCTGTTTCTGTCCTGTACATCTCTATGACTCTATGATAACCGCCTGAAAGGGTGGTTGAACCAGAAACTCTTGTAACATTTAAGCAATACTTAACATATTCACTTTTATTGCCATAGCCACCAGGACTACATCCCAAAAGCTAGAAAATAGGTTTAGTGTAGTCAGGTCTTTATTGACTGACACAGAAATGATGGGCTGAATGACCTCCTTCTGCACTGTAAACACCTATGAGTCTATCCTTCCTTAAATAAGAAAATCAAAACTACAGACAGAACTCCAGGTATGGTTCCACAAATGCCCTGTACAAATGTAACCAAAATCTACACATTTATATTCCATTCCCCTTGCAAATAATTGGCTATAATCTATTTTCCCTCATATTTACTTGCTATACCTGCAGACTGACTTTTAGTGATTCATGTAGTGGGACATTCAAATCCTTTACAATATAAAATAGGGAAATTTAGGTGGAAATCCATGAGGAATGATTCAAAGCTACAGACATCTGCTCAGGAAGGAGATGTGACCATGAAATGAGAAGAGAAACAGCATGCAAAAATACAGGAATGTAAATCCCTTTCGGGAGAAATGCAATTTCTTCCTTTAGTTTGAGAAAGAAATGAGCTCTTTCATATGTTACAAAAACATAAGTAATCTAAAAAATATGTTGAAGTATTTAGTATTTATATTCAGCATAAACTAAGATTTAGTTTTTCAATTTCAGAGTGCCCGTCTTAAATTTCAACTTCAAACAAATCAGGGTTGTTGTGCCTTCTTTATATTTTACTTTTTGCCCATAAGAGACTGAACAAATATATATTCAATAAATCTGGTGCTTTGGCATGATGGAGCCAGGGACCTATACCAATTAAAACAATTTGGCCATTTTGCTGGCAATGATATGCTGGCCACAACAGAGGTTCTGTTACATGGGCAGTACCAAGGATGCCTCTAAGCTCTAAGGTCACTACATTCAAAAGACATGTTTAAACTGCTTATGGTTCAAATTAGATGAAGTTGTCTGGTGTTATCAAATCATTTTCAGACAGTTTTTTTTAATTAAAAGAACTCAAATAAATACTAGTTATTTCCATCCTGGAACCCATCCTTCAATCAGCAGACTACTATACCTGCTCTCCTCTTCTCCATTTATATGAATCGTGCAAAACTTCATTCCATATAATTTACACAGTTAAAATAACCCAGAAACACAACATGCATGAAATACTTGCTTTCTTTTTTATTTGTATTTATTTAAAGCCACATTGTTTGATATCTGAGCAAATTCTAAATTACACTTTAAAAATATTGAGTTAGAGAAAACATAGCATCACACTTTCCTGTTTAAATTGTGCAAATTCCTACTGAAGTTATGGCTACGCCCAGATTGAAAACAGAGTGTGATTCTCTACCTTTTCAAAATCTTCCAGAGACAGATGTTTCAAATTACTCTTGACCCATGCAAGGACAATGCCAGAGTTGCAAGGTCCTCATTTTCAAAATCCCAATAAATCTTAGAAACACTAAGCAAATGAGAGCAGCCCTGTTGTCCATTAGGACTATGGCGGCATTACCTTACTTTAGATAAGGAGTTCAGAGGTTTGACTGTAGAAAATTGTCATTCAGCTTATTTTTTCAATTGACTCCTTAAACCCCTTCCCCAACTCCTCATAATATGCCTCTGTCAAGTAGTGCATGAGCTTCTTTATCACCAAGATTGAGGCCAGCTTTTGGTGCTTTCCTTCTTTTCTCAATAAGTAAAACTTTTGCTAAAGTAGGAACTAAACTCCCTCTTGACCTAGCTAGACCTGAGCAGATACCTCTAGATTGATTTATACTTTTCCTCATATTTCTTTCACCTACTTCTACTCATTCCTACTCCTGCGTAAATAATTGAACTATTGAACTTCTCTGCTTGCCTCCCATGTCAGGAGATATTGCAAATGGCTTCCTTTCCTCAGGTATCTCATTCTTTTTCAAAACCACCATCACTAAATGGTGGTGGACAATTAAACAACTCATTTGAGATGGTTCGACAAGTATTCCTCTTCTCAATGATGGGGGATTCCTAGCACATTACTACAAAAAGATATGGTTAAAGTATTTAGCCAGAAGTGCTGAGTGAATGATTCACCTCAACCTCCTCCAGTTGACCCCAGCATCACAAAAGACAGTCTTCAGCCAACTGATTCACTCCATGTGATATCAAGAAACAATTGGATGCACTGGATACTACAAAGGCTTTGAACTCTGAGAACATGCTAGCAACAGTACTAAAGATTTGTGCTCCAGCACTTACTGCATCCCAAGCCAAGCAGTTCCAGAGGCTGCAACACTGGCACCTACCTGACAATGTGAAAATTCCACAGGTATGTCCTGCACACAAAAAGCACAATAAATCCAAGCCAGCCAATTACCATTCAACAGTTTGGTCTTGATCATCAGTAAAGCAATAATATTGTCAACAGTGCTATCAGGCAGCATTTGCTCAGCAATAACTTGCTTAATTATACCCAATTTGGGTTCCGCCAGGGCCACCCAGTTCCTGACCACAAGGCAGCCTTGATTCAAACATGGACATTCGAGTTGAATTCGAGGTGAGGTGAGAGTAACAGACCTTGACATCAAGGCCACATTTGACAGAGTGTGGCATCAAGGAGATCTGAGAAAACTGGGGTCATTGGGTCACAAGGGCAAACTTTCCACTGATTTTGGTCATACCTGGCACATAGGGAGATGCTTGTGGTTGCTCCAAGTTAAAAATCACACAACACCAGGTTATAGTCCAACAGGTTTAATTGGAAGCACACTAGCTTTTGGAGCGTTGCTCCTTCATCAGGTGATAGTCAAGTCAATCATCTCAGCACCAGGGCATCCCAGCAGGAGTTCCTCAGGGTACAGTTCTAGGCCCAATCATCTTTAGCTCCTTCATCAATGGCTTTGCCGCCATAATAAGGTCAGAAATTATATAAACATGTTTGCCAATGTTTATACAATGTTTAGCAGCATTCGCAACACCTCAGATACTGAAGAAGTCCATGTCCAAATGCAACAAGGTCTGGACATCCAGGCTTGGGCTGAAAAGTGATAAGTAACATTTGCACCATACAAATGCCAGACAATGACCATTTCTGAAGAGAATCTAACCATCACACTTTGACATATAATGGCACTACCATCACTGAACTTGCCACTATCAAAATCCAAGGATTACTCTTGAACAGAAACTGAACTGGACGAACCATATACATACAGTGGCTAAAAGAGCAGGTAAGAGGCTAGGAATCCTACAATGAGTAACTCATCTCCTTACTCCAAAAAGCCAGGCCACTATCAACAAGAGTTTAGATTAGAGTGGTGCTGGAAAAGCACAGCAGGTCAGGCAGCATCTGAGGAGCAGGAAAATTGACGTTTCAGGCAAAAGCCCTTCATCAGGAATAGAGACACAAGTGAGGAATGTGAGGGGATACTCCCTGGATGACAGGATGATTGCAACTCCAACAACATCCAAGAGCTTTGACATCATCCAGGACAAAGTAGCCTGCTTGATTGGCACCATATCCACAAACATCAGTTCTTCAACCACTTACACTCAGTAGCAGTGGTATGTACCATCTACAAGATGTACCGCAGAAATTTACCAAATACCCTTTGACAGCACCTTCCAAATCTTCAACCACTTCCATTTAGAAGAACAAGGGTAGCAGATACATGGGAACACCACTACCAACTGCAAATTTCCCTCCTAGCTATTAACCATTCTGACTTGGAAATATACCACTGTTCTTTCAGTGTCTTTAGGTCATAATCATAGAACTCCCTCCCCAACAGCATTGTGGGTGCACATACAGTAAACAAATTGCAGCATTTCAAGAAGGCAGCTCGCAACCAACTTCTTGAGGGCAACTGGGGATTGGTAATAAATGAGACAGTGACAACTTTACATAAATGAATAAAAACAAAATTCCCCTCATTTTTGACATCCTTTCCTTTTGTCTTCATGGAATATCTTAGGTTGTTTATCTGTTAATTAGGTACAGTTCCAAAAACAAAACTAACTAAGCAAGAGTTCTGATATCAGACTTGAAGCCTGTAGATGGTGAAGAATCTGGATGAGATCAGGATCCATAAATGTTTCCTCTACAATTGTTGTATGAGAGATACTAGTAAGCAGTATACCGAGTAAAGATTCTTTGTTGCAAACAGTAAACTACTACTGTATTAGATATTGATCCATAACATAGGTCTTTTTGCTCATAAGGGACATGAAATTGCCTCACAGGATGGCCACAGATACTGAATGTCAGAAGACCATGGGAAATGGTGAGCAGGGGAAATAATGGGGCAAGTTGGCTCTGGAGAGAAACTCATCCCTTTAATGCCACCTCAGTAATTCAGTTCTTAACAAAAAGGTCCATAGGTGAATTTCTCGACTCACCAGCAGCTGAGATCCTTAGTAGTCAATTGATGGTCACTTTAGGGCTTCAGTTCTCCACCTACCTGATCAGCCAGCAAGATGGGTAACTAGTTTCCAACTGAGAAAACCCAGATGACCTGCCATGGTAGGAGTGAGGCTTCCAGAGGAGCCATGATTGAAGGCAACATTCAGAAAGTTGCGCCTCCTCAACCCTCCTCTCCTCATGGCCCCACTTCATGAGAAGAATAAAAAAAATTTACCTTCTTATATCTGGATCCTCTGAGGTGTAGGCTTTGACTGACAGACCTTAGGATCCAGAAGCTGCCAACCTCTGATTGACTGGCATGTATGGCAACCTGTGTCACCAGGGTCAAAGCCTGTGATAGGGTGAGACCTGGCTCAGTACCTAATGGACAAATTAGCAGTCATTGTCGTGAGTGCTCTCATTGCAAGGGGTGGCATGCTTGTCACCATCTAACATGCTCACCCTTACATTTAGATATGGGAAAACCCAAGCATTGGAACAGAGACCAAAACAAAAAAAAAAACGATTCAGTCTAAGATTACATTGAACTTGATTCATGCCAGCCATGCCAAACAATGAAGAATATTCCTGAGAGTCAAATTTACAGTAGTTTCATGAAATATATAACTGGATATAAGCTATTACAAATTCAGTATAAATAATCATGGAGAGAATCCCTAGATTTGTTCCGAAGATAACATTGTATGCTCCATGACATTTCTCGAGACAAGCTCTTGGTTATTTGACGGTACTTCCTGTTACTATCCTTTTTCCTTCAGCAAGAACATTCTGTCTTGAAGTACATTATATCTAATCATCTCAGCAGTTTTCCTGTCCTTTATAAGCAATTGATAAGGGAGGGACGCATTATACAGATGGAGCGCTGCAACTAAAAGCTATACTTAACATGCATTATCCTGAACAATAATTGAGTTATTCAGTTTATTGAGGCTGTATATAATTGCCAAGAAAAGCACAAAATCACTAACCACATTAATTTTAATATCCCCAGGTATTAATGGAATTAATGTAGTAATTTTTCCAATGAGATGGAAGTGTATAATTTACTTGCCACAAATTATTCCAATTATGCCACATTAAATGCATGTCATATCATTTTGAATTCATTTTGCCTTCAGTGCCCATCTGAATCCTGAACCTGGAAAGAACAGAGATCTAGTCATTCATATTCTAAAGTAGACTGGGGGTACACCTGACCAGCCAGATTTATGGTGCACTGTTAAAGGACTAAGCAATGCTCCTTCCATCACTACTACAAGAGTAGAATATTAGCCTACATGAGTGAGCGTTAAGTATCAGATAATCATGTTAGTTGCAGATCTTTGCTTGCATATTGCAACCATTGAGCATCTTTGCCAGTCTAAGACCTTCCAAGAGATCAACCAAGTCATCCATTTTGTTCTTCAGCTTTGGCACAGTTTGATGGCCAAGAGAGATGCATGTTCATCAATAGATTCTAGAGTCAAAGGATATCCGTACAAGAGAGGTGCCTCACCTCACTACAGGAGCCTCAGGGGAGATAAAATAAAGCTACCTGCCTCACCAGAACCACCAGTGAGCAGGCAACTGGACTACAGGAGATGTGGTTCCAGTTGGGTGGCACCCTCCATTATCTTACCAATAAAGTTCCTGCCTGTTGTCATGGTCTGCTGTACTGTCCATGACATGACTGTCCAGACAGGTGTGAATCTGAGGATGGTGAGTAAGATGTAGTAGAGGAGGAATCAGAGGGACAGGATGCAGAACACCAAAGGGCTGTGGCTGCACCCTAGGCCCAAAGATCTCACTGGATGCTATCATTGCCAGGGACTATCTGTTGCAGGAACAGTTCAATGAATGCCTCTGACCTAAGATAAAAGGCATTTTCTCATGGAATATGAGCAATGAAAGCAAAGCCAGCGTTTATTGCCATTCCTATTCCTTAAAGTAAATGGCTTGCTCAGTCATTGCAGGAAGCAGTCACACGTCAATCACATTGCTGTGGGTCTGGGGTCAGTAATGAACCAGATGTATTTCTACAGCATTTGAAAGTGGTTTCATGGTGATCATTAGACAAGCTTTTAATTCCAGATTTCTGTACTGAGATAAAATCCACCAGGTGCCACAGTGGGATTTGAACCCAATGTCCTCAATCATTAGACTAAGCCTCTGGATTACTGGTATAGTCATTATCAATACATCACTGACATTATCAATACATCACTGGAATCTGGTACACATCTTGAGGAGCTTATGCTAACATTTTCATTCAGGACACAGTCTAGAACATGTAAACGCTTAATTTCTATGAAAGAAACACATCTGTCCTGAAGTTATGTGACCACTATTAAGGAACATCCTCTTCTTCTTTATTTCTTTTATTCTGCCACCAATAAAAAGAGTTTAATGTCTTATTATTTGCCAACTGTCTTTAAAGGAAAACAGTTCCAGGTGGAAGACACCCAGTGACCCATTCAATACTCTGCCTGAGACGCTAGTCACCATGCTCACCCACTTCTACATGGTGCTGCCTTGTAGCCTCAGAAGAGGTGGAGACAGTCTATTTATTTGTTGCAGTTTGCAATTAGGTACCTGTGGGCTCATCTGCAGAGGCTGCTACTCCCAAATCATTTGTCACTGGGCCATACTGCACAAATGCTCTGTCAGAGAACTCGGAGGGAGAGCTAGGTGGAATGAAACTGGCATCTCTTCCAAAAGCTTCTGCACCACCACCATCACTGACTGTTCCACAATATATTGTATGACATGTGTTGTATGTCCAATTCCTATAGGCACCTCAAATATTGTTGTGGGCGGCACGGTGGCACAGTGGTTAGCACTGCTGCCTCAAAGCACCAGAGACCCGGGTTCAATTCCCGCCTCAGGCGACTCTCTGTGTGGAGTTTGCACATTCTCCCCGTGTCTGCGTGGGTTTCCTCCGGGTGCTCCGGTTTCCTCCCACAATCCAAAAATGTGCAGGTTAGGTGAATTGGCTATGCTAAATTGCCCATAGTGTTAGGTGAAGGGGTAAATATAGGAGTATGTCTGGGTGGTATATGCTTCGGCGGGTCGGTGCGGACTTGTTGGGCCGAAGGGCCTGTTTCCACACTGTAAGTAATCTAATCTAATCTAAGTAATCTAATCTAATCATATGGTACTCTGAGATTGGCCATTCTTATGGAGGAGTTCATGTACTCAAATGTCATGATTGATTGTAGCGAGAATAAACTGGATGGACTTATCCTTTCTCTGTCTCTCCTACATTGTGTCAAGACACTCTGACATGTGGAAGGAGAAATACTGCTCCAATTCCACGCAGAGCCACCTTTCCAACTACTCGACAATAAATAAAATTATTTTATGTATATTTTACAATAAATACAATAATCTTATTTAGATATTCTAAATTGTTCTGAATTGTAATTGCATTATCAACCAATTGTTTAGACACCAATTTAGCATTTTCCACAAACCTGGTGATTTTACTTATCTCATCCAAATGCTTAGTACACATTAAAACTAGTTTAGAAATTCTCTCCTGAATTTTCCATTCACAGTCACTTTATTTCCTGTTTCAAAGCCAACTTCTATGCAGTTCCATATTTATTCCATTACTTTTTAGCAATTAATCACCACCAGGAATGTTTTTCAAAAGGTCTTAGAAAACTGAAGTGCTGTACATCAATTATATTTCAGCATTAACACTTGACAATTATCTTTAGAAAATATCAGTTTACTGAAACAATTTCCCTTTTCTTTATTCTGTGCTATTTGTATAAAATAATAAATTGATAAAAAGCATTTACCTACTTTAAAAAAGATCACATATTAGATGCTAAACAGATGGGACAGAAAATGGAGAATTAAACAGCAGGATTATTGTGCCTAACTACAGAAAACATGGGTTTGAGGTACGTAAGGGTCTTTACATCAAAGTAACAAAAGTGTCCCTATTTTAAACACGAGCTTTAATTTTTTGAATACTATTGGATCAGCATCAATTTTATTTCACATTTTATGGCATGTTCTATTATTTTTAACAGAAATGTTTTCCAGGTATAACTTGATATTTTTCAAATCCAATAAAGATTTTTAGGTTCCAAAATCCTCCCTCCATTTGGAAATTTACAAAACTATAGATTAAAGCTTTATTGACTTCAGTGCTTATCACCTCCAAAGCACTTTACAGAATTATTACAGTACAGAAGGAAGCCACTCAGATCCTTGCATTTGCATCAACTTTCATGTTGTTCATCTAGTGCTATTCTCAAGTCTTCTCATAATCCTTCACGTGGTTTGTTTTCAAATAAACAGTCCAGCAGACAATTGAATGTCTCAATTGAACGTGCCTCTGCTATACTGAGCCAGTGCCTTCCCACCATAATTACTTGCTGTGTGAAAAAAAAATTTCACATCAATTGTGCTTCTTTTATAAATCAATGACTTTATACCTATGCCCTTGTTCTCGATTGTTTCACGAGTGGGAGCTGTTTCTCCCTATTAACTCTGACCAGATACTTGAGGATTTTAATTTCTTGATCAGAATTCCTCTTTGCTTTCTCTTCCCCAAAGAAAAATCTTAACTTCCCTTTATAATTGAAGAGTTCTTCATCACTGAAACTATTCTCATAAATCTCTTTTTAACTTAGCTTCTCAACAGAGGCTAACTGTTGGGCAGAGTGTAGGCAGCTTTTCTGCACCTGACCTAGGGAAAGTTTGATGCTATCAATGGGAATCTGAAATGCAAAGTGTTCCTTGAACACCTGACATTCTTGAACATAAAGATAAACCTCATATCCTTGAGCAGATAAGGGAAATTTTAGAAATGGAGACGATACACCCAAATTATGAAATTACAGTTTGAGTAAACGTTCCACAACCATGTTGTATTTTCCCAGATGACTCACTCCTGACACCCAATAGTATTTGTCACCTCTACCAGTTGTGATACTGGGTAAGGGCTGCTTCAAGTAGTCCACTCCCACCAATGTTTCTGTGTCTTTGCCCTGTTTTAACCTATATAGTGCTTTGTGGTTAAAAAAAAAACACATCATGGAGTACCTACAGAAGAGGCACAGCTTCAAGGTTTGATAGCAATAAGTCCAACTATCTTCATAATTACTCTGACCTTAAGGAGCTGATATGGATTAATCTGTTCCCACCATAAGCTAGAGCAGAACTTATCTCTACACAGACTCTAAGATATCTGTAAGATGAACGTTAACTCCATCTGAACCTTGTACAAACTCCCTGCTAAGTTTTTTCCCCTCAAGGTCAGCCCATTTTAGTCACTTACATAGTTATATTACATTTACCATCACCCCACTTCCACACGCAGGTGGTCTAGAGATTTCACAATTCACTCAATGTTCCTTCATCAGACTGCAGAGAATGAATTTTGCTGAGTACTATTGACCCTGGGTTTAATTTATGGATCAGTTCGCCAATGAGAGATCTTTTATCTCTTGGATAACCTTCATGGAAGGCAATGCTTTTTTGTAGATGTTATTAGAGGACCTTTAATCTCCTGAATTACCTTCACAGATGCACTCTACTAATCTAAGTAGTTGATGCAAAATATCACATGGGAAACCTTTAATCTCATGAATGCCCAACCTGAAAGGCAGACCTGTTCTGAATTATTCTGGATTGCTGGATCAACCATTATCTTTCTAATTGGAGGAAATAATCTTCTAATTGTAGTATTTTAGGCCAGGCTGTTTCTTCTTCTTGGTGGAAGTGGGTACTGCAGATTAGAGTGGTGCTGGAAAAGCACAGCAGGCCAGGCAGCATCTGAGGAGCAGGTAAATCTATGTTTCGGGAAAAAGCCCTTCATGGGGAGAATTTCTTCAAGGTAGGCATCCTTGAAAGAGGATTTGCACTAAGGTTAAAAGCAACTAGGCAGAAGTGAGTATTGCAGATATTGGAGACTAGACTCAAGATTAGAGTGGTGCTGGAAAGGCACAGCAGGTCAGGCAGCATAAAGGAGCAGGAAAATTGATGTTTCGGGCAAAAGCACATCAGGGAAGGCTGAAGGGCTTTTGCCCGAAACATCAATTTTCCTGTTCTTTGGATGTTGCCTGACCTGCTGTGCTTTTCCAGCACCACTCTAATCATGTTTCTTCCTATTGACCACATCCTGAACCAAAGGACATTGGTCTGGCTTCCATTAAGTCATCTACAGCTTATCCATCTCCTTTGTTAATCAGGTTGAACATTTTAGTCAAGCATTCTGGTTGTTTAATTGGTGAAGTAGGCTTTTTATCAGATTCTCAGTTTTGTCACAAAGTTTGTTCATTCAACACTGTCAATGTCAATGCCAAAGATAATGTTGTTGTATTAGTAAAATCGACATTTCGGGCAAAAGCCCTTCATCAGGAATACAGGCAGAGTGCCTGAAGGGTGGAGAGATAAATGAGAGGAGGGTGGGGGTGGAGAGAAAGTAGCATAGAGTACAATAGGTGAGTGGGGGTGGAGATGAAGGTGATAGGTGGGGCAAGATAACAAAGAGTACAATGGGTGAATGGGGGTGGGATGAAGGTGATAGGTCAGAGAGGAGGGTGGAGTGGATAGGTGGAAAGGAAGATGGGGAGGTAGGACAAGTCATGAGGACAGTGCTGAGCTGGAAGTTTGGAACTAGGGTGAGGTGGGGGAAGGACGCCTGCCTTGAAGAAGTTTTCCTCCTCTCTCTACAAGAATCTCGGAGTCCCTCTCCCACTGCAACTCCCAGGTCATTTCCTCTGCCCTGAAGCTCTTCAACCATGTCCTGAAACAGAGTCGCTACTACAGCCACCTCATTTCCCCTTCCCCCACCTCACCCCAGTTCCAAACTTCCAGCTCAGCACTGTCCCCATGACTTGTCCTACCTGCCTATCATCATTTCCACCCATTCACTCCACCCTGACCTATCAGCTTCATCCCCACCCCCACTCACCTACTCACCTATTGTACTCTATGCTACTTTCTCCCCACCCTCCTCCATTTATCTCTCCACCCTTCAGGCACTCTGCCTGTATTCCTGATGAAGGGCTTTTGCCCGAAACGTCGATTTTACTGCTCCTCGGATGCTGCCTGAATTGCTGTGCTTTTCCAGCATCACTAATCCAGAATCTGGTTTCCAGCATCTGCAGTCATTGTTTTTACCTAATGTTGTTGTATCAGCCTGTTCATCAAACTTCTGCTGTCAGAATATTAGTTGAATAACTCTGAGTTAGCTAGTGAGTTGCACTATTCATTAATTTTCAAAGTTGCTGAGTTTAGTCTTCTGAGCGATTTGCGGTAATAACAGGAGTGTATAAAATCCTGTATAAGTGCAGATTTCACAATGAGATAGGAGGTCTTCGATTTCTTTTGTGTTCTCTGATAACCACACTACTTGACTGATCCCTGGCCATGTACCTGGCAATTCCTAAATGCCCCCTGTGTATCCTTTTCAATACATTGTTCGAAAGCGAAGCTAGAATAATTAATCTTTTTGTCATACACTTGTGAGTCATCAATAATTGTGAAATATTGTTGGTGCTCAATGTGTTCTCAACCAATTCACTGGATTCTTAGTCAAAGTATCAAACAATACTAGCGAATATTACCATATTGTTGGTCACTTTTGTTGGTGACAAGTTTGGTTCAGCATCTTTTGGTCAGCTGGCCAGTGTTCACTATTAGTTGTATGAAACATTTCCCTTACACAT
This sequence comes from Chiloscyllium plagiosum, assembly GCF_004010195.1. Lineage (NCBI taxonomy): Eukaryota > Metazoa > Chordata > Chondrichthyes > Orectolobiformes > Hemiscylliidae > Chiloscyllium > Chiloscyllium plagiosum. The sequence goes on from NC_057720.1 coordinate 57,468,382, forward strand.
TTGTAGGCAATCACAAAAGAGTCTTTCTACTCCGTGTGACTGGTTGCCAATGATTTATTTCTGGACCACTGTTTCAACAACCATTTGTCTACATTAGAATGGTGCTGGAAAAGCACAGCAGGTCAGGCAGAATCCGAGGAGTAGGAAAAATTGACATTTTGGGCAAAAGCCCTTCATCAGGAATGAAGTGCAGATCTACATCATCGCAATATTATTTATGCTATTCCAGTCTTGCATTTCTAAATACAACATTAAATTGAATACTGTTCTGAAGAAGCCATATCAGACGTGAAACATTAATTCTATTTCTCTTCCCAGATGCTGCTCAACCTACCGAGTTTCTCTAGCATTTTGTGTGTTTGTTTCAGATATCTGGTATCTGCAGTATTTCATCATATTACTGTACAGCTGCTGAAGTGTAGTTTTCACATGATTTAGAATTTTTTTTAAAACTCTAATCACTGTGATTGTATTAAGTTCTTCAACCTTTTTTTTAGTCTTATTGGCTGTTCTGGAGTGATTTTGTACTTCAAGCTTTTTACATGTGTCTTTGCAAGACTGTATTGCTGTACTACTTCCTAAGTTTTCTTCACCATTTGCTTGACAATCAAAATGGTGGCTAGCCACTACTTCTAAGGATTTCCCACATTCTGCAGCCAAGATGGAGTTTTGAACCAACATTTTTCCACCTTTCACAATCTAAAATACAAAGCTTTTTTTTCCGAACAAACTCATAGCTATGGCCTTTATAAATCTGAATGCTAAAATTACACCTTAGTTACCAAGTTCCAGTTCTTTCAAACCTTTCTTTCTTTACTGTTTCAGTGATTTATTTGAATTTATTTTTCAACCTAAATCATTCTGATTCTAAGTTATTGTCCCCTGGCTCCTTCATCACCCAATCATGTGTTTTTGTCCCACTGATTCCTTCCAACCTCCTGCTATTGTTCTGATCACCATATTTGACTTGTTTGGGCCCATTCTGAAAGCGGGTTGCATCCGCCTGGTGGGTCCAGAGAAGACTGTGGGTGGTAGCTGAGGAGTTAAGTTTAGGCCGGTGTGGGACCTGGTTGCATTGGTGCTGGCTGCGTTGCGAGGCCCAGCGAGGACACACAATAGTGGTGATGCTTGTTCCAGCAGAACAGTGAGGAGACTCATGGCTGGCTACTCCATGCCTCCGGCTGAGCACTTAACAAGACGGGCTGTAAAATTGAACTTTATTTATTTTTCAGCCTTTATATTCTATGTTTTGGTTTGTTTTTAATGTTTTAAGATGGTAACACTATACAACACTTTTCACTGTATTTTGTAACAAAATACATCAAATCAATCTTTGCATCTATGCCTTAAGGTGGCAGATTGTGATGTTGATGGTGCTCATTGTCAGACAGAAGAACTCTTCTACATCTCCTCACATTCCCTTCTCATTTATTACCTTTTTCTCAGAGACCCCATTGGAAAAAAGGGAATATGTTTAACTTCGCTTCTTGGAACCTCCTTAAGAGTGTTTTGACCAAGGACTCTATATTTCCTAAGTGTCTCACTTTTCTCTCTTTTCCTACCCCACAATCCTACTCCAGCACTTGTTACCAGCTTATGAATGAGTTTACTGTTAGACTGTTGAGCTTACTGTTTTGATGTCATTTCTCTTTTGACAATCACATTTCAGCTGCTGACTGTGTCTTCTTAAAGCTGTGACACTCAACATTCTCAGTCATAGAGATGTACAGCATTGAAACAGACCCTTTGGTCTAACTTGTCCATGCCAACCAGATATCCCAACACAATCTAGTCCCACCTGCCAGCACCCGGTCTATACCCCTCCAAACCCTTCCTGTTCAAATATCCATCCAGATGCCGTTTAAATGTTGCAATTGGACCAGGCTACACCACGTCCTCTAGCAGCTCAGTCCATACACATACCACCCTCCATGAAAAAGTTGCCCCTTAGGTCTCTTTTATATCTTTCCCCTCTTACCCTAAACCTCTGCTCTCTACTTCTGGACTCCCCAACCCCAAGGAAAAGACTTTGTCTATTTATCCTATACCTGCCCCTCATGATTTTATGCTCCAGGGAAAACAGCCCTACCCTATTCAACCTGTCCCTACAGCTCACATCCTCCAATCCTGGCAACATTCTTGTAAATCTTCTCTGAACCTTTTCAAGTTTCACCACATCTTTCCGATAGGAAGACCAGAATTGCACAATATTCCAAAAGTGGCCTAAACCAATGACCTCCCAACTCCTGTACTCAATACTCTGACCAATAAAGCATACCAAACACCACCTTCCCTATCCTACTTACCTGCAACTCCACTTTCAAGGAGCTATGAACCTGCACTTCAAGGTCTCTTTGTTCAGGAACGCTCCCTAGGACTTTACCATTAAGTGTATAAGTCCTGCTCTGATTTGCTTTTCTAAAATTCAGCACCTCACATTTATCTGAATTAAACTTCATTGGCCACTTCTCAGCCCATTGGCTCATCTAGTCAAGATCCCCTTGTAATCTGAGGTAATCCTCTAAGCAGTCCTCCATGGTGAGCAAGGTTAGATCTCATGGAATATAGGGAAAACTAGCCATTTGGATACAGAACTGGCTCGTAGGTAGAAGACAGAGGGTAGTAGTGGAGGGTTGTTTTTCAGATTGGAAACCAGTGGAGTGCCAAAAGGATCAGTGCTGGGTCCACTACTTTTTGTCATTTATACAAATGATCTGGATATGAACATAGGAAGTATAGTTAGAAAGTTTCCAGATGACACCAAAATTGGAGGTGTAGTGAACAGCGAACAAGATTACCTCAGTTTATAACTGGACCTTGATTAGGTGGGTCAATGGGCCGAGAAGTGGCAGATGGAGTTTAATTTAGATTAATGCAAGGTGCTGCATTTTGGGAAAGCAAATCTTAGCAGGACTTATACACTTAATGGTAAGGTCCTAAGGTGTGTTGCTGAACAAAGAGACCTTGGAGTGCAGGTTCATACCTCCTTGAAAGTGGAGTCGCAGGTAGATAGGATAGTGAAGAAGGCGTTTGGTATGCTTTCCTTTATTGGTCAGAGTATTGAGTATAAAAGTTGGGAAGTCATGTTGTGGCTGTACAGGACACTGGTTAGGCCACTTTTGGAATATTGTGTGCAGTTCTGGTCTCCTTCCTATCAGAAAGATGTTGTGAAACTTGAAAGGGTCCAGAAAAGATTTGGGGGTTTTGAGCTATAGAGAGAGGCTCAATAGGCTGTGGCTATTTGCCCTGGAGCGTTGGAGGCTGAGAGGTGACTTTATAGAGGTTTATTACCCCACATGAACAGGGTAAATAGTCAATGGCCTATCACCAGATAAGGGAGTCTAAAACTAGAGGGCATAGGTCTCAGGTGCCAGAAGAAAAATATACAAGGGTCCTAAACAGCAACTTATTCATGCAGAGGGTGGTGCATGAATGATATGATCTGCCAAAAGAAGTGGAGGAGGCTGGTACAGTTGGAACATTTAAAAGGCATCTGGATGGGTAAGTAAGTAGGAAGGTTTTAGAGGGATATGGGCCAAGTGCAGCAAATCAGACTAGATTAGTTTCAGATACTGGTCGGCGTGGACCAAAGGGTCTGTTTCCGTGATGTACATCTCTATGACTCTGTTAGAGAGAGAAGCCAATCAACAACCTTGGATCCTAAAATTTCAGCTTTTAGGAGTGATATTTTGAGAAGGCAATATAGTATCCAGAATCTCCTCCAGGCTAAAATTGCAATCTGTACTTCAAAAGAGTCAAGTTTCATCCTCTAGTCTATCTGCTGAGTTAAAGCACAATCAATCAGAATCCCTCCAGCAAAAAGCAGGCCATTGAGTCCACACCAACCCTCTGAAGAGCATCCCATCCAGACCCAACCCATAGCCGATCCCTGCATTTTCCATGGCTAATCCATTTAGTCTGCACATCCCTGGACACTATGGGCAATTCAGCATGGCTAATCCATCTAACCTGTACATCTTTGGATTGTGGGAGAAAACCAGAGCACCAGGAGGAAACCCACACAGACACAGGGAGAATATGCAAACTCCACACAGACAGTCGCCAGAGGCTGGAATCGAACCTGTGTCCCTGGTGCTGTTAAACAGCAGTGCTAACTACTGACACACATCATGTAAGGGCACAAGCTAAATGACATTCAACTGGGTCTCTAAATTGATTCCATTTACTAACATCATCTAACATTCAAACTGAGATAAAGTTTCACATGTGCAAGCATGCCAGTGACTATTCTTCTTGGGTGTTGTCTCGAAGCATCACAACTAACTTCAATTCTGCATGCAACAATTACTATATATACTTGTGTATAGGTCGAATTTTGAAGACTATTTTTAATCTGAAATGGGGGGGGGGAGAAGATGACTTATGCACAAGGTATTGTTTGAGGTGATGAATATTTATCTACAAAATGGATAAAATGGGAAATTTACCTTCCCGGCAGCTCCTGCTCCCTAGTCCTGGAATATTCCCTGTAACATTCTGGCCGCAAGTAACTCTGCAGATACGGCAGTCACCCTGTACTGTCGTACCATTACAGCAATTCTGAAAACCTGGAATAGAGCAGTATGGTCAGCACACTAGAAAGTTGGAGTGGAACGCAATGGGCTGGCACACTGATTCATAAATGCTGATCAGTCACTGAAGAACTAGGGTCGACTTATATATGAGATATATGGAAAACACAAAAATTCTTTTGGCCAAAATAAGGGACTGATGTATACATGCGATCGACCTATACATTGGCATACATGGTAATGCATTAGAATTGTTTGTCAGTTGAATTCAATGAAGTATCTGAAAACAGAAATGTTTAGCTGGGGGTTCTCACGGTACAGTAGCAATGCCCCTAACTCTGGACCAAAAGGCCTAGGTTCAAGCCTCATCATCTCCAGAAGTGTGTCATAACATGTCCAGACAGCCTCTATGCAATAGTTGGATTCAGGATCATCTTCATTCAAGGAAATGCCTGTGCCACAACGAGCAATCCTCTATTCTGAGAGAACTCTGTTACCTCAAACTTCATTCTGAACACAGCCCTTCAAAAGGGACTTTATGTTGAAACGCCCTCGTGATCTGTAACCTGTTCAGGAGCACTAACCTTTACCAGTGGGATTGCTTAGGCTTCAAAGCTATCATTCAAAGCACTGGGAACCTACTCGCCTAATCCAAGGTGACCAACTGGGAGGCATCTTCTGGGTAATCTCTCAGTCTCATTGTTGGCAAGTGCAGGCTCAGGATCTAACACAGAGGTTCAATGCCAAGGCGAGACCATTCTTGATTTGTGGGAGATCAATGGTGAGTTATTAACACTACTTCCAGCACAATGAATTCCAATAGTTCCTCTTTGTCTAGAATCATCTGCTGGTGTATTGTGAGCCACTCCAGCAGGATAATATCTGGTTTCTGAACTGGTAACTGACCGGAATTCTTCCAGAAATTATTTAAGTCTTGTGATTGGCAGCCAGGATTTAGTACAGTAAAGTTCAGATTTCTCTTCATTTTCTTGTGGACATGACACAATGAACATCAATGAATTTAGCAAAGAAGTCTTTTGCTCCCAAAGCATGGTGTCTTTACGAATTGGTTTATTCATAGTCAATGGGTGTTTAGAGATAAGAAAAATGCCTAAGCAGTTAATACATGCAACTAGCAAATCTTGGGTTAACTTCTTCATCCATAAAGCTAGAAACTTATGGAATTAAATGCATTCCGGTATTGAAGATGCTAGTTAATGTATTTTAAAAAGTCTTGGGAAATATTTCTCTATTAAAAAGGTAGGACACGCACAAACATAACTGCTGTTACAAGTGGACAGGTTCACAATTTGGCTGCAAGCAAAAGAATGCAGGTTAAGAATTGGGATTCATGCTGAAATAGATTATGAAAAGTGAACAGCAAGACCATTCCTTACACAATTTTTGTCATGAATCATTTGGCAAGCAATAACAATAGCAAGACAGCGAAACTATTTTATAGTGTTAAATATTGAGCCTTTCTGCTGCTGGCAATCTAAATAAAAGTGCCAATGCAAATTACCCTTTAAACTCTCAAAAGCCTCTCCTAAGAATTCTCATCTTTTCCATTTATACTATTTTGATCGTAATTCTGTATATTGATGTTTCTCCATGGCTCAGACAAACCAGCCTTCCTCCCGACAATTCATTTTGTCTGAGGGATTAGGGAAGTTAGAACTGGGTTAGCACATTTTGAGAATCTGGGTTTCAATATAATCCACATGAACGTCACACAACACTTATTTCTTTGCTATGAAAGCATTATAAGTTTGGAGTATCTGATATAGTACTGCAATGAGAAAATGTCTAATTTCTAACTATTAATTAGATGCACAAACAAACAAATAACAATGAAAGTCTGTGTTTACACTTTATTCACATACATTTAAATTGAATCATAAAACTATTTAGAAATAAACTACAGATAATCTAATTAATATAGATATACGATTAGTTTGTTAATTTACAATGTATACAGTGAAGTATTGAAAACTTACTGACAATAACATTCAGTAAACAGTTCACGTAAAAAAGTTTAAAAATTTGCAATGTTTGAAGTTTACCATATTCCCACAGTTAGAATAAATTTCAACCAAAGGAACAATATTTAACGACGCATCCTCTTCCCAAAAATCCTTTTTAAGAAAAAAAATTGTCAATATGCCAGTCTAGAATACTTTATATCAAATCACTGGGAAAGTTAATTAAACAGCTTTTTTTCTCCCAACGAAATGCGATATTTAGTAAAAGCAATCTGAAGGCAAGATATTGAATAGAGATCTGCCAACTATTTTATGCACGAATTTTAGGCTTGTTATTTTTATACAAGCCATAACCAAAAGCCATTACTTCAGGTGCACATAATTTCATTCCCAATGGGCATTAATATCTGGTAAAAGTTCAGTTTATAATTCAACTACCTCAGGAAAAAAAGGACTATTACTTAAGACATTAAACAAAAGTAATTGCACAATAATAGAAAATGTAACTTGTTTCAGAAGGTTTTATCCCAATTAATTTTGGTTGTTTTAAAAGGCAAGGCTAGAAATTACTGTTGGCAATATTAATACATGAAACAAAAAAATACATACTTTGACCACAGTTATTTTTATTAAACAGTCATTCAATGACGCCATTAAAATTACAGAGAAATATCATGCAAATATATTAAGCATTCATCTAACTCTCATCTTTGATAATTAGATGCATGTTATACCATGTTGTGTAACTGAGTGGTCAAAGCTTCCTCTTAAAAAGGACATTACTTAGTCTAGGCTACAAGTTATCAGGTCATTCTAGAAAACAAGCAAGCTAATGCGGTAACAGTTCAAGTGCCCACGTGATTTAAATGTAATTTTTCTGTTGTTCTATTTTAAAAGGCAAAGTTGAAACAAAAAGCACAGTAAATGTTATTCCATTTACCCAAATTGACAAACATATGGTAGCAATGTTTTGAGCAAATATGCAGAACTATAAGTCTTGTATTCAAAGTTGTGTCTATATGTAGTTCTTTGGGCTTGCTTAATGCTGAAATTAAACCATTTGTCAAGAGGACATATCAACCAAATGCAGAATCAAATATCATCTATAATTCACTGCCAAATTATCACCTTTTGCAAGAGGTTCATAATGCAAAGTGTCCATTTTCATAATTCCTTCACATAAATTTCAGATGCTTGAATTAAGTACATTCTTAGAAAAGATGGTTTAATTTAATGTAGATATATAGCCAAAATGATAAAGACTCAGTAAAATAATTCCCTCTTCAAAATTGGAGTCAGTATGAGAAAGGATAGGACATTTTGTTAATACAATAGCAAAATGTCCAGTAGTACTTTTTTTAGTGCTTCAATTTCTGAACATACAAAGCCCTTTGCCAAGTGCATAACCGATAAAGAAACATTTCCTGGGGATTGAAAATGCACTGCATTTTGTTTTCTAATACAATCCGGTTTTTAAAGTATTAGAATTTTTCCACAAGCATTCAAATGGTAGAGACTGGAGCTTCTAAAGGAGTGAGTAGGAGCATTCTATTCATTGGAAATTATGCATATTGCCTCATAAGGTGCATTGAAAAAGCTTTAACACCAGGATGTGTGTTAAGATTAAAAGGTGTATCCCTGAAAAGGTGTTGCCAAGTCAACACTGGTCAATGGGTGTTCCTTTACCTAAAAGAGGGGCATCCCAGGGCGGGCTAATCCAATAAATTCCAAGCCTTTACAACAGCATGCATGCAACATTGATCACATGTCATAACCCAAAGTAAATTATAATTTTAAAAATGGAATTGAAACAGGCAAAGATTTATGGACAACTTTCTCCTCCAAATTATAATGTTATAATAAATACAAAAAATAAAATGTTGTGGAGTTGTGTGATCACACACCATGTGAGTAATTTCGTTCACTGGACTGTACAAGCAATTATTTGCATACTCCCATTTCCAAGTAAAATTGCCATTTTGGAGAGGAGACGGCTTGGCAAAGCCCCAGGTAATGAAATCTTTAAAATACAGTCACGAACCTTGCTTCTTAATGTTTACAGCAAACGAAACATTGAAAATAGTGTCATATACTGCACTTTAAGCTTGGAGTTTTAATAATACAATTCAGTTTCAATGCCAAAGGGTCATCAAATTTACTTTTCATCACAATACTACCACTGTTCCCAGCTAAAGTCATCACCTCTACCAAATACTAAGAAAAAGCCCAAAATGGTGAGGAAGATTACTGCATTGCCTGCCAGCACAAGTCCACAAGCTCCCCACTGGATCTGAAACATGAAACAGAGATTAAAAATCTCAACATGGTGGTCTGACAAAAATTGTTACATTATTTGCCCCCCTCTACAACAGGACCATTTAATACGACTAGAAAGTATTTTGTATGCTGCCTGAAATGTTATCATTATATTCTGGATGGGTTATATTCTCTTGTAAGCCCCCCAAGGGTTTTCCATAATGAAGGAAACAAGTCCAATGCTCAAAACGTCACAAGTTCTAAGAGTATATAATGTGCAAGGGAAATTTAAAAAAACAAATTAAGGGAACATAAAAAAAGGACAAGATTGATTAATGTCAGGAAAATTAAGTAAAATCTAAAATTATTTCACAAGTAAATGAAGGATAAAGAATAACTATGGAAAAACGTGTGGTGGTGGGGGGGGGGCATCTCATTAAGGACCTCAGTGGGTAGGGTTGTAAACGAATACTTGTGCTGATGTTGACTAATGAGAAGGATGATGTAGGTATAGAAATCAGGGAGAAGGACCATGATATACATTAAGAAATTAACACAGAGGAAATACTGAGTGGTCAGAAAGGTTTAAAGTAGATAAATCTCTGGTGCCAGATGAAACATCTCCAGGTTATTGAGTGACATAGGGAGGAAATAGCTGGCTTGAGGCAATTCCTTTCTAGTCCCAGGAGAAATGCCAGAGGATTGGAAGACAGCCAATGTGATATCAATATTTAGGAAGGGTGCAAAAGGAAACTACAGGCCATTCAGTCTAACCTCAGTCATGAGGAAACTATTGGAAGCAATTCTGAGAGTCAGAATTTGAGATTGACCAAGAACAGTCGGCACAAATCCATTAAGGGGAGGTTATGTTTGACCAACATGATTGAATCTTTCAAAGTAGTATCAGGTGTGTGGATGAGGGCAATGCATTCGACAGAGTCTATTTGGACTTCAGCAAGACTTTTGACAAAGTCCCACATAAGACACTAGTAGTGAGCCGAAGGGCCAAGGGAATCCAAGGAAACGTGACTAATTTGATCCAGAATTGGTTGAGTGACAAGAAACAAAGTGATGGTCAAGAAGAGTTTTTGTAACTGGAAACTTGTGTCCAGTGGAATGCTGTGGGGATCATTGTTCAGGATCTTACTGTTTGTAGTATATATAAATGATTTAGGCATGAGTATAAGAGGGCTAGTCAGTAAGCTCACAGATGATACCAAAATCGGTCGGATGCTAAACATTGAGGGTAGCCTTTGATTACAGGAAAATATAGACAGACTAGTCAGTGGCAAATTGAATTCAATCTTGAATAAATGAGGTGATACACTTTGGTAAGACAAACAAGATGAGGGAATACATGATGAGTTACAGGATGTTGGAATACACAGAGTCAGGGCGACATTGGTTTGCATCCAGTCCCTTAAAATACCAAGGCAGGTAGATAAAGTGGGAAAAACTTTAGACTTGCCTTTACTACCTGAGGGATAGCGTTTAAGAGCAGGGAGGTTATGGTGAAAAAAAAATTAATTAAACCACAGTTAGAGTATTGTGTGCAGTTTGAATCCATTTCATAGGACGGATGTAATTGCACAGGCGAGTGTGAACAGAAGGTTTATCAGGATGTTGCCTGGGCTGGACAGTTTTAGTTATGAAGAGAAACTAAATAGATTGGGATATTGCCCTTGGAGCTGAGACGACTGAAGGGACACCTGATTGAGATATATAAAAGTTATAAGGGGCTTATACAAGAAGAAACAATTCCCTATAAGGGAGGGTTCAATGACCAGGGCACATAGGTTTGAGGCAAGGAGGAAGAGGTTTTTAAGGGGATAAGGGAAAAAAAATCACACAGAGGATAATGGAAATCTGGAATTTATAGTCTGTAAAGGGTGATAGAAGCAGACACTGCCATAACATCCAAGTAGTAATTAGATGTCCACTTGCAATGCCAAGGCATACAAGGCGATGGGCCAAGTGATGGAAAATAGTCAGGAGTTTTTTTTTTAAGATTAGATTCCCTACAGTGTGGAAACAGGCCCTATGGTCCAACCAGTCCACACTGACCCTCCGAAAAGTATCCTACCCAGACCCATTTCCCTCTGACTAACACACCTAACACTATGGGCAATTTAGCATGGCCAATTCACCTGGCCTGCACATTTTTGGACTGTGGGAGGAAACCGGAACACCCAGAGGAAACCCACGCAGACATGGGAAGAATGTGCAAACTCCACAGACAGTCGCCCAAGGCTGGAATTTGTATTATCCAGATGACAATCTTTAGATCCAAAGGAAGGAATACATTGTTGGATAGTGACAATTTGCATAATTATCATTTAGATTATAGTACATAATAATGCAAACATTTGATACATAGCAAAAACAGAAAGTGTTAGAATAATTCAGCAATCTGGCAACATCGAGGCATAGATAGGATAGCCAGAGATTTTTTCCCTCCAGGGCAGAAATGGCTATCACAAGGGGACATAATTTTAAGGTGATTGGAGGAAGGTTTAGGGGAGATGTCAGAGGTAGATTCGTTACACAGAGTGGTGGGTGCATGGAATGCACTGCCAGTAGTGGTAGTACAGTCAGATACATTAGGGGTATTTAAGCCACTCTTGGATAGGCACATAGATGATAGTAAAATGAAGGGTATGCAGGTTAGTGCGATCTTAGAATGGAATAAAAGGTCAGCACAACATCGAGGGCCGAAGGCCCTGTACTGTGCTATGATCTGTGGAAAGAGAAAATTTACATTTCAAGTTCAATGATTTTTCAGTTAGCTCTAAGGCATCTTCCCTCTTCAGTGGTATAATGTTCTCCTTGATCATTAGTCATCCCTCCTCCCCTTCCTTCCTGAACACCTTGTATCCAGAAATATTCAGAACCTAATCTGGTCCTTGTTTGACTCAGACTTTCAATGTCATCACATCATCAAATTCCCATGCAGTTCATCAAACTCACATCTACAGTGGACCAGGTGTCTCAAGTTTGTAAAGAGCTGCAAACAATTAATCTCTCAGCCAGAGAAATGATTAATCATTTGGAGAAAGAGAATTAATTTGATGTCAGAGATGCACAGCACAGAAACAGACCCTTCAATCCAACTCTTCCATGCCAACTAGATATCCCAACCCAATCTAGTCCCACCTGTCAACATCTGGCCCATATCCCTCCAAACCCTTCTTATTCATATACCCAACCAGATGCCTCTTAAATGTTGCAATTGTACCAGCCTCCACCACATCCTCTGGCAGCTCATTCCATACACGTAGCACCCCCTGCGTGAAAAAGTTGCCCCTTAGGTCCCTTTTATATCTTTCTCCTCTCACCCGAAACCTATGCCCTCTAGTTCTGGACTTCCTCAGCCTAGGGAAAAGACTTTGCCTATTTACCCTATCCGAGCCCCTCATAATTTTGTAAACCTCTATGAGGTCACCCTTCAGCCTCCGATGCTCCACGGAAAACAGCCCCAGCCTGTTCAGCCTCTCCCTATAGCTCAAATCCTCCAACCCTGGCAACATCCTTGTAAATTTTAGACAACTAGTTATTGGAATACCCTCCATCTTGTTGTTTTTCATCAACTGTCTACATTTTTATGATAGAAAGAGTCTGTAAATCATTAAATTCTATTTTCACAATTGAAAAAAATTAACACCCAGAGTATTCTACTTTGGACATGGAAAAAACCCACTAGTAAGTCATAAAACAAAATAAGGTGACAAATGGTGGTAAGGTGTTGGACTAAAAACTTACCACTGCAACTCGAGCAAGAATTATTGGGAGCCCAAAGGCAGAAACAACAATCCCTGTAGTGAAGAAGTATGCAAGTTCACGACAGGCACTGCTTGCTGCATCAGAGTCATCGCCCAATCTTCGTGCAATAAAACTTGGAATGGGCGACAGGAAGTAAAAGATCAGCACAAACAATGGCCAGTATACACTGTGGCGGGATTGAAAATGAAAGAAAACATAATTAAAATGGCAAGATGATTACTAAAGGCCTTATTACAAATGCCAATAGAACAAACATTTGTATATCTCTGATGAAGGCAGGACTTGATATTGTCCCACAGCCATTTCAGATAAATATCAACAAAACAAACTCCATAATCTTTTATCAGAGGAACCCAAGTTAATAGCTACAATTTAAACAACATTGCAAGACAGTATAAAAGATAAAGCAATTAAGCAAGAAGTTCTGGATTGAAAACCTGCAGACAGTAGGAAAAAGGTAAAAGAAAGTTGGAGCACTGAAATAAATTCTTATTTTGCATGCAAGCATGTAAAAGTATTAACAAGAAATTCTGGTAATGGTAATGTTTCACCTTCCAAGCATCTGTTTATTTAAGAGTAAACTTCCTCTACATCCCTCTAGAATTCAAACTCCCTCACAGAAATCTCTTGGGTAACATTGCTTCCAATGTTCTGACAACCCAACAGTTGTTTTTCTTTGGATTGAAAAGGGAGGTCATGAAACTATAAACTCAAAAATGGAAAGGGAGGCTGTAGCAGAACAATGGAGAGAGATGCAGGACTACGGAACAGAGTGGAATGCAAATGGGAACAAACAGGAGACAGCATAAGAATTCACCAATAATGGAGAAAGCAAGGTAGAGCGTAATAGGAAGTATAAACTGATCATGGATGAATGCAATAGTTAGGAAGGTCCTGAAATGGCAGTTTGGGCTCCATTTTTTACAAAACTGCTACACCTTGACTACACTCACCTGCCCCCACAAACCCCAAATATTGTTAACTCCCAGTAGTCCATTAGTCCCCCAGACTCCAATCCCCTTTAATGCTCCCAGCTCTCAAATCTCCCCACTCCTACCACTAGTCCTGTTGGGAGCTAGTTTGTCTGCCAAACATTGTAGATATCGGAGTTTTTGCAGTGTTCTTCAACCCCAACATTGGTCAAAATCTTTAATCAGTCTTCCCAAGGTCTAACACACATCTTCCATTATCTCAGCCATTGACCTGATCTTAGAATTTCCCCATCAAGGTTCCCACACTTGGACTATCATACTGGTGCTGCTTGTCTCCAAGGCATCTATCTCACTGCAATCAGAATGCAGGCTTTTTTTCCCCACAGGACTGCTCCTCTTTTCCCCTGTAATAAGGGAAAAAAAAATCTCCCTAATACTATGACTTAACATTGAGAAATGTTCACTAACTAGTAAATAGGAATCACTACCTCTTTTTTCCCCTTCTGTTGCCTAAACTCTGGTCAGAGACTTGCATCATTGATTGTCAGCACTACGCACATCTAAGCAGGAAACTGCATATTATCAGAATGTTTTCAAGGGTTTAGAAAATAGACATTAACTTTATGAGGAGAGCTTTATTTTCCCTACCTATACGTGAAGCCAGAGAAGCAAAGTAGCAGAGTGATAAATCATCAAGTAGTATTATGGCTAGAAATAAAAAGCACTGAACTATTTTCAAAGACCTGCCCATTCAGTGCAGTAAATATCAAGATTTTCTTGAACAAACTGATTTTTACCCATTAAAAACAACCTTACCCATACTGTTCAAGGGCACAGCCTAACATGAGGAAGGTTAGACCTATGGCACCACTGAAAGATAAGCCAACCAGAGCTGCAATAAAAATGAGAAAAAAAAACAAATTACGTTAGTGTTGACCAGTATACTATGAGAAATATTTTAGCTCCAATAATGGGGCTGAGTTATATCATTCCTTGTGCTTAACAAAATCAAGTAGTTTGTTGTCAAGACTATTAATTGTTCTTTCAATTTTCATTTCTCTTCATTAGTTTTCAATATCTCATTTTATTAAAAGCACAATAGTTTCCTTCTTTTTCTGTTTCTCCTGCTCCTCCTCCCTATACTGAAATAGAGGGCAATGAATTATCTTCTTTCCTAACTCATTTTTTCTCAGCTTCTTAAAACTGTGGAATTCCATAGCAAGGGGTTTATTGAAGGCTATAAACCTTTTCCAATTCATGTTAGCAACAATCAACTTTTTTGATTTCCTTGCTTTTTTAAATCTTCACAGAAACTTGGTCTTTCTCCAAGTTACACCGTGTAACGGTTTTGCCATTGACCATTTTTATAATGTTATTTGATTTAGTTTCTATTTTAACTGCATTAGCAATATTCCACAGCAGGTGTCTTCTGTCAATCTGTATTTGAAGTAGTTATCACATTCCAATTGGTCCACAGGAAACTGGTTGCCTATCTTTCCACGGAGTTATTAATGTAAACTCCATGTCATCTCTGCCATTCAGACTGTTCCTCAGAAATAAAGTTTCATAATTGGGGAGATCTTCTGATTCCTAACCATCTCAAACTGACTGACCTGAAGTGACTAGGTCTCTCAGTATGTCAGTAGACTGACTTGTTCGGTTTTGCCCTTCATTGAAGATACCTAAACTCCATGCTTCTCATGTCCAGCCATCGGGGTAACTCGCAAATCAACCAGAGTCAGAATCAATCTCTGTCCCTTCACCAAATTCGCAATGTCAAAACTGCTTGCAACATCTCTCTTGCATCAGCTAATTCAGGTTTGAAGTCGAAGTTTGATGCAGTGGTAGCACTCATGCTTGTGTTCAAAGGCTGTGATTCCAAGCTCCCTTCAGAACATGAGCGTAAAATCTAAGTGAATACTTCAGTACAGCACTAAGGAAAATTAGCATTGTTCAATGGAAAAATGCAAGATAATCTGATCATTAAGTGTGCTGTGAAGGTTTGATTATATACGTCAACTTCATTTAAGAACCACAGAAATATTCAGAACAAAGTCATTTGGCCCATCATACTTATGCTGGCTCTTGATTCATATCACTGGATACCTCCACCAACTGAGATTCTCTCCATAGAATTCCTGAAAATTTAAAGAGACTCAGCATGCACAAGCATTTAATAGGGAAGATACCATAGTGCTTCCTGATTTCACTCGAATGGTCGAGCTCTTAGTTTAAAATTGCTCCTCTTTGTTCTGCAATTCCTCACCCAAGGAAATGGGGTTTGTCTGTATTTACAGTATCAAATCCTTCAGTCATTTCAAGCACGTCAATCAGATCACTCTTTCTTGGACTACACCTCATATTTGCCCACATCGAAAGTCTTTTGCCACAATTGTACCTGATCTTTCAGATGAAACATTAAACAGAGCTCCATTCTGACTGCTCAGATGGTTGGAATGGATATAACAGAATCTGAAGAATAGGAAGCTGTCCCTACACTCAAGTAAAAATGACAAAACAGATTCAGTGTTTATTACCCAAATTTTGGATGTTTGCTGCTGAACAAGAACCTTCCTCAATGGGGCAATTCATTAAGCACATTGGGCAAGTCTGAAGACCAGAAAGAAACGACAGAGGAACCTCCATTATCTGAGCAAACATAGGCAGGGAGTATTTTGGCAGATAATCGAATGTTCAGATGATTGAATGCCAGTTAACACAGTTTCGCCAAGCATCGGGACCTTGCGATCTTCTGGGTTAATCCAAAATTCGGATAATCAAGTGCCAGATAATTGAGGTTCCCCTGTACTGCAATGCCATTCTTTTTAAAAATCCTTATAAGCCCAATATGTAGACACTCATTAATCCGTATGACTTGGTCCTGCACTGAGCTGTGTACATTCTGACTGAAAAATATAGGACCCACAACTCCCAAAAACTGTTTGAAAACAAAGTGCTGGAGAAACTCAGTAGGTCTGGCAGCATCTGAGGAGCGAGAACCAGTTAACATTTCAAGTCCAAACCATACTGTAGGGATTCAATGACTCTGAGTCTTCATCAGAACTAAACACTGCGTTGTTATATGATGGTTTCTGCTGAAAAGTGGACATTAAAACAAGGACTGGATGAATGCACTGTTCAACAAAATATGAACAGTCTCTGGGAGATAGAATATTCACTTTGGGCACAATTGCAACCTAGGTGTGATAACAGCTCTTCTCAGAAAAACCGCTCACCCCGGATTCTGGTCAAATTCATTTGCATTTCACTGAAGGTAACTGTTACGATGAACCAGAACAAAGTAGGGGTGTCTAACTCATCATTTGTGAATAACCTAATTTAAATACCTAAAATAACAACGTAAAACGCAAAGTAATCAGATTATGAGTAAATTAAAGGAAAATTCAAATACCATTTTACAGGCCAATAGCTATTTTACGGAACCCGGCCAAAAATCCAGTTTAATCTTTGGAGCCTCCTCAAATGGCTGAAGTGGGAACACCTAGAGGAGATGGTGACATAGTGGTTATGTCACAGAATAGTAATCCAGAGCTATTGCTAATGCTCATGTAATTTTAATTCAGGGAATGAAACCTGTAATATCAAACTTATTTTATGGTAACCATGACTATGATCATTGGAGGAGGTCCAACAAGATCAGGCGCCCTGGTGTACCTGTCACCAAGTAAGAATGCAGGTGTAGCATTCGATATTTTGACCTTCACAGCAAGAGGATTCGAGTACATGAGCAGGTATGCCTTACTGCAATTGTACACAGTCTTGGTGAGACAACACCTGGAGTATTGTGTGCAGTTTTGGTCTCCTTATTTGAGGAAGAATGTTCTAAAGGTTTACCAGACTGATTTCTGGGATGGCAGGACTAATGTGAAGAGAGACTAGATTGGTTAGGACTATATACATTGGAATTTGAATGAATGAGAGGAGATCTCAGAAACTTGTAAAATTCTAACAAAACTTGACGGGTAAATGCAGGATTTTTTCCAATGACTGGGGAGTTCAGCACCAGGGACCAAGGATATGAAGTAGACCATTTAGGATTGAGGAGAAATTTCTTCAACGAAAGAACGGCGAATCTATATAATTCTCTGGTGTAGAAAGCAATTGAAGCCAAAACAGTGAATGTTTTCAAGAAGGAGTTGATATAGTTCTTCGGGCTAAAGAAATCGAAGGAAGACATCAGGACCAGGTCAGAGTTGGAAGATCCGCCATGATCATACTGAATGGCAGAGGATACTCAAAGGGGTAAATGGCATAGTCTATTCACAGCTTCTATGCTTCTCACAATGATAAAAGCAGCACCTTGCATTTATTATAGCATCTTTAACATAACAAAATGTCCCATTCTGTGATAAGAAGTTACATAAGGGGAGATTATTCGACATGGCCAAAAATGTGGTCACAGAAATATAGCTGAAGGACTATCTTTAAGGGGAAAGCGACAAAGTTTTAACAAAGGAATTCGCGAGCTTTTAGCTCCTCAATAGTTTAAAGTGTGGCCACCAATGATGAAATTATTAAATCAGGGATGCACAAGAGGGTAAAAATAGAGTGTAATAGGGTGACTTGGGGCAAATAGGGATATGTACACTTGAGCTTTGTGTGCTGTTGAAGCTATAGAGGTTGGAAGCAAGGATATCAAGGCCTTGATGAGGAATACAGCAACATCGGCATAAGGTAGAGACAGGCACTGTTGGCGGAGGTGGAAAGACAGTTTTAACAAAGCCACAGATAGGCTATATTATTTCTATATGTGCCGTGGTTTGTTTTGTGGTCTACTTCTAAATCAACTCTTTAGAGACTAGTGCACAAAACCAAAGAAACTGGTTTTAAATGCAGGAATTTTAAATGCAAATTACATCCAATATTTTGCATTTTATCAAACTTAGGGAAACTAAAACGGATAAAGTGGGCGGCACGGTGGCACAGTGGTTAGCATTGCTGCCTCACAGCGCCAGAGACCCGGGTTCAGTTCTCGCCTCAGGCGACTGACTGTGTGGAGTTTGCACGTTCTCCCCCTGTCTGCGTGGGTTTCCTCCGGGTGCTCCGGTTTCCTCCCACAGTCCAAAGATGTGCAGGTCAGGTGAATTGGCCATGCTAAATTGTCCATAATGTTAGGTAAGGGGTAAATGTAGGGGTATGGGTGGGTTGCGCTTCGGCGGGTCGGTGTGGACTTGTTGGGCCGAAGGGTCTATTTCCACACTGTAATCTAATCTAATCAAATCTAAGTGTGAAATGCAGGAGGACCTCTGACAGTAGATCTAATGCTCAGCCAATAGATGAGACAGTAAAGAGAGCAGGTAAAGGAAACAGAGGAAAGCCAAAAAAATGCTACTCTCACAGACTGCACCTGTCATATATATTCGCTTCAAGAATTATAGTAATCTTAAGAAAATATGATTTTGGATGTTATCACACCAGCAGATTTCTCACAAACTGAATAACCACAGGTGGAAGAAA
This sequence comes from Chiloscyllium plagiosum, assembly GCF_004010195.1. NCBI lineage: Eukaryota > Metazoa > Chordata > Chondrichthyes > Orectolobiformes > Hemiscylliidae > Chiloscyllium > Chiloscyllium plagiosum. The sequence goes on from NC_057720.1 coordinate 57,487,342, forward strand.
AAGCAATGGGGATTAACTGTGAACTGGACAAGAAACAGAAAGCAATTGTGCTTTACACCAAAGAGAACTTGTCTGAGCTTTCCTGGAGTGCTTCTTTAATATTATAAATATCAACAGATTTGAGCAAAGAGAAATATGGGTTTTGAAGAACTGTATGGAGAAAATACTGCAGTACCATCTAGTGTCCAAATGGCAATCAAGACACTGAACAGCTATTCGCAATGCTACCATTCACACCATCTCTAGACAGATCATTTCTTTGTTGTCCTGATATCGTTCCTTTCACCCTTGCACCATGAAACCTTTGTATTTAACCACTTCTACCACCTATCTTATCACAGACCATCCCTTTCACTAATATGGAAAAGTCAAATATTATAGGTTTCAAGTACGAAAGGAAGTACTTAGACTTGAAAAGTTAATTGTTTCTCTGTGTAGATGCTGCCAGATCTGCTGAGTATTTCCAGCATTTCTGTTTTTCTGACATAATCAAGAATTTTCCAAGTTTTAGACTCAATAGAAACTAAGTGCAGTGAAGCATAACAATTCATGAAAAAGCCTTTACCTTTCCAAACTTCTCTGGTACTGAAGAATTTGGGGTTTTTTTGCATTTCCACTTAAACATTTTTTTTTGGAAAAATAACAAGTCAAGCTTAAAAGAAATACTGGGGAAAGATTATTTGAATTGTTTGAAAAGTTCGTCTCATTAGTTTGCTCATTAAATAAATATTAAGACATATTAACATATGGCTTTATGACAAAGGGAGAGCCAAGACTTGGCAATGGACTTTCATGTTTGTGCCCAAACCCCAGAACCACTGAAGAGATGGTGGCCTCAAACAAAATAACTGCCAAACACATTTTTATGGTCTGTCTGGCAGCAATAAACAACAGTGCTGGAACATCAGTCGAATATGTCCACATGCCTCTTATTTAATGTTCCTCAAACTACATTTTTAAAACTCTACTGCAACCTTCCACCTTATATTCTCTAGCTTGCCAGAGGTGATGGAGACTTCTTAGTTGTTTTGGAATTTTTTTTATATAAAACTACATTTTATTAGCTTAACGCACTTCCTGAACATGGAAAAATCTACACATTTCTGATCAGTATTGTTTCTCCTTTTGTACTCAAGTGCATGAACTTAGTCATGTGTATTTTTTTTTAAAAAACATTCACCTTAATTAACATTTTAGAACTTTAGTTGGAGAAAATTATTGCAGAGAAAAGAAAACAAACATGCATTTATATAGCCTTTCACAACTCCAGGACATTCCAGAGTGATTGCAGCCTATGAATTTTTTTTAAAAAACATTGGTCACTGTAATGAGTGCAGATGCTAAATTACATGCACCAAGGTTCTTCAAACAGCAAGGCAATAAATACAGCATCGTTTGAAGGATATCTGCATACAGATCACTGAGCCACTATGCCACCCATTTCCACAATAGATCTGTAAAGAATCAAATTTTATTCTATTAGTATCAAAATGAAGTTTGGAAGAACATTGGAAGAGATGGGTACATGTGCTGCTTCTTTCATTCTACTTGTGCACTGACAGATGTGTGCACAAAGAGAATGAAATAAGCAGCACATGTACACGTCAATTTTGAATTGCAAAAGGACCCAAAATATATAGCTGTAAATCTTGTTCTTCCAAACTTCACTTTGATACTAATAGAATGATAAAATTTGATTCCTTGCAGATCTGTTGTGGAAATGGGCAGCATGGTGGTTCAGTGGTTATTACTGCTGCCTCACAGCGCCAGGGACCCGGGTTCGGTAGCCTTGGGCAGCTGTCTGTGTGGAATTTGCACATTCTCCCAGTGTCTGTGCTGGTTTCCTCCGGGCGCTCCGGTTTCCTTCCATAATCCATAGATGTGTCGGTTAGGTGAATCGGCCATGGCAAATTGTCCGTGGTGTTCAGCGATATGCATTACTCAGGGGTAAGTGTAGGGGAATGGGTCTGGGTGGGTTACTCTTCAGAAAGTCAGTGTGGACTTGCTGGGCCGAAGGGCGTGTTTCCACACTGCAGGGATTCTATGAAACCTGATTTGCTAAAGAGTCTCAAAAATTCAAATACAATGGCTTATGATGTAAGCAAATTAGGGGGGAGGCAATGGCTTAATGGTATTATTGATGACTATTAATACAGAAAGTCTATTAAGCTTTGCCAGACCCGGATGATGAAATTTGACTTCAACATAAACAATCTGGAATTAAGAATCTATTGATCACCGTGAAACCACAGTAAATTGTCAGAAAAGCCGATTTAGTTCACTAACGCCCCTCAGGGATGGAATCTTCACCTGGTTAGGCCTACATGTTATCCTGGAGCCACAGCAATGTGGTTGACTCTCAGGTGCCCTCTTTAATGGCCTAGCAAGCCCCTCAGTATTAGCCCCTACGAAGTCACAAAGAAATTAAACTGGACAGACTATCTGGCATTTACCTAGGCACTGGAAAAGACAACAGCAATAGCCCTGTCGACCCTGCCAAGTTCTCCTTACTTGAGATATTAAAAAGGTTAATTTGCTGTACTGACCTGCAAGAAATTGAATGCCCTGGGGTAAGGTGGTGTGTCTTTGTCTTATAGGTGGAATGTGGGACGTTTACACGGCTATTTCCTTGCCATTCAGGGATGATTTATATTTTTATCCAGAAATCAATAAGAACATTACGCTGGGAATTTGACTACTTCCCTACAGTTAGAAAAAACAATTTGCAACAGATTTGACCATTAAGGGATGATTTGCATTACATTGTTTCTGGAGGTGGGGTGGTCACTGCATTGTATCTTGAGTGGCATGTGACTATGAGGAGATGGCTGAGGGTTGTCTTGTGGGCATTACTAACTGAGATGGAAAGATTTTTGTATAGAGGAAAGACTATTTCCTTTGTTCAGAGAGACACCCCTGGACACTACTCGCAAGCATGGTGAAGAATGTTCAGGGTTTCTCCAAGGCTTGTACAGTATTTTGCTAATAAATTTGGTTGCTTGTTCACAGAAGTTGGTGTGTTGCAGTTGCATCAAGTGTGTAAGAATTTCAAGAGTAAAAGAACCTAACATACTAAATTTGGGGGTTAGTTCCAAAATTGGGAGAGCTGTCTCACAGACCAATCAAGCAACAGTCTAATGAAGTCATACTCAGAATCATATCTTACAGACAATGTTTCAGATACCACCATCACTGACTATGTCCTATTCTACAGGCAGGACAAACCCAGCAGAGGTGGCGGCACAGTGGTATGCAGTCTGGAGGGAGTTACCCTAAGAGTCCTCAACCTTGACTCCAGATCCCATGAAGACTCATGGATTCAGGTTAAACATGTGCAAGGAAACTTCCAACAGATCACTACATAACGTCCTTCCTCTGCCAATGAATCAGTACTCCTCCACGTTGAACGACACTTGGCGGAAGCACAGAGGGTGACAAGGGCACAATGTTGACTTTGGGTGAGGGATACTAATTTCCACACCAAGAACAACTCAGCAGCAGTGCCACTGATCAAGCTGGGTCTGCAGCAGGTGGCAAGGAACCAAGAGGAAAAAATATACTTGCCCTCATCCTTACCGATCTGCCAGCTGCAAATGCATCTGTCCATGACAGTATTGCTAACAGTGACCACTACGAAATCCTTGTGGAGATGAAGTCTTGTCTTCTCAGTCAAACGACTCTACATTGCATTGTGGGCATTATCACCATGCCATGTGGGACAGACTTTGAACAGATCTAGCAACTCAAGACTGGGCATCCATGAGGCACTATGAGCCACCAACAGTCGTAGAATTGTACTTCAACTCAATCTGCAACCTGAAGGCCTTTCATATCCCCATTACCATTAAGCCAGAGAATCAACCATGGTTCAATGGAGAGTGCAGGAGGGCACGTCAGCAGCAGCATTAAGCATATCTAAAAACTAGGTGTTGAGCTGATGAAGCTATTAACAGGATTAGTTGCAAATCAAAACAGAATAAAAAGCAACTTGCAGACAGAGCAAAGCAATCCCATAACCAATGGATCTAATTTAGATTCTGCAGTCTGCCAGGTCCAGTCATGAATGGTGGTAGACAATTAAACTCACTGGAGGAGGTGGCTCCACAAATATTCCCTATCCTCAATGATGGAAGAGCCTAGGACATCAGTGCAAAAGATAAGGCTGAAGCACGTGCAACAATCTTCTGCTAGAAGTGCAGAGTGCATGATCCATCTCAGCATTCTCCAGTGGACTCCAGCATAATAAATAAGTCTTCAGTCCATGCAATATCAACAAATGGTTGAAGGCACTGGATATTGGAAAGGCCATGGGCCCTGACAACATTCTGGCAATAGCACTGAAGACTTGTGCTGCAGAACATGCCGCTCCCCGAGCCAAGCTGTTCCAGTACAGTTACAACACTTGCATCTACTCAACAATGTGGAAAACTGCCCAGGAATATCGCGTGCACAAAAAGCATGACAAATCCAACTTGACCAATTACTGCCCCATCAGTCTACTCTCAATCAGTAAAGTGATGGAAGGTGTCATCAACAGTACTATCCAGCAGCACCAGCTCAGCAAGAACCTACTCAATACACCCAGTTTAAGTTCTACCAGGGTCACTCGGTTCCTGACCTCATTACAGCCTTGGTTCAAACATGGACAAAAAGATCTGAATTCCAGGGGGGAGTTTAAAACGACAGCCCTTGACACTAAGATTACAGATGACCTAATGTGTCATCAAGGTGCCCTAGCAAAACTGGAATCAATAGGTAGAAGGGGGAAAACTCTCAAGCTGGTTGGAGTCATACCTGACAGGTAGGAAGATGTGGCTGTTGGAGGGTAGTGCCCTCGGTCCAGCTATCTTCAGCTGCTTCATCAATAGCCTCCCCTCCATCAGAAAGTCAGGAGTGGGGACGTTTGCTGATGATTGCAAAGTGTTTGGCACCATTCGTGAGTCCTCAGATACTGAAGCAGTCCATGTCCAAATGCAACAAGGTCTGAACAATATCCAGGCTTGGGCCAAGTGGCAAGTTATATTCACACCAAACCAATGCCAGGCAATGACCATCTCCAATTAGAGGCAATCTAACCACTGCCTCTTGACATTCAATAGTGTTAACATCACGGAATGCTCCAAAATCAACATCCTAGGGATTAGCATTAATCAGAAAGTCTACTGGGCTCAACATAAAGTATCTACAAGAGCAGGTCAGAGGCTAGGAATACTGAAGTAACTAATCTCCTGACTCCACAAAACCCATTCACAACCTACAATATTTTCCACTTATCTGTCTGGGTGCAGCTCCGACCAAACTCAACAAACATATTGACTTGGACCCCATTTTCTCAGGTGGTGGTAAAAAACAGGAAATGATATGACCACAGAAAATGACATCACCAACTCAAAAAAAACATAAACACATAAATAAAAAGCAGGCCACTAACACCAGTGCTTCGCCAGAGGCTCTCTGATAACGTTACCTAGTATGGTGACGAAACATCTGAAAATGAACTTTCCAGCTCAGTGAGGAAATTTACATCCAGATCCTCAACCCGAGTTACAAATATTCTCAAAACTCATTAACATTCAAGAAGCTTGACACCATCCAGGACAAAGCAGCCTATTTGATGGATTGCCACAACTTTCACAAGCATCCACTCCCTCCACCACGGACGCTCAGTAGCAGCAGTGTGTACTGCAGAAATTCAAAAGATCCTCAGACAGCATGTTCCAAACCCACATCCACTTCCATCTAGAACAAAGAGCAGATAGATGGGAACACTACGATCTGCAGATTCTCCTCCGTGCCACTCACCATCCTTACTTGGAAATATATCACTGTTCCTTCACTGTCACTGTCAAAATCGTGGGATTCCTTCCCGATGTGCATTGCTACTCAACCTACAGCACATGGACTTCAGCAGTTCAAGGTGGCAGCTCAACGACAACCAGGGACAGGTAATAAATGCTGATAAGTCAGTGTTGCCGACATCAAACAAGCCAAGTTAAAAAGATTTTGGTAGGTCTGTTAAAAAGATCTGTATCTCGAAGTTTGCTTGGTAGCCCACCTGAAAACTTTACAGCTCCACCTTACACTTGATTTCTGGTATCAGCAATGGTAGAAATTATGATTTTGAACACAGTATGGATGTTGTTACCAACTTTCCCAAAATATAGGTCAAAACAGAACTATAAAAAATTAATGCAACAAGGAACAAATAGACCCATCTGGTTTACCTTAGTGTGTTGTTAAACCTGGAATTAAATGAGCAAATACAGATTAAGCAAGTATTTATGGTGTGCAGACAGGAAAGTGGAGGTAAGAAAACAAGTAGATCAATCATGATCTTATTGAATAGTAGAGCAGACTTGAAGGGCCATGTGGCCTACTCCTGTACCCTATGCTTTAACACACACATTTGCATGGCTCTCAGAGGAACAAGCAAAACATTTTTTTTAAAAAAGCATTCAGGGTCAGGGCGGCAACAGCAGGGGAAAATGGTATTCAGGTATCATTAGTCTGACATCAGGACCAAGGAAAACATTAGAAGTTCTTAAATAAAATGTAAGCAACTGACAACAATCAACACAGATGTACAAAAGGGGAGTCACGTGTGAATAATTTAAGAGTATTTAATCAATGAAAAGATATAAATAAAGGAGATAATGTAACTCATTTTTGGATTTTGATAAAGCTTTTAACACAATATTTCTGTGATAATTGGCCGTCATGTTACTATAACAGAAGGTGCCGAGGACTGGCTGAATTATGGCTAAGCCAGGAAAGGCAGGGTGTGTGCACATATAAAACTTTCTAGGTGAATGTTACAGATCACTACTGCAGCATTTTTGTCAAGGAATTGGAAGTGGATAAATGGAGCCTCATTTTAGTTTGCAAGTTATATCAGAAAAGACTGGTTAATATGGAGGAGAACGCACGTAGACTGGGAGAGTGAGCAGAAACTTGGCAAATGCTACTTCATGCAAATGTGTATGTTAAAGCATAGGAACATAGGATACAGGAGTAGACCACATAGCCTTTCAACTCTGCTCTACCATTCAATAAGATCATGGTTGATTTACTTGTAGTCTTACCTCCACTTTCCTGTCTGCACACCTTAACCCTTGACGCATTTGCCTATGAAAATTTTGTCATGAATATATTTAATGATCCAGCCTCCACTATCACTGGAGAAGAAAATTTGAGAGAAAAAAATTCTCATCCCCATTTTTAAAGCAAAGTTCCTTATACTTAAGCCATGTCACCTAGTTTTCATCCCCTGCACAAGGAGAACATTCTTTCTTGTGTCTCATTCCTCTAAACAACAACAGTTGTTCCTAACTTGTTCCACATTTCTTCATTAGACAAGCAATTCATTACAGGAATATGCCAAGTCAAACTGCTCAAATGTTTCTATTACAATTATAAGCACATGGATGATTTTGGGATAGTGTAGGGGGTCGAGCTGAGAACAGTTCACAGGTCGGTGCAACATCGAGGGCCAAAGGGCCTGTTCCGCGCTGTATTGTTCTATGTTCTATATCTTTTTCAAATAAAAATGATGAGAACTATAGTTAGTACTCCAGACATGCTGTTAACAACACCCTGTTGATCTGGAGTAAATCTCTCCTACTCATATTCTTTTCCATTGTAATAAACAACATTTCCTTTCCTCACCATTTAATCACAATTTTCAGACTACCTTGCTATTGACAGACTGGCTGATAGTTGCTTGCTTTATTTCTTGAATACAGGCCTTACATTTGCCATTTTCCAACACATTAAGAACAATCTAAGGAAATATGAAAAATTATAATCGACGGATCTACTATCCATGTTTCCATTTCTTTTAAACCTTAAGAGTGCAAGCCACCTGGTCCTGAGGACTCATCAGCTTTTGGGTCGAATAGTTTTCCTTGCACATGTTCCCTAGTGATGGTGATGGTTTTAAATTCATCCCACCTTACCTGTGCTTGATTTTCATTTGAAACTTTTATTTCAGCCTTCCATTGTCACAGCCACAAAACACCTGTTCAAGGCCTCTGCCATTTCTTTGTTCATTCCCCAAACAAACATTCCTCTCTACAGGTTCAACACGAGCTTTAGTTATCCTTTTCTTAGTCAAATACTTGCAAAAACCCAAAATCCAATTTTGTATTGTTATTTGTTTTTTCTCATCCTATGCTTTCTGCCTCAATTATCATTTTTTAGTCATTCTTTGTTCTGCCCAACCCTCTGAGCAATTATCTTTGCAGATTTGAACAGTGTTTCTTTCAACTTACTACAATCACAGATGATATATCTATCTCAAAGAGCCTTACTTTCTTACAGGGATAAATCTTTGTTGTAAGTTTTTAACACATCTCTTTAAAAGTCTGCCATTGTGACTCTACTGACCTTTTACCCTAGTTTCCAAGTTCATCTTCCTTTAGAACCTTATAGTTATTATTATTTAGGTTTAAAACATGAACCCAGAGTTCTCCCTTTCAACCAGAATATGGAATTTCATCATGATGTGATCAGGGATTTAAGAATATGAAATAGGCAGAATAATTACAGAAAGGGAAAATAAATTGACCCGAAAAGGGATCCAGGCATCAGGATGTATACAAACCCTTGAAGTAATATTGCATATTTCTCAAAAGAAGCAAATGTGAAACTGTGTAGTATAACGGAGTGCTTGTCAAACATGCACAGAAAATGCTGGAAACACCCAGCAGGTCTGGTACAGTGCAGAAAGAAACTGAGTTAATGATTCAAGTCCAATATAACTTCTTCAGAATTGAATGTGGTTGGAAAATGGTAGTTTGTATACTTTTACTAGAGGCAGAGGAGGAGCAGGAGTGAAAGATGGTAAGGTAGCCAGTATAAAAGATGGTGTTAACTGTGGCAAAAAAGAAAACAGACGTAAAATAGTTGTAAACCTGTTAAATAGAGAAAATGGATCTTATCTGCTGCAAGCAAAGGAAACAAGACACAGCCGTGGGAGTGTGAATGCTGGGCTGAATAAAAGAAAAATCACGCAATCAGGCTCTGAAACTGTGGAGTTCAATATTGAGCTGTACAGGCTGTAAAGTGCCTCAGGAAAATGAGATGTTGTCTCTTGAGCTTGTGTTGTGCTTTGGTAGAATACTGCTGCAGGCCCAGGACAGAAATACTAATATGACAGCAAGGTGGTTTATCAAGGAAAACCAACCAATGGGAGTGGGGAGTGCAAAAGAGAACCCATGTGACGGTTAGTCAAAAACAGTTGAAAGAGACTACTACCTGATAAAGAAGCAGCAATCCAAAAGCTAGTGCTTACAATACACCTGTTGGACTATAACCTGGTGTTGAGAGTATTTCGTTTTACTTTGTCCACCCCAGCCCAACACCGGCATCTCTACATCATGTTTAATAGAAAGCAGAGGCAATATACTCAAAAAACAAAAAAAAGGTGAAATTTCTTGTAAAGACAAACAAGGGTTTTAAAGGATTTTTGAGACTCAGTGATCACTGACATCTGGGTACATTGTTGAGAAAATTTATGGGATTCATCTTCTGGTGTCTACAATTTAATATGAGTTTGTGTTTATAGTTTACCTGTTAATTCATATTTACCTCAGGTTAGTTCTGGATGTTAAGGGTTTACAATAGATAGCAATGATGGCTTTGTTGACACTAATTTTTTCAAACGTTTGCTTAAAACTGTATGATTCTGTAAGTTACTTTTACAGAATGCCTGAAATTTCAAATGCCGACTGCTTTACCAAAAAAACTTAATGGTCTCTAGCCAGATCATAAGAGGTTACAGATTTTATCAGAGATTATAAAAATGTGGACACAGAATACTTCAGCAGCTGAGTTCAGAATTGCATCAAACAATCATCCGTAAACATCACCACATCTAACCTGACAGAAGCAAGTCACAGCAGCTCTATTTAAAAAAACATTAATTGGATTCACTGGGTGCTCGGCCATACCTAGTTTCTGTGAACTACAGGAGAGAGGTAATCACATTTATTTTGGTGTTTTCACTTGCAGCCCCTATTCAGTTACTTAAAGGGACTGCTTTTAAAATTCTTGTTGCCCCTGGCCTAAGGGCACTTTCTGCAGAGAGGGGCTGGTAGTCTGAAGGATCTTGTGGGTCTGCTGTTGGACTGGCCAAAGTGACCATTAATATATCTAGGCCTCAGAGTAGGTTGTGGCACTGAACTGTCTGCCCCTCTTCTGGGGTTACGCCTGCACCATGTTGTCCATGGAATGGAAGTATAGGAAGTCCACTAGCATAGTATATACCTTTCATGACAGATGGACCCCACAGAAGCTGAGACATCAACACACACGGATATTAGATTAGATTACATTACAGTGTGGAAACAGGCCCTTCGGCCCAACAAGTCCACACCGACCCACCGAAGCGCAACCCACCCATTCCCCTACATTTACCCCTTTCTCTAACACTACGGGCAATTTAGCATGGCCAATTCACCTAACCTGCACATCTTTGGATTGTGGGAGGAAACCGGAGCACCCGGAGGAAACCCACGCAGACACGGGGAGAACATGCAAACTCCACACTGTCAGTCGCCTGAGGCGGGAATTGAACCCGGGTCTCCGGCGCTATAAGATGTTAATTTCATCTTGATACATATCCCTTTTTAAAATATAGTTGCAGTGGCTGTCAAGAGGCAGTGTAACCTATTTAGTTTACAAATTCTTTCATTTGTAAAGGGGTAAAGGAATGTTATCAATGAAGCAGTTGAAAATGTTTGGGCTAAGACATGATCCTGAGAAATTCCTGCAATAATGTCCTTGGAATTAGGATATTGGCCTCAAACCATTACAAGCACACTGAATGAATCTATATATGAATTTGCTAAAGGTAGCCTGCATAAGCTTAATAAGTGTTTAAGGAATGGTTTCTCAGGGCAGTACGTACTGCAGCCAACCAGAAAATTGGCTATTCTAAATCTGGTAAAATGCACTGAAACGAGATTCATTAATGATCTCATAATGAAGACACCAAGTAGCAGCAATCATAACACAATTGAGTTTCACAGTCTGAAGGAGAGAAGAATGGATCTCAGACTAGCATTCAAAACTTTAAGAGTAGGTATGAGGGCATGAAGATAACTGAAAAAGTGAACTGTGCAATTAGGTTCAGGGATAGGTCAGTAGAGATACAATAGTAGACACTTAAGAATACTCAGAAAAGATACATTTCAGTGACTAAAAGACTAATAAAAGGAGAAAATAGAGGGTGCGGGAAAACTAACTAGAAATATAAAGAGTAAAAGGTTCTTACATGTGTTTAAAAAACAGAAGCATAAAGTGAGTATTGGTCGTCTAGAGAATGAGATTGGAAACTTAATGACAAATAGAGAAATGGTGGATGATACAAACAAATAATTTGCATTGATTATCTCTTTGAAGGACACAAAAAAGCATCCAGAAATAATTCTGAGTCAGGTGATGAAAGGGAGGAAAGAACTTAAGGCAATTACAACACTATGGACAGGGTATCCAGGAGACTACTAGAAATAACAGCCAACAAGTCATGAGAAACTTTATCTCAGGATTTGAGGGTTTGTACAAAAATGTGCACAGTATACAAAACAAGTTAAATGAGATTTAGCACAGACTGAATTTGGCAGGCATGTTGTGGGATCAGAGAAACATAGCTAGGGTAGAGTAAAGGAATCGCAAAAGGGAAAACAATTCCCCAATGGGAGTTATGTACAGCTCCTGGAGCAGTAGTCAGGACTTGGGGCAGAAAATGAATCAGGAGATAGAAAAGGCATGCAAAAAAGGCACTATTACAATAATCATGGTGGACTAGGAAAATCAGGTTGGTAACAGATCCCAAAAAATATATTTGGGGAATGTCTATGAGATGGCTTTTTGTGCAGCTTGTGGTTAAGCCCACTAGTGAATGGGTAATTCTGGATTTGGTGATATGTAACGAGGCAGACTTGATTAAGGAGCTTAAGGTGAAGGAACCCCTTGGGGGACAGTGATCATGACATGATAGAATTCACCCTGCAGTTTGAGAGGGAGAAGCTGGAATCAAATATTAAGGGGAGGATGAGGTAACCATGGCTGACAAGGGAAGTCATGGACAGCATAAAAGCAAATGACAATAGACAATAGATGCAGGAGTAGGCCATTGTGCCCTTTGAGCCAGTACCACCATTCATTATGATCATGGCTGATCATCCTCAATCAGTATCCTGTTCCTGCCTTATCCCCATAACCCTTGATTCCACTATCCTTAAGAGCTCTATCCAACTCTTTCTTGAAAGTATCCAGAGACTTGGCCTCCACAGCCTTCTGGGGCAGAGCATTCCATACACCCACCACTCTCTGGGTGAAGAAGTTTCTCCTCAACTCTGTTCTAAGTGGCCTACCCCTTATTTTTAAACTGTGTCCTCTGGTTCGGGACTCACCCATCAGCGGAAACATGTTTCTTGCCTTCAGAGTGTCCAATCCTTTAATAATGAAAAAGCAGTGGGGAAAGTGGGCAATTGGGAAGCCTTTAAAACCTAAAAGAGGCCAACTAAAACAAACAATAAAGGGGGAGATGAAGTATGAGGGTAAGCTAGCTAGTAATATAAAATAAGATTGCAAGAGGTTTTTAAGATATGTAAAAGATAAGAGAGTCAGAGTGGACAATGGATTGCTGGAATGTGAGGTTGGAGCAGTAGTAATGGCGAACATTACGACTTAGCTAAAATAGTGGTAGTGGGCGGCACGGTGGCACAGTGGTTAGCACTGCTGCCTCACAGCGCCAGAGACCCGGGTTCAATTCCCGACTCAGGCGACTGACTGTGTGGAGTTTGCACATTCTCCCCGTGTCTGCGTGGGTTTCCTCCGGGTGCTCCGGTTTCCTCCCACAGTCCAAAGATGTGCGGGTCAGGTGAATTGGCCATGCTAAAATTGCCCATAGTGTTTGGTTAAAGGGGTAAATGTAGGGGTATGGGTGGGTTGCGCTTCGGCGGGTCGGTGTGGACTTGTTGGGCCGAAGGGCCTGTTTCCACACTGTAAGTAATCTAATCTAATCAAAGTAATGAACAGGTATTTTGCATCATTCTTCACGATGAAAGACACTGTTAGTATTCCAGAACTTCAAGAGAGTCAGGGGTCAGAGGTGAGTGCAGTGACCATAACTAAATAGAAGGTGCTGGGGAAGCTGAAAGGTTTGAAGATGGATAAACCATCCAGACTTGATGGACTACACCACAGGGTATATAAGGAGATAGCTGAGGAGTGGATCCCAGAAGCCTGGAAAACAGCTAATATAATATGCCGGTTTACAAAGGGAAGGCAGCAGATGGGAAATTATAGGCTGGCTAGCTTAACCTCAGATGTCATTAAGGTTTTACAGTCCATTCTTAAAGGATGAGACTTCAAAGTATTTCGAGGTTAGTGAAAAATAGAGCTGAGTCAGCATGCACATTGATCAGAACAACAGAGGCATAGACTATTTTCTAAATGGCAAAAGGTGCTTGAAATCTGAAGCACAAAGGGACTTGGAGCCCTAGTTCAGGATTCTCTTAAAATTAAGATGAGGGTTCAATTGACAGTTAGAAAGACAATGCAATGTTAGCATTCATTTCACAAGGACGAGAATACAAGAACAGAGATGCACTGCAAAGGCTGCACAAAGCTATGGTCAGACCACATGTGGAACATTTCGGCCCCGATTCTAAGCAAGGACATGCTGCCATTGGAAGGGATTCAGAGGAGGTTTACAAGAATGATCCTGGGACCAAAAGGCTGTCATATGAGGAGCAGTTAAGGACTCTGGGTCTTTTTGTGGAGTTTAGAAGGATTGAGGGGGGGGGGGGATCTGATTGAAACTTACAGAAAAATGAGAAGCCTAAATACAGTGGACATGGAAATGTTTCCAACAGTAGAAGAGAGTAGGACCTGAGGGCACAGCCTTTGAGTGAAGGGACAACCATTTAGAACTGAGAAGAGGAGGAATTTCTTCAGCCACAGGACTATTAATCTATGAACTCACTGCCACAGAAGGCTGTGGAGGCCAAGTCATCGAGTATCTTTAAGACAGGGATGGTTCTTGATTAAAAGAGGATCAAGGGTTACAAGGAGAAGCCAGGAGAATGTGGTTGAGAAATATATCAGCAATAGTTGAATGGCTTAATTCTGTTCAGCTATCTTACAGGCTTATGATTTTAAAAAGTAGGAGATAAGAGACACATCAATTTTAGCTTCCCAAAATTCCCTAGATTCTGAAAAGATTCCATTAGATTGGGGGAAAAAAAAAGTCTCATCTATTCAAGGAAGGACAGAAAAAGGCCAGTTATCATAACTGTCACATCGAAAATACTATAACTTCTAACTAAGGTAGTTATAGCAGGCTGCTTAAAAAATCTCAATAAAATCTAGCAGCGTCAACATGGTTTGCAAAAGGAAAGTTATGTTTGGACTATTTTACTGGAATCCTCTGAAGAATTAACATGTCAATAAAGGGAAACCAATGAATGTGTATTTGACAAGGTGCCATATCAAAGGTTACTACGCGTAATAAAATCTCGTGGTGTGAAGGATAACATAATAAGATGGATAGAGAATTGGTCAGCTAACAGCAGCGTATATGGATCATTTTCAGACTGGCGAGATGCCATGAGTGAAGTGTCACAGGGATCAGTGCTGGGACCTTGATTATTTACAATTTAGCATAATAACTTGGATGAAGGGATTGAAGGTATGGTTGCTAAACATGCTGACTGATGCAAAGACAGGCTGCGTACAGGACAGGAGTAGGCTGCAAAAGTGCATCAATATATTAAGTGAGTGAGCATAACATTGGAAGGTAAGGTACAGGAAAATGTGAACCTCTCCACTTTAAAATTCAGATGATTAAGGAGGGAAGTGGAATGTCATTCCTTATGTAAGGAATATAAACAAACACAGAAGAATGTCTTGCAGCAGTTGTACAGCCATTGGTGACATTGCATTTGGAGCAGGGAGTAGTATTGGTCACCTTATTTGAAAAAGAAAATAAATCCATATGAAGCAGTTCAGAGAAGATTCATGCAGCTGCTTCCTTGGATGGGGGTATCTTATGAGAAAAGGTTGGAGAAATTGGGACAATATCCACTGACATTTAGAATGAGGGGTACTCTTCATGAAACAAAGATTTGAGGGGGTTTTACAGTATGGACGTTGGAAGTATTCTTTCTCTAGATACAAGTAGAACTGAAGGACTCAGTGTAAAAATAAGGTCTCCCATTTATGATAGAGATGAGGAGAATTTCATCTCTCAGAAGGCTGTGCACTTTTGGAACTCTCTCCTCTGGACAGCAATGGAGGCAGTGTTTCTGAATGTTTAACAAAAGAGCCAAAAACTTTCTGAACTGCTTGTTTCTCAATATTCTGTTCTCAGATTTGCAACCTTGTCAGGTTTTTTTGTTAAATCTAATACTACCCTTAATTTCCTAAGTATGGGCTTTAATAAATTCAAAAGGCTAAATGACAAATGAGGAATGTTTCCACTTAAAGTGATCAGGATCTGAAAGGCTGATAGAAAACAGCTCTATGACTCTAAGTGAACCCACATAATTTTCAAACTGGGTTACACATGCTCTTGAGGATTTCCGAGTTACAGGGCTCTGGAGAAAAAAGTGAGGATTTAAGACAACTCTTTTAAAGAGCAAGCACAGGCATGAAGAATGAAAAAGGCATTTATTGTTATTTATGTTCATTGACTCTGGTGACATTAGAAGCAGTTTCTCAATATATTCTGTCAAGATTCTTCATAACTTTGCAAAGAGCCATTCAATCTAAAGATGTGCAGGTCAGGTGAATTGGCTATGCTAAATTACCCATAAAGTTAGGTGCATTAATCAGAGGGAAATGGGTCTGGGTTAGTTACTCTTCGGAGGGTCGGTGTAGACTGGTTGAGCTGAAGGGCCTGTTTCCACACTGTAGGGAATCAAATCTAACCTAATTGCCCCTTACCTCCTATACCTTAAAAAGGAAAAGATCCATTTTTCACTTGTATGGTTCTCCCATTTCCTGTATTTGCAGATTTGCCTATTTTATTACCTTTTGAGTTTACACTTCGAGTTTTAAAATGAACTGTTTTAATCTATACATGCCTTTTATTTTGAATACAAATACCTGAGTTTTACTCCAAGGCTTAAAAATCCATTTATCTTTAGATGGATCAACTGCTCTGTTTATTTATCAAGTTACAGCTCATAGCTGGAAATCAAGCCCTGCCAATCCAGACTTGTCTGTTAGAAACCTTGGACTTCCTGATCCACACAATATTCCTTCGTGACATCATCAAAAGACTCCAGCTTTATCACATGACCATGGTTTCTCACCACTGTTGCTAATACATCAGCATGCATGCCTGACATCCAACACTGGCGAAACAGAAATTTCCTCCAATTAAATACTGGGAAGACTAAAGCCATTTCTAGTCTGCACTTCAAATTGCAT
Source organism: Chiloscyllium plagiosum (assembly GCF_004010195.1). Lineage (NCBI taxonomy): Eukaryota > Metazoa > Chordata > Chondrichthyes > Orectolobiformes > Hemiscylliidae > Chiloscyllium > Chiloscyllium plagiosum. The sequence continues at coordinate 57,503,785 of NC_057720.1, forward strand.
TCCCAATCTACCAACCTTATTCCTCTCCCTAGCAACACTAGATTAAGCCAGACAATGCACATCTGATCCTGTGCTGAACTTTCAACTTTGTGCGTCATGCACAAAGACTGCATATTTCCACCTTTATTTCCTGAACTCAACTTTTTGAACGTATGCATGTTGGTCTCCCATTCGACACTCTACTCAAGGGCACCCATAACTTGACCTGCAAAACTCATCCTCATGCATTTTGATTCATGGTAATTCCTGATACCATCACCTCTGTACTCACTGATCTGTATCAGCTCAGAGTCAAGCATGTCCTGATTTTGGAATTCTCACCTTTGTTTGCAAATTTCTCGATAGCCTCCCCTTGGTCCTCATCTGTAGTTTTCTTCAACCCCAAATCCTCAATACAGAGTCATAGAGACGTACAGTACACAAACGACACTTCAGTCCAACTTGTCCATACCGACCAGATATCCTAACCTAACCATTTGCCAACACTTGGCCCATATCCCTCTAAATTCTTCCTATTCTACACCCAACCAGATGAATTTTAAAAGTTGTAATTGTATCAGTCTCCAACAATTCTTCTGCCAGCACATTCCATACATGCACCACCCTGTGTGAAAACATTGCCCCTTCGGTCCCTTTTATATCTTTCCCCTCTCTCCTTAAATTTATGCCCCCTAGTTCTGAACTCCCCCACAGCAGGGAAAAGACTTTGTCTACTTATCCTCATGACTTTATAAATCTCGATAAAGGTCACCCCTCAGCCTCCGACACTCCAGAGAAAAGGGCCTCCAGAACCCCAGCCTATTCAACCTTTTCGTATAACTCAAACCCTCCAACCCTGGCAACGTACTTATAAATCTTTTCTGAACCCTTTCAAGTTTCATAACATCCTTTTGTTAGGAAGGAAACCAGAACTGGACACAATATTCCAAAGGTGGCCTAACCAACATCCTACAGCCACAACATGACCTCCCAACTCCTATACTCAATGCTCTGACCAATAAAGGAAAGCATACCAAATCACCTTCTTCACTATCCTATCTAACTGCGACTCTATTTTCAAGGAACTATGAACCTGCACTCCAATGTTCCTTTATTTAGCAACACTCCCCAGGACCTTACCATTAAGTGTATAAGTCCTGCTCTGATTTGCTTTTCCAAAGTGTAGCACCTCACATTTATCTAAACTCCATCTGCCACTCCTCAGCCCATTGGCCCATCTGATCAAGATACCGTTGTACTCTGAGGTAAGCTTCTTCACTGTCCATTACACCTCTAATTTTGCTGCCATCTACAAACCTATTAACTATACCTTCCATGTTCACATCCAAATCATTTATATAAATGACAAAAAGCAATGGACTCAGCACCAATCCTTGTGGCACACCACTAGTCAGAGGCCTCCAGTCTGGAAAGCAACAATCGGAAATCATTTCTTTCTGGCTTCTTGTTCATCCCAATATTAAATCATTCCATCAGTGATGGCTAAAAGTCACCGAAAATCCATGTTTCAAAGTACCCTTCCTACAACTTTCCACCCCCATTTTCTCCTTTAAGACACTCAAAATCTACATCTTTGACCAAGTTTCAATAGCTGAGCTCAGAGCTACTTGTGTTATCATCATATTTTGATTGATAATGTTCCTACAACACACCTCATTTCATTATAAGATTGTTGCTATTGAGACTGTAGCCAATTTAAGGATGCACGTCCTTGGATAACTAGATCTGTACAAACAACACTACTAATTTGCAAAATATTTAGTACTTTTTCTGTATTAGTGCTACCAAAGTGCAATGCTTCACATTTGTCCAGGTTGAACTCCAATTTCTGACCATATTACATAATTTAAAGTTTATAACTATCACAATTTATAACTGCCAAATTTTGTATTTTTGCAAACTCATTCTCAACTCCCAAACCTTTTATAGGAGTTGAACAAAAACCATAATGGACCCAAAAATAACCATTGGGGAATGTCATTACAAATCACTACCAGGCTGAAAAGCATTGATACACAAGGCTATGCATTTTGTCATTGAGCTAATTCCAAATTCATACTGCTATTCATTCCCATTCATGTGTTTGCGTCTGCTCAATATGGCTCACTGAATATGCTGTAAGACTGGGGAGTGTTGCTTCATTGACAATATGACTCAGATTGGTAGAGACATTGTATGGAAAATTAAGTCATTAGATGATGACTGACAATTAACCGCTAAGCATTATTTGTATTTAAAACTTGATTTTGATTTGAATCATTAAAAAGGTAGATTGACAGATTGGTCAAGAAATTACCTTGAAAAATATACCATAAATCAGCTTCCACCTATTTTGTTGCATTGAAACATGGTACAATGTAATACATGTCATTTCTGTAGCAAGGAACAGAGCCATACACATTAGCTGCAAGAACCAAAAAAATTCTGCAACACTGAAAAAGGCTTCTGCACGCAATCAAAAAAAACCTAACTGTTCTAATCTGATTTTCCAGCACTTGGCCCATAAACTTGTATGCTTTACCATTGCAGGTGTACATCTAAATACTTCTCAAATGTTGAGGGTTTCAGTTTCTATCACTGTTGCAGGAAGTAAATTCAGATTTTCACCACCCTCTGGGCAAACTTTCTGCACACCCCCACCAAACCTCACCTCCTTTGCCTGAAATCTATGCTCCTGGTCATTACTCCCCCCATCAAGGGAAAACATCTACACCCCTCACTTTTATACATTTCAATACCACCCCTCGGTTTCCTCTGCTTCAAGGAAAAATATGGCCAGTCTATCCAATTTCACTTTATAAATTAAACTCACCAGGCCAGGCAACATCCTGGTAAATCTCCTCTGCACCCTCTCCAGTGCAATCGCATTCCTACTAGAATATGGATTCTAGAACTGTACACAGAACTCTCGCTGTGACCCAATCAATATAGTTTTGGCATAACATCTTTATTCTTAAACTCTATCTCAGCTAATGAAGTTGTGTCCAATTTGCCTTTTTAGTTATTTTACCTGTCCCACTACCTTAAGAGACTGGTTGAAATTCATAAGAAGGTACTTCTTATCCTGTGGGCATCCCAGGGTCCTACTGTTCACCATGTATTTGCTTGCTAGTTGTCCTCTCTCACTTATTCAAACTGAATTCCATTTATCACCGAACACCCATTTGACTAGCCCATCTGTAGTCTCCTGTAATTCTGGGCTTTATCCTCCTCACTATCATCCATGAATATACTGAACAACACTCATACATTCAGGTCTAAAGCATTTAGATATTGCACAGAAAGTAAGTGTCCCAGAACCCCACCAGACACAGGCTGCCAGTATCAATATATGTACCTTTAAGTATACTTAAGTACATCAACCCGAGAGACCAACTACCAAACCTATATTGGTTCTCAGCAGGATTCTTGGCACACTCTAGATTAATTAACAATACTGTCCAAATATGAATTCTCCTTTTGCCGTAGGGATCTCACACACCCTGCCCTTCCAACCTCCATACCCCAATCTCTTCTGAGGAAGGGTGACCTGACCTGAAACAGGAACTCTGATTTCTCTCCACAAGGGATACTGTCAGGTTTGTTGAGCTTTTTCCGTCTTTGTTCCCAACCTCTCCCCTCCCCTCACCTCAATATCTCACTCACCTGTACAATCTCCCCACAGATCTTCACTCCCAGGGTGTCTCTGACAATAACTCCATCGCCCCCACTCAATGACCCAGTGTCAAGGGGCTCACTCAGCCCAGCGACTCACTGACCTAACCCTGGGTTCTCACACAAAAAGGACCCCACTCCGTATCTTTAGAGAAACTTCACCCTCTTTCCCCACGGCAGTCTCTGTCAATACTAACTGAAGCAGCGAAGATAGAGCCCAAGTGAACGCACAGCGTAACTGCGAAGCCCGACCCTACCTTTAATACCCGCCATCTTCTCTCTGCTCCGGATCCTGTCCCACTTCCGGCCCCGGCCAGGAACCATCCAATCAGCGACACCGCCAGGCCGTCTCCCGCCTTACAACCAATCGGTGCAGAGCGAATGCCAGACCTTCGACCAATCGACATTGGCTACCGGCGCCGCACGCGGCCAATCAGCATCGCCTTCACAAAGAGCCAGCCAATCGGTCAATCGTTCCGGCTTGACGACCAATCGTCTGCGCTATTGGCCTGCTGGATCCTCCAATTATCGACCACGGATTGTCTATTCCGACCAATTGATGGTGCAGCTGTCACCCTCACAGGATACATTCCATCTCCATCCAATCCCTATCTCTCCTACAGGAAAGGAACTGAAAATCCAAATTTATCATTGGTTAGAGATGATTCATTTTTGAAAACGTTTTCCTGCTTGAAAATGAAAAGCAAGTTTCGCTCTTTAAACAAAGAAATAGGGAAAAGAATGTAGACAGATAAAAGACCATTAATAAAACCTCTCTGACACTAGAAACAGATATTTTTCACGACCAAACATGAATGATTTTGAAGATATCTGTCGAATTTAATTTTAATCTTTTCTGCGCTTGGAGCACAGCCCTAATCATTCAATGTCCGTACACATATCATCTTTCCTCCATTGTAATAAATCACCCGTTTCCTCAAAGCTTTGCATTCTTTCCAAGACACGATGCCTTAGATTGGCTGCTTTGCCAAAGTCGAAAACATTTAAAGCAAAGAAGTGTTTTAGCGACTTTGACCGTTTCTGTAGGCAGATGGCTTTGTCATCGTTCATGAAAAATCTCATATAATAAATTTAAAGTGATGGCAAGTGTGAAAGTCAGTAGAGAAACTGGATTTCTTTTTTCCGCAACGAGATTTTTTAAGAAATGTGGCCTGTACAGTACAACCATTTTCAATAGTGTTTTAGCATGCTTTAAAGATTTTTTTCGGAGATAAAATTCGGAGATATTAAGTCATTTAAAGGATTAAACAACACAAATATTATAAACCGACAAAAAAATCCAACTTGCTTAATCAAATTGGCATGCAGGTTGAGCGCACATTCGTGGATTGGGGACAGTTAGGAGGGCATAATTTTTTAACTATTCTTTAGAAATTAACCAGAGATTAAACAAGTAGCCGCATCTAGTCGCTTTGAATCTGTCAGGCGAGGAGTCCTTCTTGCTGCGAAGCGTATGTTCACTGTCAGTGTACAGAAAAGACATCAGCTGTTGCAATGAGCTCCAAAACAGAAGCAGTAGCATGAAATCAACATTACACACAGATAGACATCACAGTCTGCCTATTCTGCATTCTTTCAGTCAGTAGTCACTGCATGTGGGTTAATGCCCCCATCAAAATTGTATCAATGCAGCCCTCACCAAAAGTGGGGCTTGCCTAAAGTGCCAGAGAGACAAGTATTACCCAAGAACAGTTCATGGTCCTACTTTTAACGAACAAAAAAAGGAAATCACAAACAGCTTTTAGGAAATATCTGGCAATCAAACTGGTTTGCCAAAACTGAAAGGAAGAAAGGAGAACTCACAGCTGCAAAAGCACAGAGTGGTCAGAGTACTGAGGCATTTAAGACCATAAGACATAGGAGTGGAAGTTAGGCCATTCGGCCCATCGAGTCCACTCCGCCATTCAATCATGGCTGATGGGCATTTCAACTCCACTTACCCGCATTCTCCCCGTAGCCCTTAATTCCTTGTGACATCAAGAATTTATCAATCTCCTGCCTTGAAGACATTTAGCGTCCCAGCCTCCACTGCACTCTGCGGCAACGAAT